>NC_134138.1:179911892-180222130 GCF_033958435.1 Carettochelys insculpta
TGTGTGTCTGTGTTGGCAACAACCCAATCAAAACCCCATGGTTTCACTTGAAGTCAGCACTTTTTATTAAGTCCCTGCTCTCCCAGTGGAATGGCTCTGCTTACTCACTGCTTTATCTAGCCTCAAGCATGCAAAATGCAATAGGTTATAGAACACAAACTGCAAAATACCTTTTTAGGAATTTGTAGTGGTCTTTAGATGTTTCAGCCATAGAATTCCAGTGGCCAGCTTTCTGTGCCTGGTGATCTTTTCCATGAGTCCACAATGCAATCCACTTAACCCACCACTCACAATTCCCCACTGCTCACGATTCCCCTCTTATGCAACAAAATTGTACAGATGTGTCAGTCAAAAGTGTTACACAGCTGATCAAATGGAATCAATTGCTGGTTACAAAGAAAATCAAAACAGGATGCAGTTTTGTCATTTTTAGCGGTTAGTCTGGCAGGTGTAAATATTTCCAGTGTCCCTATCTTTCAGAGATGCCTATCCCCTCACATCAAGAAAAGGACACACAATGAGGTTCACTCCTGCTCCTTTTGGCTGTGGCTTAATTAAGCTGAGTTACTACAAAGATCTATGAACAGCCACTCATAGTAATAAACAAAATAATTGGTAGGCATTTAAGACACCAGTTATTAAGATGCCCTGCCATGCCATGCAGATGCCTGTCCTACTCTGATGAATTTCTAAGGCTCACAGGAAGGGAGCGATCTCCAACCTGAGATTTCATGCCCAAATAGAGCAAAAGCCACTGGTCTATTTATCATTTGTGCAAGTCTTTGGAATGATCAGTACTAACAGTTTGGGGTTTTGTTTTGTTTAAAAAGTTGATTAAAAATAGTCCTTCATCCATACCACAGCAGGGCAAGGAGATCAACAGACAATCTAACAAATTACACAGTACAGTTAGATCCCCTCTAATCTGGCTTGCTCTCATCCAGCAGCATCTGTAATCCAGCATGAGTTTAGTTAGCCGGATGACCACTTATCCTGGGTGTAGCTCTGTGTTCTATGCTGTTATGAAGCTGTCATTTACCCTTCAATGTCTTCTAAGAGACCAGTAAGCAGTGGAAGTTTTGTAATGCCTCTAGACAATATTGACTTCCTATGGCCTGGCAAATTGTGTCATTTGGTTCAAGTCCGGTCCTGACAGTGCCAGATTAGAGAGGTTCAACCTGAACTGCTTTGTTCAGGTTGCATTGTCCATTACGTGCTCTGAATGAGACAGAGGGCCTGTGAAGAAATATGTTGTTCAAAACATGCACAAGGGGACCAATGAAGGTTGCACAGGCAATCTTAACGCTGGCATTTCCTAACTTTGGCTGACTTGACAAAATTACTTAGGTTGCATAGTTATGTTTTTGTGAAGCAGTATTGCATGCTTTGTGTCCCACCACAATTTAGCATAAAGTGGGGCCAAGTATTCAGTAGTGGCATATTGCCATGATTGTACTCATATACAAGAGAAAAGGTGACCATGAGTGTTGTGATGACCATTGGGATATTTCTCTCTGCTCTCTATAGCTGGTAAGATCCTGGCACACATCTTTCACAACTGGCTTTTGTTACACGAGTTTTATAGATCTATTTAAAAATAAAATGTAAATTACACCAGAAAAACTTCAGATGAGAGCATGTTTTGATGCTCAGGTCACTTCTTTATAGGTGGTATAAAAAATTAGTTAGTGTGTGAAGTGCTTAGACATTATGAAAATTATAGTGGTGTTACTTACATATGTTTATAAGAAGAGTGCAGCAAGGATATCTCAAAGAGAAGCAGGTATTTTAGAAAAGAGACTAGTTCTTTTAAGCTAACAGCTGCCAAGCAATAATATCACTACTTAGGTGTCAGTAACATTGAATAAATTTGTCGCTGCTTTAAACTCTGTACAATAGGAATAATTTCACTAGGGGGATAAAGCTACCATTTGGCTCAGTTACTCTCAAATAGGCAGTTTGTAATTCCTAGAGGCAAAACAAACTTCTGTTTTAAGAACGCAGTCAGATTCAGAGGGTTTCATCACCAGAATGTTTTCCCAGGGGCATGAAATATGCTTCATTTAAATCTTAAACCTTGTTCGCAACCAAGCAAAATTTGCAGCATGAGTTTCTCTTCAATGGTTTTTAAGTATCTATTAGTAAAAGATAAAATTATAAACTGATTTTGCATCAGTGCTAAGCAAGGTCTTAATATTTTTTCAAAAATCCTGCTGGCAGTGAGCGGGGATGAGGTGGCTGCTCACACTGCGTATTATTAAGTCGCCCAGTGCTGTCCATTATAGCACCATTCTTCAGAAGCTGATAACTTAGCCAGACTTCAACTTGTTAGGTTAAAATTTCACAAGCCAGGTGTCAGGCTCAGGAAGAAGGTTTGGAAAATTTTGCCCCAAATGGATCCCGTTTCTAAGCATGAGGTTGCAGGTGGGGAGGAGCAGCAGAGAAAGTAACAACTTTTTACTGACTCTGTCCTGTTGCAACCCAGGTCCCTGGTAGCTCTTTAAATAGCTCTGTGCTGGCTTTTGCCACAACTCAGCCAGCTCCTGCTGTAGCTGAGCAGCAGGACATGCATGCTTATCTTCACCTCTGAGTGGGAGAGGGAAAATGCACTGTTTTGTTCATTTTAAATAATGTTGAAGTCCCTTCTCTTTCAGAAGCTCTAGGGCTACCGTGCTTTACAGCTGCAACTTAACATTTGGGCGAGTGTGGCCTTTTTGCCATCACTGTGAAAATTTACCCAAATTTGTCCCGAATGTAACCCTTTAAAAATGGAGTCAGCAGATGCGCTGTAAAGAGTTGCTAGAGCTTTGCAGCTTGATTCCCTGAAGACATTGTCCATGATCAGCAATGCTTCAGTTCAGGGACGAAACAGGTTTCCTGCTCTAAGTTCTGGAGCATGGACCTAGACCTGCCACAGGTGGGGGCAATAACGGGAAAGTCCTGCTCAGCCCTCTCTAGCCCTGTGCTTGATTTATAAAATATGTACTGTTAGGACACTTAAATGTTAGGAGTGGTGCCTCTGTTTATTCATCAGTGCACAATTTTTCCTAGTGTGGTTCACAGCTAGGTGAGCCAATTATCTTAAAGGTTATTCATATTAATAGGAAAGATTACAATGGGCTACACTGACTCTGGTGGCTATGAGTCAGACTCAGAATTGCCATGATCAATTAGCTCAGGGTTTGTTGGCTGGGTGTTGGTGGTGATAGACTTTTTGGATTAAAAGAATTATTTTTTTAATCAGTGTATTACATTAGATTCATGTTTTCAGGCTTATCTTTGAAAGCGGGACAGCTAGACATTTCCTTTCTTTAAAATAAATCAAGAGGAGAGTCTCATGACTCCAGGAACAGAGGCTTTAAGAAAAAACATTTGGGTACCATGATGCCTGCAACCTATTGATATTTGGCAATAATACAAACTATAGCGCTCTGTGGGCTGCACTTTGTCACGTGCACTAACTAAACAGATTTTGTCTCATTTAGATCCTTATGTAGTAATTTACCATTCTTTTCCATTTGTCCTTCTATGGTAGTGAGATTCAAGTTGTACCCACTTTCTCTTTTTTTAAATTGGATCTCGTTAAAATTCAGCTAGCTGGTCTTTTTTGGAAAAGTGACCATATTTGTGGTCACTTGACTCAAGAACTTTCTGCTTGCCTCAAAACTGGTGAGTTTCTAAAATTTAATGATCACTAGAGAAGTCACATTAGTAGAAAAAGTTGCAAGAACTTGTCCTTAGACATATATTTCTACTGGAAAGATTTTACTTCGCTGCAATGTCCTGTTTGTTCTTTATTTTCTGAAGAAATCAAAATCAATTCTAATTGCTTACATAATGCTATATAGAATGGTGACTTGTTTCTGGTCTCGTTCACTATAGTTTTACGTTCTAAAAGACAATTTACATAAGATGATCCAGCGATAGATACCGAGAGACCCAAACATTAAGGGGTCCTCCTGACAGTAGAAACCAGTTTATCAGCAGATTCCTTTTGCCTTGATCACTGGCTTCCTGACTGATATTGGTTTTAAGTTTTTAAATTCTCACAATACCTGTTGTTCCCTGTATCCAGTTAAGGGCAGCGGATTCATCCAGTTCCCATCCAATTAAGGGTGTCAGACTCATTCAGTTCTGACAGCTTCAGGCTGGGACGGGGGGTGCGGCGCAGCGGCGGCAAATCTCCTGTTCCTTTTGCAAGAGTATGAGTCTTGAATAGGAACATAGTCATTCTAGTGCCTCACAGGTGGTAGTGACTTTTCTGTCAACTGAAACTGAGGAATTGGACTCCAAATATTTGACCTTTTCCAAAAAGTCCAGTTGTTCCCATAGTCTCTTAAAAGAGGAGTTTGAAAAACAAAACACCAAAAAAATTCCCCAAAACAGGTGGAACCTTCTTGTCGTCATTTGTAAGAATTTTTCATTTAAAACCTTTTCCTTACACCTTTTCTTGAAAACTAATCTTTTCATATGCTTCCACTTATGATGCCACAAAATAGTAGGATTGGTATGAGAGCTGATATATGTATTCTCTCAGGGGAAAGGGAATAGACAGAATCCCATTTTTTTTTTTTTGACTCCACTGATTTGTAATAAGGAGGTCAAACAGGCGTTTTTAAAAGACTATATCATGAAATGGCCTAACAATATGGCCAAAACCTGAAGCTATTTTGTAAAAGTTATTTACTTTAATTACAGTGAATATCAACTAAGACTGAATGAAACTGCTCAGCCAAAAGGTGTTTGGATTTCCAGTGATAAAGTTTAAAAAACAAACAAAAAACCTTGTGTTTTGAATCTTAGGCTGCATAGACACTACAGTGATCTTTCGAAAGAAGTTCTTCCAGAAGATCTCTTCCGAAAACTTTTGAAAGAGTGCATCCATTACAGAAAAGCAGATTGAAAGAGCGATCTGGTCTTTAAAGAGTGGCCGCACAGTCCCTGCTCTTTTGAAAGAATGGGCCAGGAAGTGGAAAATCCAGCACCACGAGGACAGCTCTCTCAAAAGAGGGGCCTCCTAGGCATCTATTTGTGCGTTTGTTTCCCACCCTCCCCCCAAAAGAATCTGGAAGAGGAAGATGGCCTCTGAAAGAAGGGCCATGTTCTTTCGAATTCCTTGTGTGTAGACATTCTGTGGGACCTTTTAAAAGAGCTCCTGCTAGTCTGAAAGATCTTGTTAGTGTAGACATGGCCTTATTGTCTTTGTTTTAAAAAACAAAACTTCAATTTTTTTTATTTGTAACACTTTTCATTTTGAATTTGACTTGAATTTTTTTTTTACTGTGCTAAACTTTAAAATGAAACTAAATGTTTCATTCAACCAGAATTATTTTTCTACTTCAGTTGAACCTGCAAATGAAAACTATTATTTGCATCGCCCTAATATCCACACCTATCTCTCATGATACTTCATGGCATTCAATTACTACACTGATGACTTGGCAACGTGCTTTTTTAAAAAAAACAAAACTGCTCACTATGATCACTGGTCTAAATTCCTCTATTTCCTTAACATGGGTGAATTGTGTTTTGTTTTGTTCAACCAGTTGTTCTAGTAAATGCTATTTTGTTTGCCATCACTTATTTCACTCTGTACTTAGAAACTGTTTTCTAGGATTTTGGATGGTTGCTCATGCTTTGAGATAAAATGTGATGAAGAGAAAAGTTATCATATTGTTGGTTAATTTTGTCCAAGTTTTTTTCCCCCCTCTACACTATTCTGATTCTACACGGTCTAGAATATTTGCAACTTCAGTGGATAGCAATGCCGCTTATAGGTTATTAGGATGTGACTACTGGGCCTAACTGTGTTTACACAGATGAACTCTTCTCTCTACTCCTTTCATCCCTGCCTAAGAACCAGGCACAATCACAGTCCTTGTGCTCCTTGAGGTCTCTAACAAAAGCAGCAGAAAAAGATTTAGGCCCCCACACCTTCTAGTGGAATTGCCCTCCTTGGTGAGAGGTATGTGTTACCCTCCTGTAAAGATGGGAGCATTAGCCAGGCATTTCAGTACACTCTACCTGAAACATCCTGATCCTGGGGTCATGCCTCTCCACACTTCTCTGCTCTGGAATCGCTTCAGATCACAACTTTGCCCAAACAAATATCAAAATCCGGAAGAACTGAAAAATAAAAACTGCTTGGTTCTGTGTTCAGTGAGTGACAAGCAAGTCTTCAAATGTAGCAAGTGCTAGGAATGATAGGGTCTTTTAATTTTCTTTTAAAATTATGTACGCAGTCCTCTGTTAATTCAACTATTCTACTTGTTCTACCTACTGAAGCTTTTTTCAATCCTTAGTCATAATTGTCTGGGTGCAATTCTTTAATGGCTTGTGTCCTTTTTTGTCTTGTGTTTCAAACTCTAGTGTTTTGCTTTTTTTCTTGTGTAGTCATGTATTTCAAATTTTAGGAAACAGTACATGGGTGAACATGAGGAGAAATCGGAAGGGTCTTTTATGAAGTAGGAAGATTATTTGCTAGAATTAAACTTTAATTGCTGACCCATGTAATCCTCTGTTGTGAAAGTTGTCTCATTAGATCATTTCTTAAATACTAAGCATATGACAAAAAGCAGGCTGTGGATCCTAGAGTTGCTGGATCTCTGAGAAGCTGATTCTTCCTTACATTTACACTTTTAAGGCTTCTTTTAGATTGTCAGAATAGGGTTGTAGTATAAATGGGTTTCTAACTGGAAAACGTATAGGTAAGTTTATATGTGGCTTTGTGCATACTGTATTAATCACCTTGCACTATTACAATGATCTAGTGATGGGCAGTTTAAGAATGCAGTTTAATTGCCTCATGGCTGTTAAGTTATCGAGTGAATGACTTGTACTATGTAGCACGGAACACTAGCATTCAGAAGAGTGATGCTTGTATATGATTTTGAAAATAGTGAAGAATTTAGTCCCTGGGCAGGTATATAATAGTCTGGGAGGCTAAAATTATTCACAGAGTAAGAGCAGCTTAGACAGCAACTGTTTTTAATCCTACTCCCCCTCCAAGATGCCTCAACCTTCTACCAGAAAAGTGTGCTGCTAGGAATGACAGGGTAATTCACTGTCTTCCTTGATGCATCTTCTAAGACTGCCTGCAAATATTTTGGGCAAATTTGAAATGAACCCTTCTGAGCTATGGTAAAGAGCAGACAATAGAGCCCTGGTCCAGCAATGTAACAACGCATGTGCTTAACTTTAAGCATGTGAATAACTGTTTGAAGTCAATGGAATTATTCATGAGCTTACACTGTTAGATTAGAATCTAAACCCTTAAATTCTGTTAAAATTAAAATAGCATTATAAGATTAGTCAAAAATTTAGGGCCAGATTATGAAACTTTCTCACTAATGGAAACAGTTAGTCACTTGAGCAGGTCTACTACAGTAAAGTAACCAAGTTGTGGTCTTTGTAGAGGAAAGTACTTAGGCGTACACTTTAGTTCCATCCAACTTCCATGAAACTACATATGTAAGTGCCTTGAAATGCCAGGGGCGCTTTCCTGAGTTGGGGACTGAACTGCTCACCAATAAAGTTTGCAGTCTAGTTCTTACCTTTTTTAGCCTGATTGTAATGTCCTGTGAAGATTGATCAGGATTCAGCAACAAGTAAAGAGGATACCAAAGAAGCCTTTCCAGCTTTATACTGAGCCTATTGTCTGCTGTGGAAGACTTTGGGTGTTTACTAGTTAATTTTGTGAATAATTGTTCGAGACAGGTATGATTAAAACAATGTTTAGTCACATGTTTGCCCCCATTATCTGATTTTTTTTTTCCATACTTTGATTTGACCTCCTGCTAATGGAGGACACCACTATAAATTCTAAGGCTGCATCTAGATCACCAGTTCCCAACTTTTTCCAGATGGGGACCCATTTTGACAAATCAGGAAGACTTGGTGACCCAAGACAATTCAAAAATGCAGGGGAGAGCAGAGCTGTAACTAGCTAATTTTGTGCCTGAGGCAAGAATATAAAATTGTACCCCCTCATGTTTATATATTAGTTATTCCATGAAACATGGAAAATACATTAACAAAGAAACACTTTATAGTTAATCTGAGTTGTGGTGGGGGAAAGACTCATCCTCAAACCACTCTCCCCTGTCCTTGGCTTAAACCCCACACCCAGAGGCTGGAGGGGCTGGTGGGGAGTCAACCAATGAAAACTGAGAATCAGCTACACAGAAGAGAAAGGAGGGGGGCAAAAGAGGGGAAGGAGGTGGCGAAAATTACTGCCAGAGACTAGTAAGTGGCTTGCCTGGGATCACTAGGAACATCAAAGGCACAGAAGCCGTCTTTGTAATGCAGAAAGCAGGGATGTCCAGCTTTCTTTTTCCACTGGAGGCCACATGGCAATTTTTTAAGTGTTCCAGGGGCTGAACTCAAAATAGCCCCAAGCCAGTGCCACCATGACCACCACCTCATTTTGGGACATTAATTCACCTTTATAATCCATGCCCACCCAGGAGCCCCAAACTGCCCCCAGCATTATACACTCCCCTTCCGCCCAGAGCCTCTTCACCCGGGCTGATCGGCTGGGCAGCTCCTCCAGCTCCCAGCATGTAAGTCGTTAAAACCAATTAACTCAAGTGTTAAGCTTTTAACCTCTAAGCATAAGGTAATTGCTGGCTCTAGTGATAGCTGCTGGAGACAGCAGCTATCTCTATTGATAGCTGCCTGAGGCAGTAATGTTAAGAAACTGCAAATGGCTTCTTTAACAGCCACATGCAGCTGGAAGTGCCCAGCCGGTGACCCTTAACAAATCTAGTGATGACCCATGCTTGGGTCCCAACCCATAGGCTGGGAATTCCTGATCTAGATTGTCTGGCTGCTGGCAGCATGATGCAAATGAGCACTCACAAAATTGCAAATGGATGCTCATTTGCATATCCACACAGCTCATTGGCATATTTGCAGCAGAAAACAAGCCACGTAGACTTGGCTCTTCTGGCAAAAACACCCTCTATTGCCAGCCCCTTTACCCCTCTTCTCCCCTCCCCCCAGGGATAAGGAGCTGGTGACAGGGGTTTTGCTAGCAGAGGCACATCAACGTGGCCTGTTTACTGTCAGAAGTGAGATATTGCATGGCTATGCTAATTAGCCATGCAATTATGCTAATGAGTGACCATTTGCAATTGTGAGACTGCTCATTAGCATGAAGCTGCCAGCAATACCTCTCCGTGTAGACCCAGCCTTTGTCTTTGATGGTGCTTGGAAGAGAATGCCCCTTATTCTCCAAAGGAGATTTGCATATCCTCACCTCTTGGGTGTCCTGAAAAACTGTTTAGAGCAGGGGTTCTCAGCCTTTTTCTGTGGCTCTTCGAACATGCTCTAAAAACTTCAAGGCCCATTGAAAAGTAGAGGAGGTCTGGGGCTCATGCCTCAGTCACAGCTCTGCTCTCAGTTACAGCCCCATGAGGAACCCCACGGTACCCTGAAACTAGATCATGGCCTTGCTGGGGCTACAGGCTTCTGGTTGAGAACTGCTAACTGAGAGGAAACAAATTAAAACTTTGAGGCATAACATCATTGCTTGATCTCTTGGAAAAATCAAGACAGAGCTAACGACCAATATGTGTGCCAGGAGACTTTTTTTTTCCTCCTTTGGGCAAAGGAAAACCAGTGGCTGAAAAGTTATTCCTAAAACAGTCATAAGTTTATTTTAAGAGCTTGTTTTTTAATGTAGGCAATGATGCAGAAAATTGCTTTTAAAATATGGCTTAAATTTATAAATTATACAGTATACTTAATTTATTGGGATAAGGGTATGATTAGAAGAGGGCAATAGAAATGTGCCAGCTTTGATTAAAATAGCATAAATTATATGCTACATATTAAGAATGTGCAATAAAAATGCATTTACTAGGAGATGCTGGGGGGATTCCTCAGAGTTCTGGTAATGAAGAATAGATTAAGTGTTTATATTGATTTGTTCTTTTTCCTTGCCATTTGCACTTTTAAAAGTGTATATGGTGGGTAAATGAAACTGGCTGGCCAGCGATATGAAGAAAAAATCTTGTTTTTAATATCTCAGGGTTTTTGTTGTATTTTTTTTTATCTATTTTTATTTCATCTCCCTTTACCTGTGATTCATACATGCAGGTAAGGGTAATGAAACTGTGATGGGGCATCTGCCCAGACTGGCAGAAGAGGGGTTAAAAGCGTGTCTACTGAGGCTGTGCTGGGAGGTAGGGGATCAGAGAACGGCTAAGGGGAGCAGCCAAGCACACTGCAATGAAAAGGCATTTGACGAAGCAGGTCTTTGCCCATGAAAGCTCATGCTCCAAAATATCTGTTAACCTATAAGGTGCCACAGGACTTCTTGCTGTTTTTGCGGATACAGACTAGCACAGCTACTACCTCTCTGATACAGGAGGGCAGTTACTGCTGGGAGCCCAGGAGAGAGAAAAGGGCTGAGACCAGCCAGCACTCTGGACAGAGCAGTTCTGCAGGCCAGGACAGAGGGAACAAGGGACAGCTCCTGACTGGCTGCTGTGGTTCAGACTGAGCCCTTAAATGAGGGCAAAGAAGGTGCTGGAGCCATGTGGCGGGGGGCCTGGAATAATGGGACTGCAGTGGAGGGGAGAGGATAGACAGGACTGCAGACCCTCTGGACAGAGGGAATGAGGGGAACATGGTGTGACATGGCCTGAGATGTGTGGCTGAAGTGGCTGTTGTGTTCCTTTGGAGAGATGGGGCTCCTAGAGCGGAAGTGAGGGTAGTGAGGAACTACCCCTAGAGGGCAGGCTGTCCTGCTGAGTTTATTCTCAAGACAACCAGTAGGGGGCACCAGAGTGATGAGTGCACCCTGCTGGAGGAATAAGATCTGAAGAGGATGAGAACTAAAGTCAGGTTGGGATATGAATTGCTCACAAAGAAGAGGCTGACATTCCACTCCCACTTGTTTACTGTGTTTATCAACAATGCAAAACTGATGCAGTGTATTCTTTCCTCAACCCAGCCCCCCTTCATCTAAGCCAGATTTCTTCCTTGTTTATACACTTTTCCTTTCACAGTCTGATAATGAGGCTTCATAATAGACATCTCCATCTCTGGTATAATGTCCACATAACAGAAATAAAGGAAATTTATTTAAAATATGTTGGTTTAAATATGCCCCTCCTTAATTCTGCTGCCGAATAAAGACTTAATTATAAAGTAGTTTCTCAGAATAGTAACACGTAGATAACACAGCAAAAAAGGGAAAGTATCACACCTGCACAAAAATTAATCTCTTTCTAAAGAGTTAACTAATTGGGAAGGGTTGGACTGGACAGGACAGCCTGTACTTCCTATGAAGAAAGTCATTTCAACCTTGCTAAGAAAACAGCAGACTGTCATTTAACAGAGGGTAGATACCAACGTATATAGATGGTCAAGATATTCATCATCGTCCGCAACAACAATGGGCTCGGCGTCTGTTGGTGTCTGATGCCTCCTTTACTATTTCCTTCCACCTTTCCCTGTCCAGTGCAGAGTGGCTTAGTTTCTGTAGACTAGCTCTGCACCAGTCTACTATATCATACACACCAAGATACTGTTCTCTTTAGAATGAAAGACTACATTGTCTTTTGCCCCACATTTCAGGGGTATTTTTGAGGGAACCTTAACTGGGCCTCACACCTACAGTTAGACATAAAGACTATGCTTACACTAGTGAGTTTTGCCAACAAAACTGGTGGAATATCTGTGCACACAATGCATTTTGCTGACAAAACTCAGGACTTTCACCAGCAGTGTTCTGCGTCTCACCCCTGAGGCATAATGCTGCTGTCAATGGATTTGGTCAACAAAAAAGCTGTGGGGTCACTCTGGGAGGGCCTGCTCTTGACAGAACACTGAGCAGCCCTGTGTTCTGTGCCTGTTTTGTTGAGAAAGCAGCCAGGCAATCCTGCCACTCTGCCGACAGAGGAGAGCGCTCTGCCAATTTGGCTTTTGTGCACGGCCACACCCTGTCAACAGGCATTTTGTTGGGAAATCTCTTCTGCCACTGACTTCCCTTGACAGAGCATTGTAGTGTAACAATAGCCAAAGGGTCAGGGGAGGGTAATTCTCCCTTCCATTATGCCTCTTCACACTGCTGCAGACAGAGAAGGGTTTTCCAGGTGCAGCTGTTGTGCAAGGCAGGGGTTAAAGTAGCAAATTTTTTACAGGTATTATCATATCTCTCACACAGTGGGGGGGAGGGGTGCCACAGGGCAAGGGAATGAGGGGGGTGATGTAACAGTACCTGCAAGAAATTTGTGTGGTGGAGTGGGGGGAGCTCAGGGCAGGGGATGGGGATGTGTGTGGGAGGTTGCAGAAGCCAGTGTAGAAGGTTTGAGTGGAGGGGACTCAGGACAGGGGGATGTAGGGTGTGAAAGGGCAGGAGTCATTGTTGAGGTGAGTAGTGGGACAATGTTCCCTCAAGATTTTCCATCCATGGGCAGAATAAACTACTTGCACCAAGGCATTCATAGATGTGCACCACCAATAACAATACATGCTTTCCACTGTGGGCTAATCAGCTGGGTGGCACCTGAATTCCCTCCTGGGCGGCTGCCCGAGCACTTGGCTCACAGGGAATGCTGGTGGGGTGGGTCAGGAGTCAGAGCAGGGAACTCGTACTATGGGGACAACGTGGGGCACAGGAGTTAGGAAAAGGGGTGGTACTGGGGCAGGGTTCAGGGCAGGGGGTGTATAGGGGTGAGTATGAGGACAACAGTGACATTTCAGGAGGGTTTGGGGGGGGCTGCAGCCGCATGTACAAGGATGCTGCTACTCCTCTTCCCCTGCCAATCAGGGAGCAAGAGGAAAGTGAACAGCCTGTGTAAATTCCTCCTTTGCCCCTCCCCTCTGCATCCAGCAGTGAGAGGAATGCAAGCAAGCTGCACACCGTCACCTCGCTCTCTGATTGCAAGGGGAAAGGGAGGAAGAGCAGCAGAGTCCCAGGTACGTGCAGCTACAGCTGCCCTGCCCTCCTTTAATGGAGTGGGCCTGAGGTAGTCCCTGACTAGTGGGAGAGGGCATCCCCAGCCAGCCTCTTTCACTGGCCTGCTGCTTAACACGGCAGCCCGCAAAAAGTGCTGGGACTGGCTTCACGTCCTCCTGCTAGTGACCTAGCTGGCCAGCTCCTTCTTGCTGAAGCAGTGCACCAGGGCACACGCATTTGCTTTCACCACTGGTGCAAGGACACACACTGCTCTCTGTTGTCCCCACAATAGGTCCAGTGGTAAGGGGCACGTGAAGGCAAGAAGCAAAGGCACCACACGCAGGCAGCTGGTGTGTAGCTTAAATTACTCCCGGGTGTTTCTCCAGCCCCTGTAATAGTCTAGAATAAAAAAAAAAAGTACACCACCATATACAACAAGTAGAATGGAGAGGACTTCATAGCAGGCAGAAGAAAAACACAAATGATGCCCCAAATTCTAGCTGAAATACTTTTAGTGGATATGTGGCAAATTCAACAGATGGGAAGAGGGAAGAGGTGGGGGGGGAGAAAGGCCATGGCTGTCTCAACTAGAGGGACAACAGTTTTTGTTGACAAAACCTGCAGAGCATCCACATTCCCAAGGCATAGTGTAAATTAACAGTAAATTAACACAATGCAGCACTTTTGTCGACAGTCTCATCCTGCTCCCCTCAAGGCATAACACCTCCATCGACAGAAAGCCACTCTGGACATTCTAGGGGGTTCTCTGTCAACAGACAGGGTTTCCAGGACATGAGGCAGCCTTGACTGCCTTGCTTCCGGTTGGCCATTTTGCCAATAGAGTGGCTGACAGTCTGGCCACTCTCTGTCGACGCATCAGATCACTCTTTCAATCCACGTGGCAGTTTGGCCACAATCTGTCGACAGAAGTTTTGTTGGAAGATATCTTCTGTCAAAAACTTCTGTCAACAAATCCCTGTAATCTAGACATAGCCTGTATGGTCCATTCAATTAGTTAGTCCTCACAATCAAAATAGAAATAATACTTGGGAACCAAACATCTCTGAAAGGTGTATGAAGTTAGGGTTGATAATAGTTTTGTGGATCATGCTTCTGTGTGAGCTAGTCTGAAAGGGTAGAGGCAAATGTAGGAAAATCTACGTAATTGGAAACTTTTAAAGAGCAGGTTACACACAACCTGTCAGGGATGATCTGGACAGTACTTAATTTTGCCAGGACTGCAAGGGACTGGACTATATAACCTCTTGAGCTTTCTTTCGGTCCCATGATTCTATGAAAATGTTGTGTATACCTTATTACAGAGCTGAAGGATAGCCGCTAAAAATAATGTGTTCGATTCCATAAAACTGAATGATTTATTGGACAGTCAGTGATTTTTACCCTATGGCAAGTGGTCAAAGGAATAATTTGAGGCAACTTACTTAGCACAGCCGATAACTTAAGTAAAAAGTAAATAATTGTTTCTCATTTTTAAACCTCCCCCAGAAACAAGAATTGGACCCTTTTCATAAGGCTAAATGGAATCAAAAGGAAGACAGAGCACTTATAAGAGAAGTATTTATTAAGCTGTTGAGTGACAAAGCAACATGGTAGAGAAAAATAGCTAAACGCCGTTATATGAAAAAGGCAACAAAGCTGATAAGAAGATAAAAATATTGGTGTAGGAGAGCTCATATGAAAGCAATTCATCAAATAAGAACTGAAAAGAGGTATGATAAGGGAGTGTAGATCTATTAAATCTGCTTTTCAGGATTTCTATACCTATTGGCTATGTCTACACGGCACTCCGCCCAGCACCACTGCTGGCCGATCTATGCAAAATGAGCTCAGGATTGAAAATGGCATTCTATTTGCATACTCCCAAAGCTTATTACCACAGCCCTGCAAGAGTTCAGCATCAGCAGAAGGGGATGTTGGCACTGCAGAAGCCATGTGGATGTGCCTCTGCCAGCTATATCCCCCTCTGTCGCCAGTCCCTTATGCCTCAGACATTTAGCCGACAGAGGCATGTCCACACAGCCTCTGCAGTACCGGCACCCCCTTCTGCTGACGCTGAACTCTCGCGGGGCTATGGTAATGAGCTTTGGGAGTATGCAAATGGCATGTCATTTGCAATCCCGAGAAGCTCATTTTGCATAGCTCTGCTGGCAGCGGTGTTGGCGGAGTGCATGTAGACATAGCCATTGTGTCATATTGCATCCCAAAACAAAGACAATACCATAATATTTTAAAAAGTGAAACTGCCATTTGTGTCGGAAGATGCCATTAGATTAGAGGAGCCAATATCTCAAGTGCAGACTGAAACATCTACTTTAAAAAAATTAGAATCTATTTCCTTTGCTGAAATTTTAAAAACGGGTGTTTCCATGGAAAATAGAAAGCTGCTGTTAGACAAGGAGACTGAAGCTATAGCTTAGAACCGGGCAAATCTGGAAAAAACTATTTAAAAACACCCAAAACTTTTTCTGCTGGAATGCTTGCTTTGATTTTTGAGAACACTTCCAAAGGGAAAAAAGTCAAAACAAATAATCTTGATTCATCGCGTTTACACTTGTCTATTAAAATTGTTTGAGTATAATAGTTAATTTATATTGCTATTTGTGTTAGCTGAATGAAATATTACGATGATTCTAAATTGAATTTTTTCAAAACATCTGTTCTTCATAAAACTTCACTCTTGTTTACTCTTTCCAGAATGGATGAAAAGTTTAGAAATGTCCTGCAAAATGGAAATTCTTGTTTCTGACCAGCTCAGCTACACATGATTACAATTTTTATTTAACATGACTTTTTAAGATTTATATTTAAATATAGGCATCAAGAATAGAGACCAACCAAACAGCCTTTGTTAATGGAAAGCTATAGTCACAAAATCTGCTGTCTACAATTAATCAATTTGGCCTGATTAAAAAAACAGAAAAAGTTCAGATCTCTTTGATACATAGAGAGGCTTTGATATTGAGTTCCTATTTTAATGGACTATTTTGGACTGTCTTCATCTCAGATTTAGAAAGCCAGTAATATAGTTCAAAATATATACATATTTACAATATATACATACAAATATATGCAAAATATAGTAGTCTGCACTGGGACTTAGGAAATGTGTTCATTGTGTAACAATCCATAAACTTGGACAAATTGTTTAATATATCCCATGCCTCAGTTCCACATCCTCAAAAGGCATAACCATTTCCTGGCCCAGGGGAGTTTTCTGAGGATACACTCCATCAATGTTTTTAGGGAGCTTAGTATTGTGCCACAGAGAACCATATAAGTATCTACCAAGATAAATACAGAAAAAGATAAGTACATTGTCATACATTCTTTTTGTTGTAGCAAGAGAATCATTACATTGAAAGATTATTTGGTATAACTATTTTTCTACCATACATGGGTTATGTTCAAGCAAAAGTTCTGGCTTAATGTATGAATTACTCAGATTTTTATGGTTTACTATATAGGTCAGACTAGATCATAGTAATACTCCCATCTGGCCTTAAAAATCTATGTATTTTACACCACCCAAAGTTGAAACCAAAGAATAAAACCAGTCTAATAAATATATGATGTGCACAGCTCTGATCCTCATTATTTCCAGTTCTCCAGGTACTACTGTAATTACCTTTAGTGAAGTGTCAGGTTATAAAATAAATCCTCAAACAGCACTATCATCTATCTTCATAAATCAAAGCATAGGAAAGCTCACAAATTCATGCAATTTCTCTTGGGCTGCTATAAAAAGAAAATATTTAAATGTGTATGTAATAGATAAAGCAGATGACCTTTTATGGACTAGATTTGCTATTGTACTCAGGATCTCTTGGGCCTGCCCACAGGATGTGAGAGCAAAGAAGAGGGACACAAAATCCATTTGCCCTGACTATACCACTCCAGTCTTCTAAAGATTGGGTTACTGGAGGGGAGCAAGACAACTGTAAGAGATCTATCTTACAAAGGCAAAAGCAAAAAATGAGCTCAAACTACTTACAGGCATAAAGGGAAACAAGAAGACTTTTTAAAAATACATTAAAAGCAAGAGAAAGACCAAGCATAGGGTAGGGCCATTGCTCAGTGAGGAGGGAGAAACAGTAACAGGAAACTTGGAAATGGCAGAGATACTTAATGACTTCTTTGTTTCGGTCTTCACCGAGGAGTTTGAAGAAGCAATGCCTGACATAGAGAATGTTAGTGGGGAAAGGGGTAGGTTTAGAAGATAAAATAAACAAAGAACAAGTTAAAAATCACTTAGAAAAGTTGGATGTCTGCAAGTCACCAGGGTCTGATGAAATGCAGCCTAGAATACTCAAGAAGCTGATAGAGGAGGTATCTGAGACTTTAGCTATCGTCTTTGGAAAATCATGGGAGACAGGAGATATTCCAGAAGACTGGAAAAAGGCAAATATAGTATCCATCTATAAAAAGGGGAATAAGAACAAAGGCAGGAAACTACAGACCAGTCAGTTTAACTTCTGTGCCAGGAAAGATAATGGAACAAGTCATTAAGGAAATCATATGAAAACACTTGGAAGGTGGTAAGGTAATAGGGAACAGCCAGCATGGATTTGTAAAGAACAAATCATGTCAAACCAATCTGATAGCTTTCTTTGATAGGATAGTGAGCCTTGTTGATAAGGGAGAAGCGGTGGATGTGGTATACCTAGACTTTCGTAAGGCATTTGTTATGGTCTTGAGTGATATTCTTATCAATAAGCTAGGCAAACACAACTTACATGGGGCAACTATAAGGTGGGTGCAAAACTGGCTGGATAACCATACTCAGAGAGTAGCTATTCATGGTTCTCAATGCTGCTGGAAAGGTATAACAAGTGGGGTTCCGCAGGGGTCTGTTTTGGGACCAGTTCTGTTCAATATCTTCATCAATGATTTAGCTATTGGCATAGAAAGTATGCTTATTAAGTTTGCAGATGATACCAAGCTGGGAGGGGTTGCAACTGCTTTGGAGGATAGGGTCAAAATTCAAAATGATCTGGACAAATTGGAGAAGTGGTCTGAGGGTAAACAGGATGATGATTAATAAAGACAAATGCAAAGTGCTCCACTTTGGAAGGAACAATCAGTTTCACACATACAGAAAGTGAAGAAAGGTTGAAAGAACTGGGCTTGTTTAGTTTGGAAAAAAGAAGATTGAGGGGTGACATGATAGCGGTTTTCAGGTATCTAAAAGGGTGTCATAAGGAGGAGGGAGAACTTGTTCTTCTTGGCTTCTGAGGATAGAGTAAGAAACAATGGGCTTAAACTGCAGTACGGGAGGTTTAGGTGGGACATTAGGAAAAAGTTCCTAACTGTCAGGGTGGTCGAACGCTGGAATAAATTGCCAAGGGAGGTTGCGGAATCTCCATCTGTGGAGATATTTAAGAACAGGTTAGATAAATGTCTATCAGGGTGGTCTAGACAGTCCTTGGTCCTGCCCTGAGGGCAGGGGGCTGCACTCGATGACCTCTTGAGGTCCCTTCCAGTCCTAGGATTCTATGATCTTTCAAACATATACACAAGCCGGGGTAAACACAGCAGGCTTAATCCAGCTGGTTTGACACCCTTTTGTGCCACCACCATGTGAATGGCCCACTGCATACAAGCTGGCCCTGTAAAATTATTTTCCTCTTCTTTCTACAACAGTTTAGAAAGGAAACCAGAGCCTGGCATAAACTTAAAAAATTGGCCATGTACCTTCTTAAGTAGACATCGAACCTGCTGGCTTACATCTGTCTTTCCTATATGTGTCGAAAGGCTTTTCTTTGATAAATAAAGGGAAGAGTGCAAATGTTCCTGTTTTTATTTTAAATCCCAGAAGTTGAAAAGACAATTCTATAGTAATACTAAAAAAGGGAGTCATGGGGCTCGCAAACTGCAAGCTATACTAGTCAGTGAATGTTTTGGATTCACACCAAAAAGAATTTGCATGGTCCAAGAATAAATGTACTAGGGGTGGAATTTTGAAAAGTGCTTTCTATTGAACTAATTCTGCTTCATTTAAGTCCAATGAGAGTTCAGTCATTCCAACAAAATTGTTTTGTTTATGACAAAGGAAAGGATAGCCTTTCTTTTAATGAAGGAAAAGGATGTAACATGCATGGTAACTACGATTACTCCAATTACTGAATTTAAAATTCTTGCATGGAAATGTTTATGATCCCTGAGAAAGTGGCAGAGAATATTACACTAACCTGTTAGAGAATAAAAAAGATACTGCACCAAATAATATAAGACATCGAAAGAGACTTAATATTCCTTTCCCATTTTTTTTCTGTGATAAGGCTATATACATTTTTTTTATATCTGCTTTGGGACTAATTTTATTCCTGGACATTCAGTGACTACAGATAGAATATATTACATGTTAAGTTGCTTAAAAAAAATTCAAAATAATTGAAAGAACAACCAGGAAAAGCTTTTGACTTAGTGCTCCATGTGGACATAATTTCTGTCACTGGATGGAAAGTCAATGGAAATAATAAATTGCTTTTAGAGCTTTTTCGGGGAAAAGTCAAAACATGTTATGGAAAAATGGCTCTTAAACTAAAAACAGAAGAAGTTGGGGGCAGGGGTTGGAAAACAGAGATCCAAAACCTACCTTACATACAACATTTTCAAAAATCCTAAAGAAATTCCTCCTTCCCTGCATCCACACTCTCTTGCAGTCTTCCTCTCTTCTCCACTGGAAGTCGGACCAAAAGCAGGGGAGATTATTAATGGAAAAAATGTCATTTTTCATTTCAGATTTTAATAGAAATTACTGCATTTATATATTTTCCCAGCTAGCGCTAATAGTCTATTATGTACCAGGAAGTCTGTGGCACATAAAATTCTTGACTCAGAAGTGGTGCTAGAAAGATTTCAGCAGAGAAAAGAATTAGAAAATAGCTGTTTCCCAAAAATACACTATTATTGGTAAACAAATATAAATGTTACCCTAAGTACTACTGGAATCAGAAATATAACGTTCTCCCCAGAGGTAGTCAGTCATATTTGAAGTACCAAATAGTAAAAACCACCAACATGATATTTCTAGCACAGAAATGTATGATTTTAAGAAATTGGAGTTTTTTTATGTAAAGAATTTTGCTGGTGAAATGCTTGTTACGTTCACTGGACAGACAGATTTATACCAGTTGAGTAGGACCTGGCCCACAGTTCAAACCTCAGAAAGTATCGGAGAGGTATCTGGTAGTTTTTGAAGATACAGACAAGAAGTAGCCCTGTAACACCTTCCTGTTGACAAAATGCATTTTTTGTATAGATGCTCTGTGAGTTTTGTTAACAAAACCCCAGTTTTGTCTACAAAACTCTCTAGTGTAGCCAGAACCATAGAGAATTGAGTATGAGGAAGTTCGGTGGGAAGAAACCCCATTATGGACAATGTTAAGTAATAAAAAAGAGCTTTTGGGGAGATGTCCACCTCCATATGATTATCATGTCATGATTTCAATTTGGCCACATCTAGATGGCTCATTAGCACAGTGCTGCTGCTGGCAGCACTCTGCTAATGACAGGTCACAAAATTGCAAATGAAGGACCACTTGCAAACTCACATGGCTAATTAGCATAGCAAAATTAGCAACATTTTTTAAGGCATAAGGTCCTGGCGACAGAGGGGGCACAGCCAGCAGAGAGACACCCACACAGCCTCTGTACTGACGAAACACACCCTGCCGACAGTAAAAATCTCACATGGCTTATGCTAATTAGCTGCACGTTTGCAAATGGTCCTCCATTTTGCAATTTCGTGACCTGTCATTAGCATAGCACTGCCAGCAGCAGTGCTGTGCTAACAGGCTGTCTAGACGTGGCCTTAGAGCTAAGTTCTGGAACCAGATCAAATCTTGAGACAGTCCTTGCAGTCTCTACAAACGATGGCAATGGTTTTATTGATTAATAAGGTTTAAGATCATTCGTTACCATAATACAAGCATCCGCTCTTTCTGAAACCTAAGGGTTTTCCCTAAATTCTATTTCCATTGACCATCTTAAAAATTTAATAGATAATTGTATGCCTCTTATGTAGGAGAGCCTGAAACACTTATAAAATGGATATAGTTCTCCACTAAAGTGTAAAGGTTTTTTAAGATGGAAGGAAATAGTGAGAGAGGCATCAGACACCAACGGGCACTGTGCCCACAGTTGATGATGATGATGTTTTTTAAGACTAATTTCTGTAGAACCCCACTGGTTTCGTTCTTGTCAAATTCTGCAGGGCTACTTCATGAGGGAAGAATACCAAGCCTTTGGAGAGGCTGTAATCAGGTAAAGTCCAGAAGCAAGATGATTTCAGTAATGTATGGCTTAGGTACCTCATAAAATAAAAACTCATAGGACTTAGTGTGCATCTTGGAAGAATTCAGTATTACACTGATGCCTCTGACTTCCTTCATGCTTGATCTTTTGTCTCCGCTGCCTCTAATCTTCTGCATACCTGATGATGTCTTATTATTTATCCCAGTAGACGTTATTAGTGTAGTGTGCTTTATAGTCCTGTTTCACAAAATATATTAAACAGTGAAATATCAACTTAGTAGCAGAAGGGGGAAAAATAAATTTGCCTGTTTTTATGCTCAGAAGTGAAGCATTTATGAAAGTGTATGTTAAATATTTAATAGAAAAATTCAGGATAGTGATAATACTACTTGGAATATAAGTTCAATATAAACAGTTTATGGAGTGGTTAAGCTAGGTATGGTCACCTAAAACCCAACATTTTTTATCTTTACTATTTTGTACTTTCATAGTAAAAGTGCATTTCACCCTAATGCAGAGGACCAGCAAAAGGCCTATGCACTACTTCAGTCACAAAATAGGAATGGATTTCTGTAAGTATTAAGGTGGGAAGTGAGGAATGTCAGGCTTTTTTAAATATGTACAGACAACAAAACAGCATAAATTTCCAGTGAATGAAACCACATCTAATGCAGTACATTAAAACTATCCAAACAACTTTCACAGTTGTGACTTCAAGGTAATTTCACTTGTATTGAAGATTGGTCATGTCAATATTAATCTACATAAAGTGAGGAAAACAGACATGCTGAATGAAATGAAACAAAATACATACAGTGAAAGTCCTAAAGAAAAGAGTAGTGATATTAGCCAATAACTCTAAAGGTGAATGGAATGTAAAGCAAGAAAAAAATATTCATTTTTGAAGACTTATTAAATTACTAAGATTGAAATTCTGCATATGTTTAGACTAATGTGAGCAGTTCCACTGATTTTATTGGGACTGCTCTTGGTAGTACAGTTAATCATTCATACGTATGCAGGATTGGGGCCTAAATGTTTGCCCTTCCTTAAGAAATTTTGTCCTTCCTTAAGAAATTTTGAACTTTATATTTCTTATAGGAGCGCTCTTTTTTAACTCTTAGCAATTGATACCACTTTCCTTTCCTTCTCAATAACCTGTCACTCAAGCTTCCTTTCGGCTCCCTCTTTCACCTATTGCTGATGTCACGTGTCATTCATGATGCTCCATAAGTCTAGAATCACATCTCCATTAATATTCCACCTGTTTTCTGCCCCTTTCTTTTCCCCAATTTCATGGAAGAGCAGTGCTTAGTAAGATATTCCAGATCTGATGTGGAGGGCCTGCAACGTTGGACTAAAATGCATAACACATAAGTAAACTTAATATGCACACATGCCACAACCATATGACTTTGTAACTGTAGCCTTTGTCCTTCATCAACCTATCCTCACATGTTTGTATCATGCCTAAAATCAGATGGTAAGCTCTCTGGGGAAGAAAACATATTTATGCTGTAAAGTGCCTAACGTACTTTGGCACAGGGTCTAAATCAATGTCATCCAATTCAAGGATCACCAAGCTCCCCGCCTCCTCAGAATAAATATCCTCCCCCTCCCCTAGAGCCAGGCATTCACCCCTTCACCCCACACAAACTTCCAGAGACTCACCAGAGCTGCTGCCACTGGAGCTGCCAGAGCTGTGCCAGATGGGTGAAAACCATGCCACGTGCTTGTCCTCCCAAGTGATGGGGTGCATGCATGGATTGGGAAGAGGGCGCTCCACATGTGTGGCTCTGAGAAGCCTCATTTTGCCGCAGTATGGTGTCCCGTTCACTACGTGTGGCAAGTGGCATGCATATTGGATACCACAGGCCTAAATAATATGAACTCTTCGGCTGTGGCCACACTTGGCCAAAATATTGAAATGGCCATGCTAATGGCCAAATCAAAGAATACTAATCAGGCACTGAACTGAATAGCGTCACTTTCAAATGCATGTGGCTTGGCGCAGCTACACAGGGGTCCTTTATGAAAGGACCCCTCATGTGTTGCACGTTCCTCAGATGAGAGGAATAAGGGGACTTTGAAATGTGTGGGGTCCTTTTGAAAAGGACCCCCATGTAGCCGTGCCAAACCACGTGCGTTCGAAAGCAGCACTTTCGAAGCGCCATGACTGGCAGCACGTGAATGCTAATGAGGAGCTGAATATTCAGTTTAGCGCCTCATTAGTATTCTTGGATTAGGCCATTAGAATGGCCATTTTGAAGTTTTGGCCAAGTGTAGCCACAGCCTTTGAGCATTTGTTCTGAAATGTATAATATTTAAATGAGCATATGCTACCTAAGTTTAGTTGTAAATTGTGTTACACCTGGATTTTTCTTTAGGAAAATAAGCCCTTTGGGACTAGACCTTATCTTTATGACACAGTTCACCCATTGTGTGGTAATACCATGTAAACTTTTGGTGCTATAAATATTAGGCTGTATACTATAGAATTTGCAGAATAACTAGTCAGTCTCCTGTCTGGTCCTCTGTAACACTTTCATTTAGTTTCCTAAAAAGACTGCTGCTAATTATTGTGTATTTAATTTTAGAAAACATAATTAAAGTGCACTAACATTTATCATCCTTTTAGGTTAGACCTGTTTAGCTTTATTTAAATAGGGTGATTTCTGTTGCAAATGGATTGTAATGAAAAACAATCGTTATATCCCAGTAAAAGCATATCTGCAAAAACAGCATAAAGAGACCTTCTAGTCACACTCTATGAGGATTGTTTTTGTTGATTTGGTAATCAGAAAGTCTTTGATTATAGGAAAGGTGAGAAGGAGCTTAACTAGAATTTATAGAGATTTGATTAATAGAGATTGTGTTCTAAGTCTCTAATTTAAAACAGCTATATGTATGTATGTTTTCTTTCTTTTACATTTTCCCGTCATTGATCATTATTTCTTTATTGGCAGTAGTTCAGCAGCCAAAAGGAGAGGAGATGGCAATTCATAAGTGCAGCTAGTTAGAAGCAGGAAAAATGATAGATGCTTACTGGATCACTGTGTACCATAGGAATCAGTCCTCAAAATCCATCACCTAACACTAGACAATGTCATTCTGCTTAAACACTGCCAATATAGGTGTGTAAGAGGGGCAAAGAGATGTTTGTTGTTATGATATTTTTCTGTCTTCACCTATTAGCTCATTACATTGAATTTTGGCTACCTTCCTATTTTATTATTTACATATAGACTTTTAAGCTACACCTACTACTGTTCAATAAAAACAGCAACATGAGAATCACGTGGGTATACTCATACCTGAATATCACTACTGTGGTCCTGCTACTTTCTATATGGGTGAGGAGAAGCCAGAAGCTTTTCTTTTTTGTTATATCAATGTTCTCCTGATAAGTGTGATCCCAGTGAGAGGGCTTTACTAAAGAAGGTATAATTGAATACAAGTCCCCAGGAAATTCCAGTATGCCTTTGGAATCCTCATTAACTCCTTCTAGCCTTTTATTCTGAAAAAGGGCATTTTGCACATAATGAGGATAAATGACACATAAGTCCAGAGGTTGGCACTGAAAAAGCTGCATAACTTTAATTGATAATCTCGTGACCTGTCATCAGCTTGTCTCCATTTATTCAGACTGCCGAACTAAGGTACCACTTATTCAGTTGCTTAAATTCTAATTGCTAAAAATTTGCTTGGCTTTTCTTCCTTCTCCCAGAAGGAGTACATCAGACAGAAAATTGCCTATTATGGCACTGTATGTAAAAAAGTATTACTAATGGGCATATTTAGTACAGATCATGTTTTTGCCAAAGGACTTGTCTTGTAGTTGCAGGTTAGATGTACTGCTAACTGGACACCAAAGGACTCTAACTAATTCTGGTTTGCCCTGTTCAATATTAGCCTGTAGAGGCATTAATAAATAATAGACCCTCACAGGTACCATAAATTTTAAATGTACCACTCCATAATATATCCCCTAGATATCTCTTGTACATCATTATTTTCTGAGTGTAATCCATTTCAATTTTTTGTGAGGGAACAAAAATCTGGTGGGCAAGAAGAAAATCCAGCCTGCAGTAATATGTAGCACTTTTCATCCTCAAAGCCAGAACACATCCTTTACCAGAATTAACCAATTAATCCCCTCAGACTAAAGTGACTGCAGGAAAATTGCAGTGGTAACGTTTTCAAAAGCCACTCAATGGTTTAGAAGCCTAAATATCTTTTTTCCTTCTTCAAAAAAGACTTGGGCAGACTTCCAATTTTATTTAGGCACTTAAATATGCAAATAGGTGTCAAGTGGGATTTTCAAAAGCACTGAAACTGATTGTCTGACTCCAATAGGTGCCTGGACAGTTTAGGTATTAAAACATCACTCCAAGTGCCCATCTGCATCTTTGTGTCCTAAATACCATCACAAATTTACCCCTTAAGCATTTATCAGCCTAAATTTCTGTGCATTTCAATGAGATTCAGGCTTCCAAGTGCCAAAGTTCGTTTTGAAAATGGACCTTAATAGCTTAAGTTCTTTAGGGGCTTTTGAAAACTTTAGTCTGCCTCTGAATGAAAGGTGTGTTTGTCACTTTCCTGTACCTTAGTAGAGATTGTCAGACTTGCTTCGGTATGAGGTTTTGCCCAGTGTCTTCTGTGGTGTTTTCTTGTTTGTTTAATTTGCATCCTCCAGAAAAATATGGCAAGTGAAATCCACAAACTCTGCCTTGGAGATATGAATTTCTGAGAGGACTGTGTACAAGTAATGTACACATTGTTGGTATTTAGCTGGATTTATATGCATATTTAACATATCCATCTCACTGTCCATCCATACCTAAAAGTGCAGTTATCTAAGGGAAAAGTGACCCCCCCCCCAGGCACTCATGTATTCTCAATGAGTGTATATGATGGCCTAACAAAAAGTTTCTCTCACCTAATCTATTCTGTCATGATCATCGTCGTCATCATCATCATCAATAATCGTGGGCTCAGCATCCATTGGTGTCTAATGCCTCTCTTGCTGTTTCCTTCCATCTTTCCCTATCCAGTGCGGAGCAGCTTAGTTTCTGTAGACTAGCTCTGCACCAATCTACTATATCATCTATCAATTCTCTGTGGGGTCTGCCTCTGCTATTCGAACCATCCATTATGCCAAATACCAGGGTCTTGATTTTTCGGTTGTTGTTCATTCTGCAAATATGCCCAATTAGTTGTAGCTTCCATTTTATAACCTTTTGCAGCAGGTTCTCTTTCAACTGTGACCTTCTGCATCCATCCTATTCTCAGAACCTTTCTATAACAACTCCTTTCAAATGCCAGTATTCTTCCCTTCGAATCTTTTGTTATCACCCGTGTCTCACATCCATACAACATGCTGCTGAACACACACGTTTTCAAGATGCTCAGCTTCATTCCTAACCTAAGTGCTTTGCTTTTCCATATCTCATCCATTGCCTTCAAACTCGCTCTTTATTTCGCTATTCTAATCGCTTTTTCCTTCTTACAGTCTAGATCATATGTTATGTTGCTCCCCAGATATGTGAACTTCTCTACATTTTCTGGTACAATACCATCCACACTGATCTTCCTCCCTATTTCCTTTTCTCCAAATACCATTTTGTTTTATCAATGTTCATAATCAGTCCATACCACTTCCCTTCTTCATTTAGCAACTGCACCATTTTCGCTAACTTCTCATCTCCCTCAATAATAACTATATTATCTGCGAACCTCATGTTGTTAGTTCTTTTCTTGCTTCATCCTGTCCATCACTCTCTCCAGATGTGTGATGAAGATGCTTGGAGATATTGGATCTCCTCGTCTCGTACCTCTACTTGTTTTAAACCAACTTCCTAACTCCCCGCATGTTCTCACCGCTGCCTCCGCATTATCACTGATATCTTTCAACAACCGTATCAGTCTGCTATCCACTCCGTATAACTCCAACACCGCCCAAGTCTCTTTCTGATCTATACTGTCAAATGCCTTTTGAAAATCGATGAAGCAAGTGTATACATTCTCGTTCTTTCATCGAGCTTTCTCTGCTATCAGTCTTAGCGCCAGTATCTGCTGTATGCTATTTGTATCTTTTCTGAACCCTGCTTGCTCATCTGCTATATGTTCTTCTATCTGCGATCTTAGTCTCTCAGTCTGTATCATCATCAGCACCTTGCCTGGATGACTCATTAACGCAATCGTTCTGTAGTTCTTGCACTCCAATGTACTACTTTTCTTGTGTATTGTCACTAGCACAGATCTTGTCCATTACATAGGTGCCTTCCCTTCTTTCCGTACTATATTACATAGTCGGTGTATTTCCTGAATCATGCTTTCTCTGCTGTATTTGATCAACTCTCCTGTGATCTTATCATTTCCAGAGCTCTTGTTGTTCTTTAGTCGTTTCACTGCTTTTTCTATGTCCTCCTTCGAAATATCAGTCTTGCTCCTGACACTTGGTGGAGATACTTCTTTCAGTTCTTCCATCAGTGTCTCTGAGACCCTCGGGTCCAACTGTTCTTTGTATAGATCGGTGCAATATCTCATCCATTGCTGCACAATCTTCTCCCTGTTCATGAGCACTTCTTTGTTCTCAACTTTGATTGCCATCTGCTTCAGTTGCCATTTCCTATTAATATTCTTAATTGTCTTATACACCTCCCGGGTCTTATATTAGTCTTCTAATACTTCTCTATATCTTCAAGTTGCTCCTATAATCATTTCTTCTTATCCTTTCTGGCTGCTTTACTTACCTCGTTGCATTTCACCCTATATTGCTGTTCCGTCAACTCAGAAACATCTCTTCTCATCTTCGATGCTCTCTTCTTTTGAACCAGCTTCAGTGTCTTCTGAGTAATCCACCTCTTATTGATCTTCTCTTCTTCTGGAACATTCTTCTCAATTGCCTCTTCTATAGTGGTGCCTATCCCTGGGACTCTCTTATCTATGTCTTTCTCTGTGGTGATATTCTTAATCTTCTCTTCCAGCACTGCTCTGTATGCATTCCCTATTTCTTCCTCACATAGCCTCGCCATATCTCTTCTTTTCTTAAACTGTGTCTTACACTTTCTTGAGTTTTATTTTGATGTTTGTGATCACTAGACTGTGGTCTCAGTCTATATCTGCTCCTTGGAAAGTTCGGCACAGCTGTACTGATGTTATCCATCTTATCAAAATAATATCCGTCATGTTCTTGGACTTCCAGTCATTCAATCGCCATGTCCACTTCCTACAGTCCTTTGTTGGAATTCCGTGTTGCAGATCACCGTCTCATGTTCTGTAGCAAACTCTAGTAGTTTCTCACCTCATTCGTTTCTTTCTCCATATCCAAACCTTCCCATGGCCCTCTCCCAACCTTCATTATCTGTTCCAACTTTCGCATTCCAACCTCCTCCAATGATCAACACATCTTTCCTCTGTATCTCCACCACAGACTTCATCAAGTCTTTATAGAATAGCCCAGTCTCTTCCTCCATACTGTTCAATGTGGGTTCATACACCTGAATGACTGACAGAGGTTGAACAGTTTTTTGCTTCGAATCTCGCTACCATCATTCTTGCACTCACCAGTTTGTGTCCTAATAATGCTCTTCCAGCTGTTTTGCTAAGAAGGAATCCAACTCCTGCTTCATGTTTCCTGACCAAATGACCTCGCAACTGCATATCTCTCCTGAGACCGTCCAATGCATCTCTACCAGTCCAAGTGTATCACATCAGTATCTCTCTATCTCCTTCCAAAGCAGCTCTAATTTTCCAGTTGCCCATAGTGTTTGGATGTCCCATGTTCCAATGGATAGCATATGCATTTAGTTGTAATTTTCTTTCAGTAGCCAACTTATCGATCCAATCCCAGTCGTTCGATTGGTATTGCAGCTCTTGTTTATCTGAGCCATGTCTGAGCCAGCATTTTTCATCACTTAGTTGTACTGGCATCAAATTTCATTTGTATTGTTGCTTGACAATCAGCGCATCAACACTCATCTGACCAACCCTCCTCCTTCATCCACGCTTGGCACTGGCATAGAGCTGATAGAGTGCTCATGGAGGAGTTAATCTATTCTGTGCCAACCTCCTATTAGCCCCATCCGCCCCTTCTGCTCTGCAGACTGCCCAAAACTAGGCTCCTAAAGTCATATTTAGACGCCTGACTTTTTTCCAGAAGTGCTAAGCCATTGATGTCACCCAGGGTTGAACACATAGGCAAATTTATTTAGTCCATATTTCTGTGCTTCCATGCAAGGATGTACCAATTAATTTCATTGCTGTGTTCTACTGAGCTGCCTTCCAACTCCCTCTCCCCCCTGCTTCTAACTGCCATCTCCAATTCAAACCCCGCTCAGCTCCTTCCTGCTCTTTGTTCAGGTCAGAGGTGTTACCTGCCAGCTTTGGTTAAAGTCCCAGGGGTAATCACAACCCCAGGGGTCAACCTTAGCCGCTGAGAGCTGCTCTGCCTATCTCACACACATCCAGCCTGAGTCTCACACGCACTCCCCACCACACCATCACATCTCTTCCCCACTTCCAGACCAAACTGAGAGGGGTCACTTAGCCAGTGACCTGGGGAAGTTCGGGGCCCTCCCTGCATAACAGGGCATGGGCTATGGTGTAGTTGTTCCCCTTGACATGGACCACCTCCATGTCATAGTCCTGCAGGAGCAGACTTCACCACAGGAGCTTGGCATTGGCCCCTTTCACGTGATGTAGCCAGGTCAGGGGTGAGTGATCGGTGTACATGGTGAAACGCTGTCCAAACAGGTATGGCGGCAGCTTCCCCAGAGCCCACGCTATGGCCAGACATTCCTTCTCTATGGCCACGTAGTTCTGCTCCTGGGGCAGCAGCTTCTTGCTCAGGTACATGATGGGGTGTTTCTCCCCCTTGTCACTCACCTGCATTAGCATGGCGCCCAACCCCACATCTGAGGCATTGGTGAACATCACAAAGGGTTTGTCGAAGTTTGGATTTGCCAGCACTGGGGCCCTAGCCAGAGCCTCCTACAGCACACAGAGGACCTCTAGGCACTGCTCGGTCCAGACCACCTTGTCAGGCTTTCCCTTCTTACACAGCTCTGTGAGGTGGGCTGCAATGGAACTAAAGTGGGGCACAAACCTCCAGTAGTACCCTGCCATCCCAATGAATGCCTCGACCTGCTTCTTAGTCTGGGGTATTGGCCAATCTCTGACAGCCTTCACTTGAGCTGGTTTTTTTAAGCTGACACTGCCCACCTTGTGACCCAGGTAGGTCTTCTCAGCCATCCCTACCTTGCACTTCCCTGCCTTGATAGTCAGACCAGCCTTCTGAAGTCAGTTCAGCACCTGCTTGACCTGGGACACATGGTCCTCCCATGTCTGGCTGAAGATGCAAATGTCGTCCATGTAAGCCAGGGCAAAGCTCTCCATTCCTTTCAGTAGCTGGTCCACCAGATGTTGGAAGGTAGCAGGTGCCCCCATGAGGTCGAAGGGCAGGACCAGGAACTCGTAGAGCTCCACAGGGGTGATGAAAGCTGACTTGAGCCGGCATCTTCGTCCAGTGGTACTTGCCAGTACCCCTTGGTGAGGTCTATGGTGGTGAGGTAATGCGCTCCACTGAGTTTGTCTAAGAGGTCATCAGGCCTGGGCATGGGGTAGGCATCCGATACAGTGATGGCGTTAAGCTTGCAATAGTCCACACAAAACCGGACAGACCCATCATTTTTAGGGACTAACACGATGGGAGAGGCCCAGGGGCTGGAAGAGGGTTGGATCACCCCCAGAGCCAGCATGTCTTCGACCTCCCGTCCTATGTCCTGAGCCGTCTTCCCTGTGGCTCTGAACGGCACACACTTGATAGGAGCATGGGTGCCTGTCTCTGTTCGGTGGACAGCCAAGTCAGTGCATCCAGGTCTGTCAGAGAACAGCTGTTGGTATGAATGCAGCACCTCCCTGATCTCCGTCTGCTGGGCAGGGGTCAGCTGGTCCTAGAAGGGAATAGACGCCAGGAAGGAGCTGGCTCCAGTCCCTTTGAGCTTATCTACCAAGGAATCATCCCCTTACCCCTCCCAGTGCCTGCACACTGTCAGCACCAAGTTCTCTCTGTCCCAGTAAGGTTTCATCATGTTCACATGATAGACCCAGTGGCTGCCTGTTGAACAAGTTCTGCTGCAACTTAGTTTCTCATGAGGGTACTCCTCTACAGCAGCTGAGGGGTGGACTCTCACTAGCTCAGTTCAAGCTGGAATGCAAAAATTACAGTATGTACATGTCATTATATGGACAGCAGCTCAGTTTAATCATCTGAACCTGAAATCTGGGTATGGCAGGCTTACACTCAAGTAGCTAGTCTGTTCCACCATATTTTGCTATTTTTGTGCATTCACTCAAACTGACTTAGCACAAATTTCTTCACCGGGAATTCACATCTCCCAGCTACAGGTTAAGTGTACTTTCTTTCAGCCCTGACTTTCAGGCTTTCCTCGGGCATGGAGAAGACTTTACTGTTGGTGTTGATCAAACTTATTGGGACGGGACTCTGGTTTGCGGTCTAGAAGTTAGGAATTTCCCAACAAAACATATTTTCTGCAAAAAAGTCAGTTTTTAAAAACTGACACCATCAGGGGAAAGGGTTAATTTCTGACAAATCTTCCATCACTAACTGTCTCTGGAAAAATGGATTTTTCAAATTGTCCAAATGCTCCTTTTCTACATTTTCAAAAATGAAGATAAGTTTTTTGTCATCTTGTATTAAATTACTTTTATTGGGAACTTTTAGTTAACTTTTATACCTAAAAGTCTCAAAAGTTAAAGACTTAAATAAAAAAAAGTGTTGTTACTGTAATTTTCAAATATTTCTGTTGACCTAATCCAGTTTTTTAGATTATTGGTTCATGAAAAGTCACAAATTTGACTTTCATCCAGATCTGGCACAAAACTCCAACTCTTGTTGGACTGGAAAACTCATTTCCAGCCCAGCTCTACTAAAATCCAAAACAATACTTGGATTCAAATTTTTATTCTCTTCTCACTGTGCAGAGGCTTATTCTATTCCTCTGCTAGGCAATTTAGTGAATTTATCCTCCCCTCCAAAAAAAAAAAAAAGGTTAAATCTCAAATATTACACCAGAAACAACTTAATTACCTTTCAGGTTTTTTCCTAATCATTAAATCTAAGGAAAGCCATTTTAATACCTAAATAAAGAAAAATTATGTAGGTACAGTGCATCTTTATAAATAAATGTTTTCCAGTTATATTCTGTTTATCCCTCATGTTGAAGTACTTACAGGTCTATACTGGAACCTGTTCAACACTGACTATATCTACCCTCTGAAGTGGCTTTGTCCACCTTTTTTCTCTTTTCTTATACCAACAAGTTTTAAAAGTAAAGGCCATGGTCTCTCTTATTGTGTAAGAAGTAAATGAATTTCTCCTTGGAGCTCAACATCCTAACCCTAGTGTTTGAGCTATAAGTGGTCAGATCCTGTAATGATAGTTTATTTGCCCTCCATCTTTTGTCTTGTCCCACTTAAAGCTATGTCTATGCTAGAGCGGTCTGTTTGACCACTTACCAGTTATAAGCTCTTGCTCGATTGGCGTAGAGATTGAGTACCAGGGGTTGCCTCCGACGGTGGGAGAGATCATTGCATCTCACTGGACAGTCACCGCCCGCCTCAAGCTGGCAGCCCCCAGCTAATAGGGTACTGTCCCGCCACAGTTCACGTGCCGCTCTGGGTGCGTGAGGGTTAAGGTTCCCAAACCTGACAAGTGACCTGAAAGCTGAGCACCAGGCAAACCAATAAGAAAATCAACAAGAAAAGGAAACCATCAAAGTTTTAAGCTTGCTTGCTGGAATGTGCAGACCATGCTGACAGGTCTGACTGAAGATCTTCAGGATATCAGCGACACCCGAAAGACTGATGTCATTGATGAGGAACTGAAGAGGCACCAAGTTGACATTGTTGCTCTGCAAAAGACACGTCTCGCAGATTTGGGATCTCTAAAGGAAAAGGACTACACCTTTTTCTGGCAGGGTAAAGCCCCAGAAGAACCCAGGGAGCATGGTGTTGGCTTCACCATCGGAAACACCCTTCTTCAAATGGTGGAATTAGTCAAGTGTGGATCAGAAAGACTCCTTCAGGTCATACTTCAAACTCGCACTGGTCCTGTCCACCTGATCAGCGCTTACGCCCCAACCCTGTACACCACACCGGAAGTAAAAGACAAGTTTTATGACGTGCTTTGTGCTGCCATAGCACAAATACCTGGTCGTGAACAACTGTACATTCTGGGTGACTTCAATGCGAGAGTTGGAGCCAGTCATGACTCATGGCCTTCCTGCTTAGGCCACTTCCGTGTGGGAAAAATGAATGAAAATGGTCAGCGTCTTCTTGAACTTTACACGTACCACAATCTGTTCATCACAAACACATTTTTCCAAACCAAGCCACAGCACAGAGTGTCATGGAGACACCCACGCTCAAAACACTGGCATCAACTAGACGTGGTCATTCACTAGACATGATAACCTCAAAAACGTCCTTCTGACATGCAGCTATCATAGTGCTGACTGCGATACAGATCACTCGTTAGTTTGCTCCAAACTCAAGGTGATTCCCAAGAAGCTGCACCACTCTAAACCAACTGGAAGGCCCCTCATCAATGCCAGAAAGACGGCTAACTCAGAGAGAGCTGAAAAGTTCAGAGCGACCCTCGAGGAGAATCTGCGCAGCAACCCTGGGGGTGCCGATGTGACATCCAGATGGCAGCATCTGAGGGATACAATGTACAACACGGCCTTGTCAGTGTTTGGAAGAAGAGCTAGAAACACAAATGACTGGTTTGAAGCTAACTCCGATTAGATGATTCCAGCCATCAAAAAAAAGCACGCTGCGCTCCTGGAGTACAAACGTTTGCCGAGCCAGAATACCCTGCAAGCGCTCAAAGCAGACAGAAAAACAGTACAGCAGACAGCCAGGTGCTATGCCAACAACTACTGGCTCGAGCTATGCAGCAGCATCCAGACCAGTGCTGACTTTGGTAACCTTAGGAGAATGTACGAGAGCATCAAGAAGGCATTAGGACCCACCCAGAACAAGATGGTACCTCTGAAATCCAAATCTGGTGATGTCATCACTGACAAAGCCAAACAGATGGAGCACTGGGTCAAGCACTACTCTGAGCTGTACTCACGCGAGAACATTGTGGTCGACTCAGCCCTCGATGCCATCAAACTCCTACCAGTAATGGACAAACTGGATCAGGAACCAACTTCGGATGAACCGAAGAAAGCCATTGACAACATTGCAGTAGGAAAGGCCCCGGGCCAGGATGGTATAGCACCAGAGGTAATCAAGTGTGCCACAGACACTCTCCTGGAACCCCTACATGAGCTACTGCACCTGTGCTGGAGAGAGGCAGAGGTTCCACAGGACATGCACGATGCTAACATCGTAACCTTGTATAAGAACAAAGGAGACAGAAGCAACTGCAACAATTATCGTGGAATCACCCTCCTAAGCATCACTGGTAAACTGTTTGCTCGCGTCATCCTCAGCAGACGCCAGAAGATTGCTGAGAGGGTGTATCCTGAATCACAGTGCAGATTCCGCGCAGAGAGATCTACCGTCAACGTGGTCTTCTCTCTGAGGCAGATGCAGGAGAAATGCAGGGAGCAGAGGAAACCACTCTATATTGCCTTCATCGACCTAACCAAGGCCTTCAACTTGGTCAGCAGGGATGGACTGTTCAAACTGCTCCACAAGATAGGTTGTCCACCACGGTTACTCAAGATGATCCAGTCTTTCCACGAAGACATGAGAGGAACCGTCCAATACGATGGCACATTATCGGATGCTTTCAGCATCAGGAGCAGCATCAAACAAGGATGCTTCCTTGCTCCGACATTGTTCGGGATCTTCTTCGCACTCCTCCTTAAGCACGCCTTTGGATCTTCAACAGAGGGCATCTTTTTGCACACAAGATCTGACAGGAAACTGTTTAGTCTTGCAAGGCTGAAAGCTAAATCTAATGTGTGGGAAGTCCTCATCAGAGATATGCTGTTCGCAGATGACGCTGCTGTCATGTCACGCACAGAAGACCAGCTTCAGAAGCTGCTGGATCAGTTCTCCAAAGCATGCAAGGACTTTGGGCTCTCCATCAGCCTAAAGAAGACAAATGTACTTGCTCAGGACATTGCTGATTCTCCATCAATCAGCACTGAAAACTATATGTTAGAGGTAGTCCATGAGTTCGTTTACCTTGGGTCCACCATCATTGACACCCTGTCCTTGGAGACGGAGCTAAATAGGAGGATCGGTAAAGCAGCCACAACTCTGTCCAGACTCAGAGAGAGAGTGTGGAATAACAACAAGCTGTACACTCACACCAAAATGCAAGTCTACAGGGCCTGCATCCTCAGCACCCTCCTTTACGGCAGCGAGACTTGGACCCTGTACACCCGCCGGGAAAAGAGGCTGAACGTCTTCCATTTGTGCTGCCTCAGGCACATCCTTGGAATATCGTGGAAGGACAGAGTGTCCAACACTACCATCCTTGAGCAAGCTGGAATCCCAACTATGCACACCCTCCTCAGGCAGCGGTGGCTCCGCTGGCTTGGCCACGTCCACAGGATGAAAGATGGAAGGATCCCAAAAGACATCCTGTATGGTGAGCTAGCCTCTGGCAAAAGACCACCTGGACGCCCCCAGCTGCGCTACAAAGATGTTTGCAAGAGAGCTCAGGGAAGTAGACATCAAGCCAGACAGCTGGGAGGAGCTGGCAGATGATCGCAGCATATGGAGGCAGGAACTATACAAGGGCCTTCAGAAGGGTGAGTTGAGGATCAGACAGCTAGCGAAGGAAAAGCGAGCCCACAGAAAGCACAGCAAGGACCTGCCAGACACCCATTACATATGCAACAGATGCAGCAAGGACTGTCACTCTCATGTGGGTCTTCACAGTCACAGCCGACGCTACAAATGAGAATGCCAAATGGAACTACAAAAGGCGCATTCCACAGTCTACGTAGACTGAAGGATGCTACTACTGTTTGACAGAAGTTACTGTTGGAAGATATCTTCCAACAAAACTTCTGTTGACAGAATGGAGCCAGACAGCAAAGCAGATCAAAAGGTGATCTGCTCTGTCAAGAGAGTGGCCAGACTGCCTGGCCACTCTCTTGGCAGAATGGCCAACCAGAAGCACAGCTGACAGGGAAGCCTGGTGACCTGGAAGCATGGTCTGTTGACAGACAGCCCTGCAGAGTATCCATGCAGCTTTTTTGTCAACAGATTCTGTCGAGAGAGGGGTTCTGCCCCATGGGGGAAAGAGGCAGAAGGCTGTGGACAAAAGTGCCACGTTCTGTCACTATACTGTCAACAGAACACATTTTTAATGGGGATGCTCCAAGTTTTTTTGACAAAACTCTAGTCTAGGTGTAGCTTTCGCATTTTGGCAGCCGTTCTCCGGTCCGAGCATTCTTGACTCATGTATCTTCCACACTGACCCCAACCTTCCTCATGTCACCCCATCAGCATCTCTTTCAAAGTCTGTGACTACTAGTTTTTCTGTTACTAGCCAACGCAAACATATACATATCTCATGGCTTCATGTGCCTTATCCATCACTGTCTATTCTCCCTCAACTGGAACCTGAGGCATTCAAAGGGTGGGAAGAAGATCAGGGTTGAGGCACAGGGGAATGAGGGCTCCAGCTGGGGATGCAGGGGTTTGGATGGCAGGAGAGTGATCGAGCCTGAGGCAATGGGCTGGGGCACATGGAAGCTCAAGGGCTCAGGCAACGCTTACCTCAAGGACCTTCCAGAAGCAGTTGCACGTCTCTCTGCCAGCTTCCACACAGAGGTGCAGCCGTGCAGCTCTGTGTGCTTCATCATCCTCAGGAACCATGCACGCAGCTCTCATTGGCCACAATTCCCAGCCAATGGGACCTGCAGAGCCAGCCCTTGGGGTATGGGGCAGCCTGTGGAGCCCTCTGACTGCCCCTACATGCGGGAGCCAAAGTGGTGACATTCTGCTACTTTTGGGGGCTGTGCTGTTTCTCCACACAGCACCACCAATCAGTCTTAATGTCCCAGCCAGCAGTGCTGACTGGAGGTTCCAGTGTCTCTCTTCAACTGGGTGTTGCAGATGAAAATCAGACACCAGGAAGCCCTCCTATCATCTTATTACAGAGAATTCCTTTCATCTCCTTCCATTTAAACAAATTGCTCTTCATGCAACTCCTAGCATCCATATTTCCATCCGATTCAACACTGTGCAACAATTTAAATACCTCGGTCAAATTTTAATGCTCTACCATCTAATTTTACTGACTTCTTTTTGTCTCTTCTTCTGTGAAGTCTTGCATGATGGATTGTATGGTTGTGATGAAACCCAACCTTGTATTCACACTCTGTATCTAGAACAGTAAAAGCCTTGTTATCTGGCACTTCAATATCGAGAAATGTCAGATAATCTGCTGCTGCCATACATGGCAATACAATTCCCCCTTCAGTTAACTGGAAAAATTGATAGCTACGCAGTATCCTCTTTCAGCACTTGTGGAAGTTATGTTTGTAAACTTGTGCTGGTAAAAGCTCTCCTTGTCATGCCTCTAAGAATAATACAGGGCCACCATCTGATATTATTGGACTCATCCTGCATCTATAGCTAGAAATACACCATCAACAGGCAAAGGAGAAAAAAGAACATTAAGTGTGCTCACTATCACCCAGAAATTGGACCTAATTAGGCACCTTGAAAGAGGAGAAAACAGGAGCCAATTGATGCAAGAGTTTGGCATTGGCTCATCAACAACCTAAGATATTAAGCTGCAGAAAGCAGATCTGATGAAGTATGTGTCAAGTGCTGGACAAGCAAAGAAACTGAGAGACACTGTACATTGCACAAGCCAAAATTAGAGAAATTAAGCAGAAAATCATTGCATATTTTTTAAGAAGCTGATTGGTGCGCTGGACATCTGCTGTTGAAACAGGACTCTCTTTTTTGGCATTGCCCTCTGTCTTTCGACCCTGGCTAGTGCAGGTGAGGTTGGTGTGCCTTGATTCAAGAAGAGCAAGAACTGCATGACTCTTGTGTGTGCAAATGCTGCTGTGGCATGTACGCAACCAAGTCATTTCAAAATTTGAGCAGCCAAGGACCATTCAAGCATATAGTCCAGCTGCCGGTGGAGTACATGGCATAGCCTAATGCATGAATGGACAACATATTATTTTTGCACTGGTCCCACAAAATCTTGGGTCCTGTTGTGAAAGACCATCTGAAAGAACTTGGAGTGGCAGAAGGTACATAGGCTGTTCCGCTTTTAGGCAACTATCAGGCTCACCCTTCTGAAGCAGAGCTTGTGTCTGGAAATATTTTCATGGTTTTCCTGCCCACAAATGTAATTTCACTTTATTCAGCCAATGGATTTATTTAAAATCTAAAATTCATCTACAAAAGTGATTTTTATGAGGAAGCTGCTAGACTTTGAAGGCACAATCCAAGAGTTTCAGTCATGGTTCAGCTTCAAGGAAGCAGTCTTCTATGCAACATGTGCATGGTCTGCTGTCAAGCCTACAACTTTAAAGACAGCATGGAGAAAATTTTTGGGTGGAAGTGACATTTGTGGAGGGGTCCTTGGATGAAGAAACACTTCAAAGCTTCCACTGAAGATCAGAATGGAAATTTATTGCCATTGGCATAAATCCAACCAGTAAACTGAAAGATAATGAAGGTGAAGAGTGGGTAAATGTCGATCAGTATCTAAAAGTTACAAAAACCCAGACAGACACTCAACTTATACAAATGCTTGCCATCCAGAGAAAAGTACCTGTAGTGCAGATGAAATATTCAGAGGAAGAAGACCATAGTGAAGTCAAAGTCTCTTTGGATAACATTGCGCCGTGTTGGGAAACTTTGAAGTTTGCTGAGCAGCAGTTGTCTTATTCTGCTCAGCCGCACGTTATCTACCACAATTTCCTCAAGGAAAAGGCAACTGACCGGTAGGATGCTTCAAAAAGCTTCTGCAGCTTGTGCCACTGGTACAGAACCATCAACAGTGGAAGTTGTTGATATTGTTGACCCTGAGGCAATAGAGAAACAGTAAATTACAGTATTATATACAGAAATAGTGCTAACCTTACTAAACACTACACCTTTTATTTGTTTCTTAAACATTCTTGCATTCAGTGAAAATGCTCAAGTAACCAACACATCTGATTATCCAGCAATCCCCACTCCCCATGCATTTTAGATAACAGAGCTTGTACTGTAGTAATCTTTATGAAAAATATGTCATGAAAACTAATACCTTGCTAGTCAATAATACCATGGTAAAGTGTACATAGCAACAGCCTATAAGTATTTAGGAACATTAGCAGAAATCATGAGTGAAGTATGTTTAGTAGATGACAAGTAGGCAAATCTTCTTTTTTAAACCCTCTCCATAGACAAAGGGCAAGTTCACAACCCAGCCATGTGTTGTCAATACTGATGGTCCATCGCTGTCCACTGGCCATTCTTTGTTTTCAATTTTCCAATAGGGATTTAGATGCTTAAGACAAAGATACTACCACAACCTAATGTTTAATTTTGTGGTTCATCAGAATTTATATATGGATGCTCAGTCTTTGGCCATTTTTATGCCTCTCTCCACCTTGGGGTCTTTTATTTTGTTTTTGTAATGTTTTCATTCTGAAATGTCTCAACTTTACTAAGTTATCAGTGGATTGTCTTTCTACTTCTTTTCTTTTTACAAAATGAGCAACATGAAAACAGTTAGGATCCTTGTGGTTTGTAAACCAAACTTTCATACACGTCAAAAAAACATGAATCATAGTTGTGTATAGTCTGAAAAACTATTATTTGTAATCTGCCACACTAATTTCACAAGAAAAAGTAATTGTATTCCCTGCATCAAATTCACTTTTATTATAACCTACAAGTGTGCTTAGCTATTTACAGTAGTTACAACAATACTAGAATGTCGTCATCTTTGGCATGGCAGATAGGTAACTGTTAAGCACAACACACAACAGAGCCTGAACAGAAAGTTTTCTGATGCGAAAAATCAGTGGCACAACCCTATTTTTACTTTAGTACATTTAGGCTACAATTCCACTACAGCGCTCTGTCAACAGAAGTCACCATCAGAAGAGATTTCCCAACAAAGCTTATGTTGACAGAGTGCAGCCGCACACAAAAGCAAATTGGAAGAGCACTTCAGCTCTGTCGACAGAGCAGCCAGACTGCCTTGCTGCTCTCTCAACAAAACAGGCACCCGGAAGCACAGCAGACAGGGTTACCTGTTGTTGTGGATGCCCTGTCTGTTGGGAGAGGCCCGCTGGGGGTGTTTACACAGCTCTTTGACGCAAGAGTCTGTCCACAGCAGTGTTATGCCTCAAAGCTTTGAGACAGAAAACTGTCAACAAAAGTGCTGTGTTGACAAATCCTGGGTGGGTGGGTGGGTGTGTGTGTGTGTGTGTGTGTGTGTGTGTACTCTCCACGAGGTGTGTCAGCAATACTCCCTAGTGTAGCCATAGCCTTAATGTTTGTGGAAAGCCAACAGTGCTACTTTTTTAATGTTTAATTTGAGAGATACTACAGATACTATTTAATTCCATGAGGTTTACTATTTGTCCACTTCAGAAAGTTTGAAGCAACTCTAGAGTGCTGCTTTGCTGCTCCTATGTACAGTAATGGCTGATAAAATAAACTTTGATCTGGCTTAACACAACTCCCCAAGTTACCGCTTGTGATTTAAAAATAGGCATCTCTCATTGAAAATAACATATGAGACCAATTTGAAAAGCTCAGTCACTCCAGTTAAAGCCATAAATAGAGAATAATGATTTTTCCCTTTTCTTCCTTATTTGTAAACCCTTGTTGTTGCCTTTGTTAATGATGCATCTATCCTCTTTACTATCCACTTTGATGTGTGAGTAAACATGCCACTGGTTTGCACAATAACTGTGTTTCTAATTCTAGATCAAGAGACCAGCCAGGCAAATATTAGAGAATCTGTTCAGCTCCTCCAATTACAGGCACTTCTTTTTCATACCATATTCCTCAGATGTACGCCAGAACCCTAACCATGGGATCCGATCATACTTCTAAGTACCATGCTTCTCCATCTCTGAGTCTCCCATTCCTCCTGTTCTTCTCCCATCACAAATTGTAAACAAAATATGACTTTCATACTACTATATAACAAAAGTTCTACGTATTTTAAGTGGGTACACCTGTCTAAGCTACTGTAAACTTGTAGGCATGCACACTTCTAGGTAAATATTTACATTTTGTAGTACTTTTAATTTCAACATGTGACCATAACTCCCTTGATGGAAGAAACTACAACCGTTTACTTAGACTGAGTCAGCCTCACGCAGTGGGGAGAAAGTGGCCTTGTTTGCCAAAGGAGGATTGACACCAGATGAGTATCTGGGTTTTAACAAACCATCTGAATTTGGAGGCTGCACTTCTCCTGAGGTTTGCCAATTCTCTCATTTAGTTATGAATCTTTTAGGATAAGACGACACAGTTCACTGACTATTCTCCTAATTGGATCTAGTTACCAGGACAGCACTACACTGATTTCAGCCTCCCCAGAATGCCAGCCAGTAACACCTTCCTTTTTGGAGTTAGCTGTTGAGGCAATGTTGCCCATTCCTGTAAGGTGAACACCAAACCCTGTAGTCAAGATCACACCACCCAGTGTCATAAGTCTACACAAGGCCACCCTATGACCATTTCACTGAGAACACCGGGAGTGTTCGTGTAGAACATCTGTGCTGTCTTTGTCACTTGTGATAGTCTGGCATCAGCTTAATGACTTTTGTTTTGGTTTTCACCAAGAAGGTTAGTGCTTACTGGACACTCAGCATCATGAATGATGAGGAGAGGGAAAAGGAGGTAAAGTCAGAAGTTAAAATTGGAAATAGCTGTTTGAGAGGCATCTGAGCCATTAACTATCCTCTTTTAAATGCCATTGAAGATGATGAGAGAGGTTCCAGAAGAGTGAAAAAGGGCAAATTCAGCGTCCATATTTAAAAAGGGAAATGGGGACAATACACGAAACCAGTCAGCTGAACTTTAATTATTTGCTCCTTGTTCAAACATCTGAAAGACAACACGTCAGCATGGATTTGTAAAGAACAAATCATATCAAACCAGCCTGATAGATGTTTTGATAGAATATCAGTCCTTGTGGGTAAGTGGTATACCTAGACTTCAGTGAAGTATTTGGTGCAGGTTTGTGTTACCTTTAAAAAGAAACTGGGGAAATACAACCTAGACAGGGCTATTATATGGTGGGTGCGTAACTACTTGGATAACCAATCTCAGAGAGTAGTTATCAATGGTTTACAGTTGTGCTGTTCTGTTCAATGTCTTCATCAACAATTTAGATAAGACATGGAAAGTACACTTATTCAGAAGCACATGATACCACGTTTGGAGAGGTTGCAAGTGCTTTGGAGGATAGGATTAAAATTTAAAACGATTTGGACAAACTGGAAAAAAATGGTCGGAGGTAGACAGGATGAAATTCAATATGGACAAATGCAAAGTATTCCACTTAGGAAGGAAAAATCAATTTCACATGCACAAAGTGGGAAGTGACTGTCTAGGAAGGGGTGCTGCAGAAAGGGACCTAGAAGTCATAGTGGACTACAAGCTAAACATGATTCAACAGTGTGGTGCTATTGCAAAAAAAGCAAACATCTGTTAATGCATGTCAGGATGGAGTTTTTAAGCCAGACATAAGGGCTATGTCTACACTAGCCAAAAACTTAGAAATGGCCATGTAAATGGCCATTTCAAAGTTTACTAATGAGGCGCTGAAATACATATTCAGCACCTCATTAGCATGCGGGTGGACGCAGCACTTCAAAATTGACACAGTTCGCCACCACGTGGCTCGTCCAGACAGGGCTCCTTTTCGAAAGGACCCTGGCTACTTCGAAGTCCCCTTATTCCTATGAGCAGATGGGAATAAGGGGACTTCAAAGTAGGCGGCGTCCTTTCGAAAAGAAGCCCCGCCTGGACGAGCCGCACAGAGGCGAGCCGCGTCAATTTCGAAGTGCTGCGGCCACCCACATGCTAATGAGGCGCTGAATGTGTATTTCAGCACTTCATTAGTAAACTTCAAAATGGCCATTTGCCTGGCCATTTAGAAATTTTTGGCTAGTGTAGACATAGCCAAGAAATCATTCTTCCATTCTACTCCGCACTGATTAGGCCTCAACTGCTACATTTCAGAAAAGATGTGGGCAAATAGGAGAAGGTTCAGTGAAGAATAACAAAAATGATTAAAGATCTAGAAACTATGACCTATGAGGAAAGACTGAAATAACTGTCATGTTTGGTCTGGAAAAGAAGACTGAGAATGGACATAACAGCTTTCAGGTACCTAAAAAGTTGCCAAGAGAAAAGTGGAAAATATATTCTCAGTCTCTGATAAGACAAGAAGCAATGGGCTTAAACTGCAGCAAGGGAGGCTGGATATTAGCAAAAACTTCCTACCTATCAAAGAGGAAGCCGTGCTAGTCTATACACTATCAAAACAAAAAGCAGTCAAGTAGCACTTTAAAGACTAGCAAAATAGTTTATTAGGTGAGCTTTCGTGGGACAGACCCACTTCTTCAGACCATAGCCAGACCAGAACAGACTCAATATTTAAGGCACGGAGAACCAAAAACAGTAAGCAAGGAGGACAAATCAGAAAAAGATAATCAAGGTGAGCAAATCAGAGAGTGGAGGGGTTGGGGGGGGAAGGTCAAGAGCTAGATTGAGCCAAGTATGCAGACGACCCCTATAGTGATATTCAAATGTGGCACATTAACACATGGTTTAAATCGTGATGGGAACTTTCTGAGTCACTATAGAGTCACTAAACTATTTTGCTAGTCTTCAAAGTGCTACTTGACTGCTTTTTGTTTTCCTATCAGGTTTGTTAAATAGTGAAAGAAATTGTCTGGGGAAGCTGTGGAATCTCAATCATTGGAAATTTTTAAGAACAGGTAAGACAAACGCCCCTCATGGATGATCTAGGTAGCGTTTGGCCCTGCCAGGAATCCGGGGAGCTGGACTTGATGGCTTCTCGAGGTTCCTTCCAGTGCCAGAATTCTAAGTCCTGAGACTTGTTGCCGGATGCCCTAAGAATTAGTTGCTTAAAATTGTTGGGATGGTAGATCCCACAAAAGAGGCTATTTCTTACTACAGATCCCAAGACTACACACAGTGAAGTTAGAGACAATGGTTTGGAGCTTGAGAGGCTATGCTCAGGACTGTGCAGGCGTGATGATTTAGAATCATAGGCCTGGAAGGGACCTCAGGAGGTCATCTAGTCCAGCCCCCTGCTTCCAACGGGATCAACCCCAACTAAGTCATTCTAGCCAGGACTTTGTCAAACAAGAACTTAAAAATCTTTAGGGATGGAGATTCCAACACCTGTCTAGGCAATGCTGAGCTAAACAAAACCGTTGGGTTGACCCTGTAGCTTCTCGTTTTGAATTGCTGTAGAGGAAGATGACACTGATGCAGAATCTATAAGAATGAGGCCAGAACTGAGGCTCGATGATGGTAATTGAATTTAGAACAGAGGGATGGGCTGGCAGTCACCAGTTCTTGAAACAGATAAGTGGAGTCTTGTTAGCTTAGGAAGATTCTGAAGAAAACTAATTCCATGAAGTTGTATCCCTCATGCATTTTACTTCTCCAATCTATACAACCCCCCGTTTCTACAGACTCTCATGATAACCACTCATGAGACGTCACCTAGATGTACAACCATGGTAGGATGGACCACCAAGGACACCCAGACCTCAGACTGGAAAAGAATCCTGTTTTGGTTTAAAAAACAGTCCCATTATTGTGTACTAGTACAACTTGTTCTCTCCCTTAGCCCTGACCCACTGTTTGTTGGTACTACTATTTTTTTTGTCATTGTCCAGATTTTAGGACCCTATCCAGTACTGGATCCACTTCAAGGACAAGAGTAGCCATGCAACATCATACTGACAGTGACTGCACTCTGCATGAGTTCAGGGCCACATGCTAATGGATTCAGCTGCAGAACCAGGGCCATAGATGGTGAGGTCTTTCGGGCAGAAACCACATCTTGGTTTATGTGACTGGATGCCACCTAGCACATTCTCAGCAATGTGGGAGAGTTGAGATTTCAACCATTTCATATCCTGGACATGCAACTGGCATCTTTTTTTCCATTGGTGGTGGTGGTGAGGAAAATGCATTTCATATTTCTAAGACATCTTTATTCCTTGGAGGAAAATATTCAGGTGAATAGGGATAGAGCTCATGATTCATTTCAGTTTGCTCACTTTATTGCAAAGCTAAAACTATACTTTTTAAAAGAAATTTCTTTTATTGGTTTGTTACAAAACATAGCAAATTTGTTCTTCTTTTGGATGAATGCAAATCAAGAGAAGCAATTTAGTAATGGAGTGTAGCTGTACCCTCAGGTAGCAGTAGGCATCCTTCGATCCCGAGGGATCATGGGTTTGCGCCCCAGTTGGACTGATTCGAGCAGCATCTTCTGTGGCTGTGCAATCCAATCCGGGAGTGGCAGTCCTTTCTGCCCTGTGAGCAGCAGTAGGCAGATGTCGCTCTGGTATCACGGGCACGGATCTTCCTGAGGGCTCTCCTGTCTTCTGCTTCCTTCACCAAGGTAGTTTCATTCATAACAAGAGCTTCCTTCACTCCCTGTTTCCAGGCATGCCTGTCTGAGGCAAACGAATGCCAGGTGTTCACACTGATAGAGAGAGCGTCGAGGTCATGCTTGTACATGTCCTTGTAGCACAATTTAGGTCGCACAATTTGATCTTGCTATCAAGTGACAAGTTGTCTGAGATCATCGAGCCTAGGTACATGAACTCATGGACGACTTCCAGGTCGTAGTCTAGCACGTTGATAGATGGCTTGTTACCCACGTTTTGGCCCATCACCTGAGTCTCCTTTAAGCTGATTGTGAGGCCAAATTCCATGCATGCATCTGCAAAGCAAGTTATGAGTGACTGCAGCTCCTGCTGAGTGTAAGCAGCAATAGCTGCATCATCAGCAAAAAGGAACTGCCTTAGCCTCTTTGTAAGCACCCTGGTCTTCACTCTAAGCCTTGACAGTTTCAAGAGGTTGCCGTCCATTCTCGTGCGGAGAGAGATGCCCTCTGTAGCAGTTCCAAAGGCATATTTGAGCAAAACTGCAAAGAAGATGCCAAACAGTGTTGGAGCCAGCACACACCCCTGCTTCACTCCGCTGAGAATCTCAAAGGGTTCAGATGTGGATCCGTCATATACGACGGTCCCCTTCATGCCTTCATGGAAGGCCCTAATAATGCTGAGCAGAGTTGGGGGACAGCCAATCTTAGCCAGAATCGCAAACAGACCTTTTCTGCTGATGAGGTCAAATGCCTTGGTCAGGTCGATGAAGGCAATATACAGAGGTTTGTTCTGCTCCCTACACTTTTCTTGTAGTTGCCTAACAGATACAGCATGTGTAAATATACCCTAGCTACATTAGATACTACAGAAGCTAAGCCATGGCAGGGCTGGTTTCAGCACGTTAGCTGTGTTTACCCATTATTCCAGGCAACCTTATACAGCCTGTACTGAAGGATGTGCTGCTGCAATGTCATTGCTCTGGTATCTGAGCTAGCTAGATTAAAGCTAGCTGGGTATGTGAATGGACTGCAGTGTAGATGTACCCTCAGAGAGAAGAACAAAGCAAACGCCAGCATGTTCAAATTGCAAAAGCTGTTTTTGCAGAACGCCATGTAATCTATTATTTATAGCCTCCCAGGTACACTGGGAAAAGGTTTTTTGGCTCACTTTTAACTGTTTGGCAATGTAGGTTGTACATCCATAAGAGCTATTAATAAACAAAGCTATTTATATTTAAGACCATGAACATATTGAATGAAATCACTCAGAGGATTTTAGGACAAAGTTATACGTGCTCCTAGTCCCAAGGTGATTGGGCAAAAAAGACTTGCCAGGTACAAGAGTTTTTAAAATGTCCATCAGCTATTATCTATTGGATATGCATAAGAACTTGAATGTTTTCTAATAAATATGGAAAATGTAGTGGGCTGGATTTCCAAGAGTTTTGCTTTTATTCTAGTACTTTCTTTCTCCAAGGCACTCGCTGACCCATATAACTTCTAAATTAAGAGTTGTAAAGTTGTTGCTGGCTGCTGCTGTCGCTCTCCCCCTTTTCTAATAAGCATGCACTGTTTCTTCTGCTTTGACAATTTGTCCCAGCTTGAATTTAGCTCAAATGTTCTGATTTCCTTCTCTGGACCTAAAGAAGAACTCTATTGTTCACAAGCTTTCATCTTCCACCAATAGAAGTGGTTCCAGTAAAAGATAATAAACCTCGCTCACTTTTTGTCTCTATCACGTCTTCCTGTGTTTAAAAAGTAATGTTCCTACTTCAGGGAGAGGAATGAGCTTTGAAGTCTGCTTCTGCTTTCACTAAAGTCAGTGGTAAAATCTCCCACTGATAAGGCTGCTAGTGTAAAGCGTTAGCTCCAGGCTCTTGGCCCACACAGATTCAGCTGCAGGATCAGCATCTAAATATTCACATTCTAGAGTTTTTGTATTTTTATTTTTTAAGTTACTAAATGTGGGGGATTAAGTATGATCAAGAGACTTCTTTGAATCATACCATTCATTGTGCTCAGGAAGGCTGTGGCATGCACACAGAGCTTAATCAAATCCTGTTGGTGAAATCCTGATCCCACTGAAAGCAACAAGGCTAGCATCGCAGAAAGACAAAGCAATAAATCTGTGGTGTCACTCAAAATCTCCATCCAATAGCAATCTAGCTTATTTCCTAGTGTTTGCCACGTGCCTATGTTAACTATATGATGGACCTCAGAGCATAGTGAAAGGTAAGGCCAGCTTAATACATAAAAGTGTTTTAAAATCAGTTTTTATACTTCTTTACCAGTCTCTGCTTTGAGATGAGTACCAAGTGTCAATGCCCTCCCCCACAGATTCCAGGTTTTGCTGCAAATAAACATTCTCTTCTTCTAACATGGGAAGCTAGGTGAAGGTCAAACATCAGTCTTTTTTCTCCCTCAAAAATTTGAAGTCTGAACTCTGAACTCTTCCCTTAGTTCAAGTTGTTTCTAACTCGAGCTTTTTGCCGACTGCTATTGATCTGCTCCTCTAAAAGTAATAAATCCTGTAGTGCAGTAATTCCATAAATAGAGTGGAATTTTGGGGGCTTTGAATCTTCATCCGATCTAACAGTTCCAAATCTTAAGACAAATTGCTCCCCAAGCTCTCAGTGTCAGCTCTGTATATATTAATCCTTTCCCCCAGACATTAAATCAGAAGCAGCAAGTTTGTTCAACTTTTTTGGTATGCTTTCATTTGTATGGATGCTGCACGCAGGCAAATGAGAAGTAAATAATTTGACATTTAGTATTATGAGAAACAGCTTGACCATTTAATATATTTAAATAATTCTTTCTCCTATTTAATTTATAGTCAATCCATGATTAATTTAAGATATGGAGGGCAAACATTTTAAAAATAAATTACTACTTTCTTGTAAGGATCTTTTACAAATTAGATTTGTAAACTGTTTCCCCAGAGAGGAGAGTAAGTAAAATATAGAAGTCCCTCAGGAAACCTGTTTTTAAAAAGGTTTTGAATTTTTCACACTCTGGTTCAGAATTCATCTCCTGTAGGTACATAATAAGGCAGTGCAGTTAAAATTCATGACTCAAACCTATTCCCAAGGCTTTTGTCTTGGCTCAGTTGCTGATTGGCTGTATGGCTTTGGGAAGCAATCCCCATGTGGAGTTTTTCAACTGTGAGCACCTTCTGAAAGTGGACCAATACTTAAGTTGGCTACATGTGGGTGTAAGTGCCTAAAACAACGTATCTAAGTTTGAATGTGTTGGCTGTAACCCCTCTGTCCAGTATATTCTTTCCCACTAATCATGCAGACACTCAGCTAAGAGGATTTGGCAAGGGTTCTAGCTCTAGCTCTACAGAGTGAAAGTACTTCAGAGGAAATATGGTGCTCTGTTAGATTCTGGATTTATTGCTGCTAGCGTACATATATTTTCATAGCAACAACAAATGTTCACAAAGAGCAAAGCATCTCCAAGGGGAACTGAAATGCATCACTTTGCATTTGTAGAGATCCAGATTCTTATCTGTTGTGATCTAAATAAAAATATTTCATCTCTTCCTTAGTTAGAAGATGACAGTAGCTGTTTTTTTCCCTCCTGACTCTCTCTCACCCCCAGTTAGAGCGAGGTGGGTAATGACTGTTCTTGATCTACCAACAATTGTAAGCATCAAATTCCATTTTGTAATGAACCAAAATAACATCTTTCAAAATTTTCAATTCAATCTTTTGCTTTGATTTGGGAAATTTTAGGAAAAGCAAAGAGGAACTTGATTCACAGAGGAGGAAGAGAAGGAGGGTAGTCTCTTTATAACTTTTAGCCTGGAGTAGAGACCCAGCAACCAATTTGTGCCACCTGGCAGAGGACATGGAAGGGCAAGACTTTTAAGTGATCCCCTGGATGGAGTACCTGTTAATCTTTTGTGAATTATCTATTTAAATATTTCAGTCTGTTGGTACTATGTTTGCTCAGGAACTCCTCTTAAACCATTAGAGCTATGACCATGAAAATAGGTATACAGATTCCTCTCGCCCTAACATAAACTGAGGTTGGGTTTGGTTGTGTCTGGAAAGTGGGAAACGACTGAAATCCCAGGATTTTCTAGAACATGACAGAGGGACAACATACTTCAGTTTGGCCACTGGGGGCAGTGAGTGAAGGGAACAGCTATATTGCAGAGTGACCACTGGGGGCAGCTACAGCAGGAAAATGGTGGCCATGTGGAGACAGGGTTCTCTGTCCTGCCAGGAGAAGTAATTGCCCTTTACCCTAATACTACCCTCCCACTGCCCCCAGGGCTCAGCCACAGTACCATACAGGGGGAACCTAACTGCCCTAGTGCAACTCACCTAGACATTAGTACCCACCCCTCCTCAAAAGGCTGTGGCCACAAACCCGGGCCCTGGCATGCCCCCGCTCCTGAAGCTCATTCTGAGGCTGGGAAAACAGCCCCGATCCTGCCCTCATACAGTCATTACAAGGACTGTTTCCTTTTAATGTTCATAATGATCTCAGGCAAGACACTAAACATCCCTCACCCCCCTCCGTCAGTTCATGTATTTCATTTGTCAGTTTTTATTGCATTTTGGGGGGCTCTGTATTATGCACGTGAGTCTGGTCTGGAAATTCTATAGATCTGAAGAAGTGGGTCTGGCCCACAAAAGCTCATCACCTAGTAAATTATTTTGTTAGTCTTTAAAGTGCTACGTGACTGCTGTTTCGTTAGAATACAGACCAACATTGCTTCTTCTCTGATACTTGTGTAAATAACTACAGGATTCTTTGGAGCCGTTCTAATTTTGCTGGGGCTATATCTATGCTTAAACTGCCAAAGCAGCAAAGTTCTAGCATTTCAATGTAAACTCTCAGGCTACCTCTACACTGGTGAGTTTTGGAGACAAAACTGAGGTTTTGTCAGCAAAACTCACAGAACATCTACACACGCACACACACACAATGCATTTTGTCAACAGCAACTTTTGACAAAAAAAGCTGTGTGGATGCTTGGGGGGGCCCTTTTTGTTGACAGAGCAGATCAGAAGATCAATCCACTTCTATGCATAGACAGAATCTGTCAACAGAGGTTTTGTCAGAACATCTCTTCTGACAGTAACTTCTGTAGACAGATGCTTCTAGTGTAGATGTAGCCTCACTGTAATGATAGGATTTGTTCTCCCATTGCTGTTTGTACTCCAGCTCCCCAAGAAGTAACATGTAGTTGCTGCCTACAAAAGGGGTTAGTCTTACATGCATTTCTCATGGGAGTGGATTTCATACACCTGAGCAATGTAGCTAGAACATAATATTTCAGCACAGAGGGGCCTTAGAATGCTATTATTACCAGCAGGTAACGTGTTGGTCATGATAACCAAGTTGATTTACTTGTAACTATCTGGATTTTCTTCAAGCAGTTCCCTCCTCCTGAGCTCATTGCCTGTTGGAGAGTGGCATAGTATCTCTCGTCAATGCCCTTTGTTCTGTGTCAGCATCTATATTGTAATAATGAATGCATTAAAAATATATTCACCTTTTCTGCCAAACACAGACAAGAAGACTAAGCAATGTAGCATCAAGAAAACAATGAGTCAGAATAGCGCAGATGTGCCAACTGCTAAATTTGTTTTATGAGGCTGCTTTCAAAGGAGTTCTATTTCTCAATTACTTTTTAGCTCTTTTGGGTTGTGTGTTTCTCTTATCTTAGAGGGAAGAGATTGAAAAATTCCATGTAAACAAATTTCTCAGACACTTGCTCAAAATGGGGGTAAGAGGTAAACTGGAGAAAAGCAGTGTTGATATACTGCAAGTAGGAAGTTCCTGAAGCAGGCAGAGATGAAAAATGGGTGTTATTTGCCAAACCAATTATGGGATCTGACCCATGACTCTTGCTTTGTTAGTCACCATTGACCAGCACAGTAAGTGGAGATCTAAATTTGATTTCTAGATTCTGAAGCTACATATGCTATTAGATTTTAAAATGTAAGGGAATGGAGATGTTCAGTATTAATCAATTTTTGAAATGAAAATCTTCATGCAGAATGTTCAGTGAGAAGGCATTGATTTAACCCTGCATCCGGTTTTGTGAAAACACAACTCATTAAATGGTTTCTTCATTAAGCATCCTTCAGCTCAGACATTCAGTTCTGTTGTCCATTCCACAGGAGCAAATCCAGACACCACAGCTGTGTTACACATGTTTCTTTCTGCGGTAACGAACAGCCTGGGATATACTTATGAGATGTGGGTGTAAATTTCCCATGTTTCATTAGCATATGGCCATGTGCTTGAGTCTGGAAGAAGCTCTTCTGGCTCCAAAATAGCCAGGTAGATGAGTGCCCCGTGGGGATCTCCTGGAAGGAAACTCTCCTTCCGGCAGCCCCCTCTTCCTCAGAAGGGGAGCTGAACTGTTAGCTGCCCAGTAGGAGAGCTGGGGCCAAAATTGCCCAGAAAAGGTGAGGCCATTGTATCCAGGGGGTGAGGGGAACCCATAGAGTTTGGCATGATACCAGGGAGCCATGCCTAAACAGAGGTATGGAGAGAGAGAAGGGGCAGACAGGCCTACCCCCAGATAAAGAGTGCTCCTGAAAGGCGTGCCATGCATTTACAGACTGGTTGAAAACTTTCCATCAAAATTGTTTTAACACAACTGGGTTTTGATCAATTTTTTTCATTGTGTCTTGCTTTGGTAAGATGGGAATAGAGGCCTGAGGTTTCTGAACCAAACTTTCCCTACCACAGCATCATTCTGAATATAAATTTTTGGTTTTCAGACAAAAAATTTCAATTTTTTGTTAAAACAGCCACATTTTTCATGGGGGACAGGGATCATTTTCCAATCACTTTATCATCTCTCCTTTCATTAGTAGAGGAGGTTGAACAGAAAGGATATCCAGAACGATAGCCAAGTTTTTCAATTAATGTAAGTATAGTGTGATGCATTTTACACCTGAGATCTCTTGTTTTCTGAGTCCAACAATTAAGCCATGCAACCCCATCAAGATTTAGGCAAAAACAATTACCTCATTTCACAGATGTTTGAATTCAGTTGAGACACAGGGCAGCAGTAGCCTGAAGTCACTAAGAGCCAAGGAGCCTGATGACAAATCCTCTATACTGCTGTCCTATTCCCAACTGCTGTTTTCATAATTACTCCTCCTTAGAGAAACTTTCTTCAAGCAAAAACATCAAAGCAGACTTTTCCATTCATCTTAACCAGCTAAAAGGGCAAAGACCATTTTAGCTTCTGTCTTTGGTGAAAGGCTTTCTTGTTTGCCCAAAGGAAAAAACAGTAATTTATCTCAGGACTGTGCTGGTGACATTGTATGGGAAGCTGTCTTACTCAAACTCAGTAAGATAGCTGAATGTTTATAGCATGAGTGATCTAATGGAAAGGAGTCCTCTGTTCTGGATTGATGAAGAGCAGTTTTTTGGTACTTGAACAGCCATCAATAGGTTGGCTGACATAGGTGGATAAATGTAGGCAATTTGTGGCCATTATCCAGTAACTCATTGAACAGTAGGAAAATTGAGTAAGTCTGCTCAGAATGAGCAATTTTAGGGGCCTGTTTTATTCCCCTCTTCAGATAAAAGTCAACTATGCTGTCTCTAAATGGGGCACCTGAATCAACTAACTTGCTGCCTATGGGGTCATCCCAGGTCAAGAAATACTGACCAAAGTCCTGATCTGTGCAGTTCAAAATGATGACTTCCAACAATGTCCATTACCTGTCACTTTCACCATTTCCTCATAGCAGAAGGACTGGCTGGATTGTCAAAGGCTGTAGAAGAATTTGTTTAACATAAACAAGCTATTGCACATCAGTTCAGACACTCCCTTAACACTTCTAGTGATAACATAAAGAGAGAAAACTGAAGAAGTTTGTTTTTCAGAGTGACTTTCTCTAAGGCCAATCGCCTAGGATAATGACCAGAGCCCATGCAGAGTATCCTCAACCAACATCTAATAAGGATCACATCCTGAAAGAAATCTTTTATAAGCTCCCTTTTCTGAACTTCAAACAACCCTCCAGCCTCACAAAGGGCTTGTCTACACTTGCCCCCAACTTCAAAGGGGGCATGGTAATCAGGAGCCCAGGAGATTACTAATGAAGTGCTGCAGTGAATATGCAGCACTTCATTAGGCTAACTTTCCCCTATGGCAGTTTTGAAGCATCAAACTTCGAAGTGCCAGCAAAATTTTGAGGAGTAAAGGGACTTCAAAGTAGTGCAGGCACTTTGAAGTGCCCACAGCTACACACATGCTGGCACTTCAAAGTTTGTTTTGAAGTTACCTCAGGGGAAAATTAGCGTAATGAAGTGCCATGTGTTCACCGCAGCACTTAATTAGTAATCTCCCATGGCCCTGATTACTATGCCCCCTTCGAAGCTGGGGACAAGTGTAGACCCAGCCAGAGTTAGTGATCAGAAGAAGGCATGCCACTGATGAAGAGATATTATCTCAAAGTAGCACCAGATCCTGCCTGAACAATAAATACAAAATCTGCAGATCAGCAGATAGGAACAAGGGGATTTTGAAGTTCCCAGGGTCCTTTCGAAAAGGAGCCCTGTCTGAACGAGCCGCGCGGCAGCAAAGCACGGCAATTTCAAAGAGTCGCGGCCGGTGGCATGCTAATGAGATGCTGAATATGTATTTCAGCACCTAATTCATAATCTTCAAAATGGCCATTTTCATGGCCATTTCGAAGATTTTGGGCTAGTATAGACATAGCCTATGATTCCTGAATCCTGCAAACGTCTATAAGATATTGTGCATCAAATGTCCCAATAACTGCATAAAATGAGATAACCACTAAACACTTGACTGAACTCACGCGTTTTTTTTAATCATCATTTTTATCACCATGGGAGAATATTTATGATAAAGCAGTAACTGTATGTGATCTTTTAATACTTGTCCTCAAAGGAAACTTATTTGACACCTTTAAAATGGAGGCTATGACCTAAAACTCACAGAATACTAGAAATGGAAATGGACATCAAGAGGCCATCAAGTCCAATTCCCTCCCCTCAGGTAGGACCAAGCACCATCCATGTCATCACTGTTAGATATTTATCTAACCTGTTCTTAAATATCTCCAGTGATGGAAATTCTACAACCATCCAAGGCAATCTATTCCAGTAATTAATCACCCTGATAACTCTGTTGGACACCAAAGGCCATGGACTTACTTGGGAAACTTTTGTGTGTATCATTACAATTTATAGAACACCTACTTGCAAACTCAACAACCCACTTCAAACTCTTTAAGTATAATAATCTAAGATAACTTATCATGCATTCTATTTTAAGTGGCCTTCCACAACAACGTTACCTAAATGCTTAACTGTACCAACTTCTATTTAGCTGAGGCACTCTACTGCCTTACCCACATTTGAAGAAGACCTCAGTGTAGCTCACAGCTTGTTCTTTGTCACTAAAAGATTGTAACCTCTCCTACCTTGTCCTTCATAGTGTTGGACCAACATGGCTACAATAATGCTTCAAACTCCAAAAACTCACCATGGCACATTTTTAATTATTTCCTGCAGCTCTACAAATACAGAAGAACTGTGCAACCTGTATTTGCAACATTTTTCAGAACAGAACAGGGCTCTGAGGACTGCATTCTTCTGATAAAGTTTGACACCAAAGTGTCTTGGGCGTTTGTGATATTTTTAATTAATAAAACATGGGAGTTATGGGATATAGATGAAGAAGGTTACACGATGGAAGATCACTGGGCAAGTTATTTCTGTCCTACAACATTGCTAACATTCCTTCCCAAAAGGCATTGCATTGCACAAAAGTATGTAGCACCCTGGGTTATCTAAGTCTACCCATGGTGCATTGCACTTTGAATTGACACACTCATACCCTGGTGTGTAAATGTAATATTGATGCAAGCAGCCAAGCCTGCATGTACCCAAGCAGTATATGCACTTTGGTGGCTGTACGCCTATGTGACTTGCACTGATCAAAATTAGTACAGTGGATATAGCATTAGGGTTCAAACCTACATATACTCCTTATGCGATAGTATAAGCACACTGTTGCATCAGTGTAATTTTTCCAGTACAGGGAAATGCCTGCCTGAAACCATAGGCCAATTTCATACAACTGAACTTAAATATTAAAACCAGTCTCCTACCTATACAAAATAAACATCCTCCCTCATACAAATGGAGGCAGTTAAATGAGCTTCCTAATTTATGTTCAGTGTTAGATGTACCCCACGACAGGGACCCATACCAGTCTATGCAGCCGTGTGCTGTCTTTGGAAAAGTGGGCACTCCCAAGGAACTGACCAAACTGTAGAATGCTTTTATATTTAATGTTTGTTTCTGTTTATGGTTCCATTGGTAATCATAATATTGAACGACAAAGGTTGGCTTTGGCTTTACTTTGCAATTTCTAGATCATGACTTAGTTTCCACCGTTCTTTCATTATTTTCTATCCCACTCCAATTTCTCTTCCCTGCCCCCTCTCTTTTTCTCTCTTTAATAGGCATCATCAAGCAGCTGTTCACAATGTGGGTGCTTAATCACTTCTTCTAATTTGCTATAGACCTTCTAGGATTATCCTTTCAGAAACACCTACTCCTTATTCTTAGAGCAAAGAGCAGTCAAGTAGCACTTTAAAGACTAGCAAAATAGTTTATTAGGTGAGCTTTCGTGGGACAGACCCACTTCTTCAGACCATAGCCAGACCAGAACAGACTCAATATTTAAGACACAGAGTACCAAAAACAGTAAGCAAGGACAAATCAGAAAAAGATAATCAAGGGGCGCAAATCAGAGAGTGGAGGGGTGGGGGGGAAGCTCAAGAATTAGATTGAACCAAGTATGCAGACAAGCCCCTATAGTGACTCAGAAAGTTCCCATCACGATTTAAACCATGTGTTAATGTGCTGAATTTGAATATAAAAGCCAGCTCGGCTGCTTCTCTTTCCAGAACGGTGGGATAATTCCTCTTCAGTAACACACATATCTTTAGGTCATTGACAGAATGCCCCATTCCATTACAATGTTGACTAACTGGTTTGTGGATCTGGAGTGTTTTGATGTCTGTTTTGTGCCCGTTGACCCTTTGTCTAAGGGAGTTAGAAGTCTGTCCAATATACAAAGCATCTGGGCATTGTTGGCACATGATAGCATATATGATGTTAGCAGAGAAGCATGAGAAAGTGCCCGTGATTCTGTGAGTAACCTGGTTAGGTCCAGTGATGGTATTTCCAGAGAAGATATGTGGACAAAGCTGGCAGCGGGCTTTGTTGCAGGGAAAGGTTCCAGGACCGGTGTTCCTGGGGTATAGACTGTGGATGTTAGTGAGGATCCTCATAAGCTTGGGAGGTTGTCTGTAGGAGAGAACAGGCATGTCACCCAGGGCCTTCTGGAGTGTAGCATCCTGATTAAGAATAGGTTGTAGGTCTTTAATAATTGGTTGCAGTGGTCTGAGTTGGGGGCTGTAGGTGATGACCAGTGGTGTTCTGTTCTTGGCTTTTTTGGGGCCGATCTTGGAGTAGCTGGTCTCTGGGTATTCGTCTGGCCCTGTTGATTTGTTTTTTTTACTTCTCTTGGTGGGTAATTCAGGTTTATGAATATTTGGTAAAGTTCTTGTAGTTTTTGGTCTCTGTCAGTTGGATCAGAGCAAATGCGATTGTACCTAAGAGCTTGACTGTAAACAATGGATCTAGTCACGTATGCAGGATGGAAACTAGAAGGGTGTAGATAAGTATAGCGACCAGTAGGTTTTCGGTACAGTGTGGTACTGATCAGGCCATCCTTGATGAGTACTGTAGTGTCCAGGAAATGTATCTCTTGCATGTTGTAATCGAGGCATAAGTTGATGGTGGGGTGTAGATTGTTAAAGTCTCTGTGGAATTCTTCTAGAGCCTCTGTACCATGGGTCCAAATCATAAAGATGTCATCAATGTATCTTAAGTAGAGGAGTGGTAATAGGAGACGAGAGCTGAGGAATCGTTGTTCCGGGTCAGCCATATATATATTGGCATATTGTGGGGCCATGCAGGTGCCCACTAGCATGGCTTCCTCTCTGTTACTATTCAACATGCAAGGCACTACATTTAGCCATTTGGAATGGAGATCCATCAACTACATGAAAAAATTTGCCCAGATCCAGACAGACATCATCTTTCTCTCCAAATGCAAGAAAATGGACATTGTACCCAAGGGACTGACAGTGAAAAACCCATTACAATCAACATACTACACTGACTACAGTGAACATCTATGCAACACGCTTTCTAAGAAACTGAGGAACCACTTGATCAAAATCCTTTACAATAAACAAAAGATGATCAAAAATGAACTCTCTGAACTTGAAATTATCATCAACAAACAGGCATCCACGCAAGACCCCACAGTACGAGGCTTTACCAGTGCCAGACAATATATTTATAAAACACATCCTCTTTCTACAAAAAAGAAAAGGGAACAAATTTTCTTCATTACTTCATTCCTCAGGATACTTCAACCACAATAACAGTAGCTTGACCAACAACATTGTTAACCTTTCAAACTACCAGCTCAGCCCAGAAGAAGAGTCTCTCTTATCCCGGGGTCTTTCCTTCTGCCCTACCTCCTCCACGAACTTAATACAATTCTGTGGTGACCTTGAAGCCTTCTTTCGCCACCTCCGTCTAAAGGAATTTTTCCAGCACACCTATGAACAACAGTCTGACTCTCTCCACCCCCCACTACCAACAACAAAAGAAGAAGAACTCTATGCGGACTCCCCCTGAGGGTCGCAGTGAAAGTCTGGACTTCTACGTACAGTGCTTCCACAACCGTGCTCTGGCTGACATTATAAACAAACAATGCCAAATGAGACACAATCTCAACTATGCTGAATGCCATGCTGTCCAGAGTCTCAAAAATAACCCAGACATCATAATCAAACCAGCTGACAAAAGGGATGCTGTTGTCATCCTGAATAAGTCAGACTATGAACAGGAGGCAGCCAGACAACTCTCCAACACCACATTTTACAGACCTCTCTCCGCTGATCCCACTTTGGAATTCCAAAGGAAATTACAACTACTGAAGGAACTCCCTGCTGCTACTCAGGACCTCATTCACTCAGACACACCATCTGAGCCTCAGCCTGGATTATTCTATTTACTTCCCAAAATCCACAAACCTGGAAACCCTGGACGCCCTATCATTTCAGGTATTGGGACCCTTACCACCAGACTATCCAGTTATGTGGACTTCCTTCTCAAACCCTATGCCACCAACGCTCCCAGCTATATCTGAGATACCACCGACTTCCTGAGGAAATTAAAAAACATCGGAAAAGTTCCTGATAACGCCATCCTTGCCACAATGGATGTAGAGGCTCTGTACGCTAATATTCCACATAAAGATGGATTACAAGCAATCAGGAATACCATCCCTGATGCCACCACAGCCAATCTGGTGTCTGACCTCTGTAACTTTGTTCTCACACACAATCATTTCTGTTTTGGGGACAATTTATACCTCCAGATTCGTGGAACTGCTATGGGCACCCGCATGGCCCCACAATATGCTAATATATTTATGGCTGACCCGGAACAACGATTCCTCAGCTCTCGTCTCCTATTACCACTCCTCTACTTAAGATACATTGATGACATCTTTATGATTTGGACCCATGGTACAGAGGCTCTAGAAGAATTCCACAGAGACTTTAACAATCTACACCCCACCATCAACTTATGCCTCGATTACAACATGCAAGAGATACATTTCCTGGACACTACAGTACTCATCAAGGATGGCCTGATCAGTACCACACTGTACCGAAAACCTACTGGTCGCTATACTTATCTACACCCTTCTAGTTTCCATCCTGCATACGTGACTAGATCCATTGTTTACAGTCAAGCTCTTAGGTACAATCGCATTTGCTCTGATCCAACTGACAGAGACCAAAAACTACAAGAATTTTACCAAATATTCATAAACCTGAATTACCCACCAAGAGAAGTAAAAAAAACAAATCAACAGGGCCAGACGAATACCCAGAGACCAGCTACTCCAAGATCGGCCCAAAAAAAGCCAAGAACAGAACACCACTGGTCATCACCTACAGCCCCCAACTCAGACCACTGCAACCAATTATTAAAGACCTACAACCTATTCTTAATCAGGATGCTACACTCCAGAAGGCCCTGGGTGACATGCCTGTTCTCTCCTACAGACAACCTCCCAAGCTTATGAGGATCCTCACTAACATCCACAGTCTATACCCCAGGAACACCGGTCCTGGAACCTTTCCCTGCAACAAAGCCCGCTGCCAGCTTTGTCCACATATCTTCTCTGGAAATACCATCACTGGACCTAACCAGGTTACTCACAGAATCACGGGCACTTTCTCATGCTCCTCTGCTAACATCATATATGCCATCATGTGCCAACAATGCCCAGATGCTTTGTATATTGGACAGACTTCTAACTCCCTTAGACAAAGGGTCAACGGGCACAAAAGAGACATCAAAACACTCCAGATCCACAAACCAGTTAGTCAATATTGTAATGGAATGGCGCATTCTGTCAATGACCTAAAGGTATGTGTGTAACTGAAGAGGAATTATCCCACCGTTCTGGAAAAAGAAGCAGCCGAGCTGGCTTTTATATTCAAATTCAGCACATTAACACATGGTTTAAATCGTGATGGGAACTTTCTGAGTCACTATAGGGGCTTGTCTGCATACTTGGTTCAATCTAATTCTTGAGCTTCCCCCCCACCCCTCCACTCTCTGATTTGCGCACCTTGATTATCTTTTTCTGATTTGTCCTTGCTTACTGTTTTTGGTTCTCTGTGTCTTAAATATTGAGTCTGTTCTGGTCTGGCTATGGTCTGAAGAAGTGGGTCTGTCCCACGAAAGCTCACCTAATAAACTATTTTGCTAGTCTTTAAAGTGCTACTTGACTGCCTATTGTTTTGATAGTGTATAGACTAGCAAGGCTTCCTCTCTGTTATTATTCTTAGAGCAGTGACTAAAGAGCACAAAACCAGATCTTTCTGTCAGAGATGGAATAAGAATGAATGATGCCCAGATCAACCAAAATAACATGGCTCCAGGCACTCAGTATAGACAGGATGTGGACACATTGGAGTGGGTTCAGTGGAGGGCAACAAAAATGATTAAGGGGTTGGAGAACATGACCTATGAGGAGAGGCTGAGAGATTTGGACTTAGTTTGCAGAACAGAAGATTGAGGGGCGATTTGATAGCAGCCTTCAATTTCCTGAAAGAGGGCTCTAAAGAGGATGGTGAGAATGTTGTCAGTGGTAACACATGGCAGAACAAGGAGCAATGGACTGAAGTTAGAGGAAGAGGTGTAGGTTGGATAGCAGGAAATACTATTTCACCAGGAGGGTGGTGAAGCACTGGAATGCATTACCAAGAAAGGTGGTAGAATCTCCATCTCTAGAGGTTTTTAAGTCCTGGCTTGACATAGTCATGACGAGGATGATTTAGATGGGGTTGATCCTGCTTTAGGCAGGGGGATAGACTAGAGGACCTCCTGAGATCCCATCCAGCCTTAGAATTCTCTTCCTTCTTTCTAGTAGCAGTGGACATGCAAAATCCATGGGTCCTTTCAAACAATATTGGGGCCTTGACTAGCTAATACACACTAGTCCCTAGAACTCCAGCCACAGATACCTCCTCATACTAGAAGGCTCTGCAGCTCATGCTGTACTTAGGCCTTGCCTGTCCTATTACAATTAAGAGGTATTTTATCTGTCATGGTTTACCTACCTACCTACCTTAAACTGCAGCTGTGCTTAAATGTATTAAGTCACTAAATATTTTCTTTTATTTACTAACTGCATAGAAACTGATTTCCCCCCTTCCCAAATTTGCCAGTAATTGCAACCCTGCCTCTCTTTAAGCAGCAGAAGCACTTGGTTATTCAAGTCACTGTGTTGTTTTAAAAGAAATAATTAAACTGATTTTTTTCCCAGACTTCATAACCAAAATCTGAATCAGATACCATGATTTTATCTTGACAGTGACCTTTTTTAAAAAAATATGGAAAGCTAAGGAGGACTAGGTTTAACACTGGGTTAAAAAAAAAGCTTTGATAAGATGCTTGAAGAACATCATCAAATAGGATTCTAAATCTAGCAAACCCCACTTCTAATAGGCAGAAATTGTAATTAACCAGTTTTCCCTGGAGTAGCAATATAACAGGGCTTGAGCAGGTGTGTGACTGTTGTGTTATTAAAATTAGATAAAAATTGTCAGCTTTTCACTATGAAACAAATGAAAAGCAGAGCAGATGCTGTAATAACCATTCATTTTCATTCACCACCTATGTGTTATAAAGCTGGATCAAGAACCTTGGAAAAAAACAATTTTTTTGCTTGCCTGTACAATGGTATAACAAAGCACTAGAATGTTTTTAGCCAAGTTTGAATACATATTAGCCAAACTACTTTTGATGTAACTACTGAAGTTCAGAACATATTTGGCTTTGAGTGCTGAAGAGGATCAAGACTTGAACAATTTATATCCCTCAACACCCAAATTTTGGATGACCTGAATCTGAACGAACTCTGGTATCATGACGCATATACAGAAGACCAAATCAAGGCCAAACCTTAATTCTGACATTTCTTGACTTTTGAACATTTCACTTTGCAGCATGGATGCTCTTAACTTAAGAAAAGTTTGTCTGTTAATGAAAATGCACAGTATTGAAATAAATATAACATTCCAAGGAGCCTCACCTAAATGTCACTATATGGAATTTTGACACCCTCACCCCATGCTCCTGGATAAATGCTTCTACAAGATTTTTAACATTTATTTGAATTTATTTGAAAATGTGAAGTGATTTTCTAAAGTTGAAAGAGATTTCTTTGCTTCTGTAGATTGCTATTTGGCATGTCCTAGGGTGTAGAAATCAGTACAAATTTAAGCCAGGTACCTATTTTGTTCCTCAGAAACCCCACAGAGCAATTACCAAAAGAAATTAAAAGTAACACTTGATAGCATTTACTAATGAGGGAGCCACTGATGTAAAATAAAGGAATCATACAAGTGAGAAACAAAACAGTGTCAAAAGGAACAGAGAGGGAGCCGTGCTAGTCTATATATTATCAACACAAAAAAGCAGTCAAGTAGCACTTTAAAGACTAACACAATAGTTTATTAGGTGAGCTTTCGTGGGACAGACCCACTTCTTCAGACCATAGCCATACCAGAACAGACTCAATATTTAAGGCACAGAGAACCAAAAACAGTAATCAAAGTTGACAAATCAGAAAAAAAATGATCAATGTGAGCAAATCAGAGAGCAGAGGGGCAGAGGGGAGTCAAGAATTAGATTAAGCTCCTCTCCCCACCCCTCTGCTCTCTGATTTGCTCACCTTGATCATTTTTTTCTGATTTGTCAACTTTGATTACCGTTTTTGGTTCTCTATGCTTTAAATATTGAGTCTGTTCTGATATGGCTATGGTCTGAAAAAGTGGGTCTGTCCCACGAAAGCTCACCTAATAATTATTTTGTTAGTCTTTAAAGTGCTACTTTACTGCTTTTTTGTTTTGACTGTCAAAAGTGGTAGAGAGAAAAAATGTATTTTATACATAAAATGTTAGTGATACCTCAGTAATGAACTAAGATTGTGCTTTTAGCAATAAAAAGCCCCCCAAAATATCCTTTCAGTAGTAACTGATTTGTGTTGAAAAATTCTCTGATAATATATTTAAAAAATGGAAAAACTGAGTGTAAATAGATGCATAGAACAACTCACAAAATGATTTCAAGATGCTTAAATATTTGGAATGAATCACATGCTTAAAGTTGAGGATAGTAACATCTTCAGAAGTGCATAAGTGACTTGGAACCCTACATTCCACTTTCAAAAGGAACTTTGGCTGCTGAAACACTTAGCACATTTGAAAATGTTATCTGACGTGTGTTAGTGCTTGTCTGAACTAAGCAGCCCGAGGCAGCACTGGTGCAATTCATCACTTAGGTACACCTGTGTCGTGAATGCTAATAAATGGTAAAATGGTATCACAGGGAAGTACAACACTGACATTCATGGCACATAGGACAGGATCAGGACTGGTCACTCAAGTACTAGATGTGGTGTGAAAAGGCTGGCTGAAATAGGCCAACACTACCTACCTGTGCAATTCATTTCATTGATTCACTTCCCAGTGTCAGAAATAATCAGGAGCAGCCTTGTAAATATTTTGCCACAGGGAAACCACAAGTACAGCCATATTTGGGAGGATAAGTATATTTAAAATGCTCTGCAAGTTAGGAATGTAACTGGTTAATCTTTAAGCCTCATGCTAAACACATGAGGATAACCCATTGCAGTTAACCAGTAGATGCTGGAGCAGTACTTGGCTCACTGCAGACAAGGCTGCTCCAGCCCCACAGGGCTTGCCAGGGGTTAAGATGTTCCAGCCTGGCTGCAGCAGCCCTCATCCACAATGCGGGGAGTGGGGGAGCAGCCCTCCCCCCCAATCATTCACCCCACCCTCCCCCTGTTTAATCAGTTAACAAGGATGTTACATCCCAATACAAATATTAACAAACCCCTGTAGAAATGGCCCGGCTCCAGGCACAATCTCATGAAGGGAATTACCTGCATCTTTCTGCACATTGACAGTAGCTAATTTCCGAGGTGACACAGCTCTTTTCATCACATTTCAAAGCACTTTACAGTAAATTCTATCATTTGGAACTCTTAAATAACCAGCACCGTAACCATAAGTAAATTGTAGTTGTTTTCTATACATGCAGTATAACAAAATCAAACAGTACAAGTTTATAGTATACAATACAACTGTTGTTAGTAAATAAAGTCCACTTTATTATTTCTTAATATCTCCTCGTTTTACTTTAGCGTTATGCATTGCTAGGTATACCTCTCTATGAGCCACAATATTTGAATAGATGGCAAACTCCTGGTCCTGGGGTTCCTGGATATGAAAGAGTTTACTGTATAAAATGGAACTCTGTCATACAGAGGGAAACTGAGACACTGGCAGGGAAAGTCAGTTACCTAAGATCATCCAACAGACCAGTTACAGAGCTGGGACAACAACTCTGGTCTCTTGAACCTCTCTGCTGTCAACCACTAAATAATACAGCCTCCTAGTGAGTTACGCGATTGATAGAGATGAGTAATACATTAGAGATCAGGCATCCTAGCTTCCATTCCTGGCTCTGGGAATGAAGTGTGTGGTTTAGTTCTCTGAGACAAAATAATTGAAGCATAATCAATAATGAGAAATATTAGGTTTATCATATTAGCGGAGCAGCTCACCCTAAGTCTCTAATTCAGCACAAAACTCAGGCCAAAAGCATCAGGGATTAAAAGATCTATAAAGCACCTTCTATGTCCTCCCACTCCCAGACTGCTCCATGGACCAAATTTACATCAGCCTGGGTGCCTGCATATTTCACAGCAGCCTCCTCAGGCTGTTCTGTAGGCTGCACTGCCAGAATCTCCTCAGTGCTTTGTGTGGCAGAGCCCCCTGCACAAACTTGCTCTCCGAAAGTGGATGACTCTCCTTCTGGAACTGGGGGGTTGAGCGCCTCTTTGTGCCACTACTGCTTTTACTCAGTACAAAAGGGGCCAGAGCAGAGATCAGGGCCTCACTTCTGGATGCTACTCCACACTCTGCCAGCAGTAACTTGATTTATCTTATTTATAAAAACAGGACTGATTATACTAATGCCGTAGATCTGGTGTTTATGGCCTGGGTTAATAATAGGGTGGAGGAGTGTATGAAAATACAAAGAACAATCCTTAGTGGTGAGATATTAGCTCAAGTCTAATGGCTGCCAGTTCATGGAACTTTCTGCAGGGATATTTGGTGAGCATCTCTTTTGTCTCATGTTTTCAAGAGTCAGAGTGTCCCCGTGAATGTGTGACGTTATTGCTGCCAAATATAGTAAGTTTTTTGGGGGACTTTTCAATATCTAGAGGAAAAAGAATGACAATACAGACAAAATACTCTCTCCATAAAAGTAGTAATATATTAATGAGCACATGCGGAGCAACTCAAGGAACAGTGTGTTAGATTTTTTGTAAAAGATGTCTGATAAAAAGAAGAGAGTCCAATGTTTCCAGACTCCTGAAATTTACAACTTCTTAGTCCGTCTGTATAACTATTTGCATCAAACCATTACAAAATCCTGTCAAGCTACTCAGTTTACATTCCACATTGTACGTTTGCCATTTTTGTGAACTTTTTACAAAACAAAGCTTCCAAACTCACTGAACACTTCTGCCTCCACAATAACTATGCTGGCACTACCAGCTCTGGCTGCTCTCTTTTTTTTAAATCTGGTATGTCATCTAAATTTGCTATAAACGGCAGTAGATGATGATGATATAAAAATGGCAGCACCCTCTCTCCCTTCGCAAAGATTGCCACTAAAGGATTTGCAAGACAGGGTGGAAAGTGTTAAGAAAATTTCAGGGTAAGAACAGCTATTTCTCCAGATCTACAATGGAAATATCCATCACTGTAAAGTGCTTTGAGTTCCTCCCTTAATAGATGCTAAAAAAAACACTGCAACGTATTATTTATCATAGAGCTGTAAAAAATGTCATTCACTAGCATGACATCCCAATGATGAATTATAAATATATGTGGATTTTTATCAGAAAAGGTAAACTATTGAGTTTTATAGAAAAGACTCGCTCTGAATGATTTCTTGTGGGGAAAAGTAATTGACACTTGGAATCTTTAGCTGGTTATAACTTGTTGGTTAAAAAAAGTAAAAAAACCTATTAGTTCATGTGGTTCAGAAGCTTGTTTTATAACATGTACACTATAAATTACAAGGAAGTACATGAAAGGGCTGGGTAATGTCCTTATCTAGATGACCTGTGCTCCTGTGATTTATTTTGTCACCAGAACTCTTTGTAATCTATAGCTGTGGGTCTTTTATTTATCTGTTTTATTGGGCTATCCAATGCTCCCTTTCCATTAACTGCTTGTTCTTCATTGAAAAGCTGCTTAATACATGTATCACCTCTTCCCCCACCCCTGCTCCCCTTCTACATTTCCCAGCTGCCCCCTCTCTCCCAGTAATAGTACACCAAACCCCATGTCAGGCCTTGCAGGACCATGAGAATTACCAGCTGGGAAGGAATAAAAATGTGGCCTCCGTAAAGGGCTCTCTTGCCTCTGTTGTAATATCCACAAAGTCCCAGTCAGCAGACCTGTTCCTGGCATTAGGCAGTTTTATAAATGCTTGTGTTTCCAATGATGAGATAACGACTTCATTTTTTTTTTCAGGATTGTTCGGAACCAGACTGAATTTCCAGTTGCCACAGGGGCAAAGGTACCAAACATATGCTCATACGTATTTGTATACTGAGCTGTTGGGGATGCTACAAATATTTTCTGCAAATGCTCTTTTCTTTCTGCAATGCACCCCATGTTTAGGCCTTACCCAATGTTGAAAGTTTCTCTGTCTTCCTTGTAACTTTGTTTGATTGTTTTCTTTTAACTGCCTATTGGTACATAATAGCTTCAAAAATGTGTAATTTTTGTGTCTTCAAACTATTTTCCCCTTATCCTTTTTTATTTGGCAAATAATGGATTTATATAGATACAGGCTGGGCACCAAAATATGGGTCTGGGTTCAGATATTGAACACTTTGAAGACGTGTCTTCAGTCTACGCTGGCTTCCAGGTAATTTTTAGATGCAATTTAATTTGCTGAGTTTTGATGTCAAATGGATTAGGTCCTGGTTATTGGTGGAGGACATGTCAGTCCTACTATTACCCAGCTGTAGTTGAGATTTTCAGAGGCTCTTGACCAGCAAGACCCTCTGAATTGGTAACAAAGCATTTTCATCCCTGCTTTTACATGAACAAAACCCAGCACTGGCCAGGAAACTACTGATGCAAAATGGAAATGGGTAAGTGTCCTCACTCTGTTTCCAGTTTTGGTCGCTTTACATGATTGTGGGTTTTTGTGTGTCTGTGTGAGAGCACCTCTACTCTAAATTCCAGAGACAGGTTGTAGAGAGCTGACTTTGTTCAGCTTTGAGTGAACTAAAAAGAGGGCAGCTCAACTGAATGCCAATAAGCACTTCGGCTATGTCTACACTAGCACACTACGTCGAAGTAGCCTATTTCGAAGTACAAACATTAAAATAGACTACTTTGACACGTATCGTCTACACGTCCTCCAGACCTGGTGCCATCAACGTTCAATGTTGAAGTATCGACGGGGAACATCAAAAGGAATGGCCCCAGAAGGAAATGCGAAGCGTCCGCACACACAAGCACTCCCTGTCAAAATAAGGGGCCAGGAAAGCCCGCGGACTGTGTCACAGGCTGGACTAGCCATTGCAGGTCAACAGCAAGCTGCTCCTTTAAAGGGCCCCTCCCAGACACACCCGGCCTGCACAGCACAAGGTCCGCAGAGTACTCTCCACACTCTCGCAGACCAAGTCACAGCAGATATGGATCCCCAGCAGCAGCAGCAGCGGGTGGTGGCCCTCCAGGTAGTCATCCAGGGGGCAAGCGCCCTGCTAGGTGCTGCCCGGGAGGCCACCCAGTGGTTCCTCCTAGAGGAGCCCTCCCCGGGGGCAGACAGGGATGCCCCTGACCACCAGACTCCCCTCTTCCTCCCCCGCCTGTGGAGCTACCCCACCAGCTCTGAGTGGTGGGAGCAGCTGGTCATGCACGAGTGGGATGATGACCAGTGGCTGCGGAACTTCCGCATGCACCAGCAGACCTTTCTGGAGCTCTGGCAGTGGCTCACCCCCGCACTGAGGTGCCAGGCACATAGATGAGGTGCGCCCTCTCTGTCGAGAGGAGAGTCGCAATAGCCATCTGGAAGCTGGCCACTCCAGACAGCTACCGCTCTGTGGGACACCAGTTTGGAGGGGGAAAGGCCACGGTTGGGGCCATCCTCATTGAAGTAAGGAGGCCCGGGCATGCACCCATTGGGGGGCCGAGGGGCTGGGTGTGGGGCTGCGGAGGGAGGAGTACCCGGGGAGGTGCCCAGGATGGGAGTCTGGGGCACCCTTCACACCCTCATGGACACCTGCGTTACCTCCCCACAGGTGGTCTGTGTGCTCAATGCCATGCTGCTCCAGAGGGTCATCCAACTCGGGGCCCTGGACACAGCCATTGCGGGATTTGCCGCCATGGGGTTCCCGAACTGCTTTGGGGCCCTGGACGGGACCCACATCCCCATCTGTGCCCCAGACCACAGCGGAGGAAGATACATCAACCCCAGCGGCTACCACTCTGTGGTCCTGCAGGCCAGGGTGGACAGCCGGGGCCGATTCCAGGACGTGTACATGGGCTGTCCCGGCTTCACACATGACACCTGTGTTTTTAGGAACTGGGGCCTGTGCCGCTGGCTGGAGGCAGGGACCTACATCCCCCAGAGGGAGATCCTCTGGGGGACACCACTGTGCCCCTCTGCCTCATGGTGCTTATGGCCTACCCCCTCCAGCCCTGGCTCATGCACCCGTACACTGGCCACCTCAACACCAGCCAGGAGTGGTTCAACGCCTGCCTGAACCACTCCTGCCAGGTGGTGGAGAGGGCCTTCGGCTGCCTGAAGGGCCACTGGCGGTGCCTCCTTGGCCACCTGGATATCGGCCTCCAGAACATCCCCCAGGTTGTAGGCATGTGCTGCACGCTCCACAACATTGTAGAGAGCAAGGGGGAGGCCTTCATCCAGGAGTGGGCAGTTGATGCAGGCACAGGCTTCCCCCAGCTAGCCACTGCACCCAGCTGCCAGGCCCACCACAAGATGGTAAGGGTCCATGTTTATCTGAGGGCCCATTTTGATCAGGAAGACCCCTGAGCACCTCCCTGGCCTTCTCTGGAGGACCCCCCCCCACACACACACACACACTGCCTGCACACCACCCCCCCCCAACAAGCACACGTCTCCAGTTCTTTGGAAAATAAAACTGATTTTTGGAAAACTGCTAACTGTGTTATGTTCACAATAGAAACTACAACCAATATACAAATGAGGACAATGATATACAAGGGGGACAACCATATACAAATGGGGGCCCGGCTGTTGGCTCGGCCGTTGGCCTATCAGTCTGGGGTGGGGGTAGAGAGGTGCAACCCCCGGTGGGTATGGGCCGCTACCCCCCCTTGCTGCAGTCACCCCCCCCGCGGCCAGCTGGGGGGTGGGAGGACAAGCAGGTACAGTCGGCATGCCTCCACCAGCCGGTCTTCAGCCCCAGTGGGCTCCGGTCCTGGGGTGTTGGCAGGCGGGGTGGCAGGCAGCAAGGCAGGTGAGGCAGTAGGCGCGGCAGCAGGCAGTGAGGCATTGGGTGGAGCGGCGGGTAGGGCAGCCAAGAGGGCAAGAAGACCCCCATGAAATCTCCCATGCCACCCAGCGCTGGGTGAACTCCTCCCGGTTGAAGCAGAGTCTCCTCAGCCACCTCCGTCTGCCACAGGAGAGCTGCCAGGAGCTGGGGGTCCATGGGGCCATCCCCAGGGTCCAGCAGTGGTAGGACTGTCCTGCTGGCCTTGGGTGTCTCTCCAGGCGCTGGCTGACCTCCAGCGGGCTGTTGGGGATGACTGAGGGTGCCGGGCTGCCTGGGGCGTTGGATGGTGCAGCTGCAGAGAGGGAGAGGACAGCTGTTAGTACTGTGCCCTGGCCCGTGGCCTACTCCTCCCACCCTCCTTAGGTGTTGGGTCTCCATCCCTGTTGGTGGGTGTGGTGTCCCTGTTGGGTGTCCCCATTGCATGGTCCCCCTGCCCCCGGGATTAAAGCACAGTGCTGTCCATGGGTGTGGGTGCTGATGGGCGCTGATGGCCGTGCCCCCATTCTGGGACTGTGCTGTGGCTGGAGAGTTGTGGGTCAGGGTCTTCTGGGGGTGTGTGAGTCTCCCAGTCGTGTCTGGTGCCCCCACCCCATGGCCCAGGGGTGTGTACCCTGTGGGGTACGTACCTGACTGTCCATTGCCACGGTCAGGGGAACCCTGGTGGGCGGACGCCCGGCTGGTGCTCCTGGAGGGGAGGTCTATGAGGAGCCCCACCTCCTCGCTGCTGGACCCCTCCTCTGCTGTTCCAAGGGGGGGCTCCTCCGGTGGGCCCCTGGGTGCAGGGCTGGCCTTCAAGCCAGACTCCAGCTCAGCAGCCTGCTGGGGCTCATCGGCCGTGGTGTCAAGGGTGGCCGGGGGAGGGAGGTGTCCCGGGGGCCCAGGATGGCCCTGAGCTCCCTGTAATAGAGCAAGCGGTGGGGGCGGCCCCAGACCGGCTGGCCGAGTCCCAGGCGTACGCCTGCTGCAACTCCTTCACCTTGCTCCGGACATGATCCGGAGTGCGGGCAGAGTGACCTCAGGCAGCCAGGCCCTCAGCCAGTTGGGCAAACACTTCTGCATTCCACTGCTTGCTCCCCATCAGGTGGTGCACCTTCTCCTCACCCCAGAGCCCCAGCAGGTCTCGGAGCTCGGCCTCTGACCAAAAGCGTCCTGCCTCTTTTTGGCCCCCCGCTTGGCTGCTGGAGGTGCCTAGGTCCCCTCAGGAGGGGAGCCCTGGGAGCTGGCTCGATGCCATGGCTGGTGGCAGTGCAGATCGGGGCCTCTGGAAAGCGTGCAGGGCTAACGCGTGCGTGTGCTGCTGCCTGCATGCTCTCAGCTTCCTGCCGCAGGAAATCTGGGTCCATGGTGCTTTAAGGGCTGCTGCGTGTGGGGACCATGGCTCCCCACAGGGACTGGACAGAGCATCTCTCAACCCCTCAGCTGATGCCTGCCATGGAGGACCCTGCTATTTCAAAGTAGCACAACACGGATCGTCTACGCACGCCCTACTTCGACATTGAATGTTGAAGTAGGGCGCTATTCCCATATTTGGATGGGAATAGTGATTTCGATGTCTCACTGCCAAACGTCGATTTCAATGCTGAAATAGCACACAGCACGTGTCGACGCAACGTGCTATTTCAACATTGTGCTGGCTACTTCGAAGTAGCTGGCTAGTGTAGATGCACCCTTCATGACACACTAAATCATCATCATCAGTTCTGTATGTCATAGTTTAGAGTTGTTTTAGATATTTTTAAATTATTGGAAATATTTTTGCACCCATCCACCAAACACCTTAGTTACCATGAACTGAAAGGCAAGAAATAACATCTAAAATATTTAAAATAAATTTACTTGAGATGAAAAATTAACTTCAAATTTCTGTTGTAGCTAAAGTCTATTAGACCAGTAGCAAGTATTATGGGTCTGTTTTGCCCACAATCACCAAAAGGGCATCACCCCTTTTCCAGGACCATAATATCCCTATTTCAAAGTCCAAGTCCTTAATTATCATAAATTATTGGACTTTAAACTTGTTTCTAGTGCAGGACTGAAATTCCCCATTTCAGAAGGGGAGTGGAGAAGACAGAAATGTAGTTGATAAAGACAATACTGGTGGCTATTAGAAGGTGTTGAGACATTTCAAATGTTAGTACTCATGGAGTAGGTGGCTAGTGGGTAGAGGGCAGGTAAATGATACATGGATGCTTGTTGGGTTGCTTTTAACATGAGTAAAGACCTGTTTTGTCAGGTCTTTACCCACAAAAGCTTATGCTACAAAATAGCTGTTAGTGTATAACGTGCCACAGGACTTCTTCTTGTTCTTGAAGATACAGACTAACAGGGCTACTTCTCTGATACTTTTTACATAAGTATTGTCCATAGATAGTGGAAGCAGCATGGTAATGAGCCATCTGGAAGATGCTTATGAGGAGCAGATGTAAGTTTTCTGTGCCTCATTAGCATATGGGCATGTGATTTGGAGTCTGGGAGAAGCTCTTCTGGACTCTGATATACACGTGCAGACATGGGGCCTGTGGGGATCTTCTGGAAGGAAACCCTCCTTCCAGAAGCCCCCTCTTCCACAAAGTTTTGAGGAGGGCTTCCGGAAGCAGGGTTTGGTGACTGCATGTGTATTTTGGATTCTGGAACTTCTTCCAGACTCCAAATCACATGCCCATATGTTAATGAGGCATGGAAAATTTACAGCCGCGTTTCATTAGCATCTTCTGGACAGCTCATTACCATGCTGCTTCTGGAAGAAGGCGCACATGTAGACACAGCCACTGTGTGTAGTGCATATGTATACACACATAAAAAGCACAGTCAGCTATGCACTGTTTAAAAAAAAGTAAGGTTTTTTTTCTAAGGCACTTCAATCTCAGCTTTTGTTTTTTTTGGCTACTCTGTCATGGTTGCTAGTATTTGCACAGCTTCCCAATATCCCCTGATCTGCTGAATAAGAGCCTGATTATTTTCAGACAACTTTTGCAATTATCCTTGAAGAAGGAAATTGCTACTTTATGTACAGTACATCTGTGATTATAATTGTTCCCTTTTCATACTATTACCATGTGAGCTTTAATCTGCAAGGCTTTAGTGGTTCAGTATTTCATGAGTACCCTCTATATGCTCTGAAAAACAAAGAACAACTTTCAGAAAGCAATTGGACAATCCCAGCATGTTTAGGCCTTTCCCACTTTAAAACTCTCTCTCCCTTGTAACTGTGTTCAGGTTTTTTTTTTTTAACTTCAAGTTGGAGCATAATAGCTTCAAAATACAAAAATTGTTTTTTTTTCTCCCTGAAATGTATTTTTCTCCATATCCTTTTCCATTTGGCAAATATTTTTTTTATAAATACAGGCTGGGCACCAAATTTGGGTCTGGATTCAGATACTGAATATTTGGGAAGTACGTGGTGTTTAAACTGAAATTTGGAAGGATGGACCCATTGACTAGAAAATTGATGGCTCAAGGCGGAAAATGAGAGAAGCATGTAGTACAGTGCCTTTTAATAGGAAAGCAAACCACTGAGGACAATTTTTAGAAGGAAAAAGACATAGAAAGTGTGTAAAGATGAGCGACTCTCTCAATAAAGCATTATAAGGATGAGTCATTAGGTTAGTCTGTTTAGATTCCTAAATGAGGGGGGACAAGATCAAACAATACAGTCAGAGGGAATTAGCATCGTACAAAAGGGGAAGTAGGCCATTGCTGTACATTGTGAGCATTAAAACATTGCCACGTAATTGTTGGTTTTAGCTGCCAGTGCTCTGTAAGGTATGCCATTAAGAAAGCCAAAGTGCCTTTCAACAAGATTCTCAAGGCTATGTCTATACGAAAAGGTTTTTCCAGCAAAACTGGGCTTTTGTCACCCCCTCCCCCAAGTGTCTACACACAAAATGTGCTTTGTTGACAATCTGACGACAAAACTCAGCACATCCTCCAGAGGCATTATATCTCTCCCTGTTCAGGTATAAACACCCGTCTCAGCACCTGTTCTGTTGACAGAAAACTGTTATGTAGATGCTTTGGGGCCCATTTACCAGACAGTTCACCAGGCAGCCCTGTTTTCAGAGTTTCCAATCAGCCATTCTGTCGAGAGAGGGTCTGGCAGCTTGTTGACAAAACTTGGCATTTTTGCCAGCAGTGTTCTGCCTCTCAGCCATGAGGCATAATGTTGCTGTCAGATTCTATTGACACTCTGGGTGCCTTCTCTCACCAGACAGGGCATCCAGAATAACGGGCAGCCCTGTCTGCTGAGCTTCCAGGTGCCATTTTTGTCAAAGGAGAGGCCAGGCAGTCTGGCCGCTCTATCAGAGCAGAGAGCTCTTCCAATTGACTTTTGTGTGTGGCCGAACTCTGAACAGATATTGTGTCAGGAAATCTCTTACAACAGTGACTTCTGTCAAGGGAGTGCTCTAGTGTAACTGTAGCCATGTATTCTGGAATACATCAAGGGACAGCGTTAAAATTAGAGAGGCAGTGTAAATCAGAGGGTGAAAATTAGCGAAAAGGAATAATACACTACCATAAAATGATTATTCTCCATAAATGTTTAGTTTGGGGAATTTTATTGAGAAGTGGTTGCATTTCTTTTGAGTGCTCATTAGCTGTTTGTGGAACACCTTTTCAGTGTTCACAAATGATAATTCTTCTTTAAACTATCCAGGAAGTCTGAGTCAGATTTTTCAAGAAATGGGTGCAAGCAAACAATATGGCTATGTCTACACTTGAGAGCTTTGTAGACAAAAGTGGGAATTTGTAGACAAAAACCTCACAGAGCAGCCGCACAACAAAATGCATTTTGTCAACAGAAACTGTTGACAAAAAAATCTGTGTAGATGCTCGGGGGCAGGAGCCCTATTGTCGATGGAGTGAATCAAAAGATCGATCTGCTTTTATGTGTAGACACAATCTGTTGACAGAAGTTCTGTCAGAACATCTGACAGTAAACTTCTGTTGACAGGTGCTTCCAGTGTAGACATACCCTATGGTTATGTCTGCACTAGAAACATCATCTGGTTGCCATAAGTACTGTCGACGACAGGGAAATCTCAATTGCATCTACACGCAACTTGCTCTGTAGACAGAGAACTGCCAGGCTGCACTGCCCTCTGGTGCCAGAGAACAGAATGGCAGTTCTGCAAAGACGGCTGCCCAGCAACCAGAACCCCTTTCTGTTGACAGAAGCCTCTACCCTGCACTTTTGTCAAATGTATTCTGTCCAGAGATTGTTATGCTTCAAATTTTTGAGGGATAATACTGTGGAGGAAAATGCAGAGCTCTGTCGAGAGAATGCTTTAAGTTTGTGGACGTTCCCTAAGTTATGTCAACAGAAGTCCCCTTCTGTCGACAAAACTCTGTAGTGTAGACCCAGCCTGTGTGTTTTAACATTGCTGGATGTAAATATATTTATTAGGAACAAAGAACGTACAGGTTGAACCTCTGTAGTCCAGCACTCTCTCTAGCAACATCCATAATCTGGCATGATTTTAGTTAGCCAGAAGAGCATTGTCATGGATTTGGTCACGTTTCCCCACGATCCCATAAAGTTTGCTTACAGCCACCAGTCCTGCCTCTCAATACAAAGCTGTGGCCAAAAGGGCTACTATGATCTTTGAATGCATAACCAAGGGACTCTTGAGAAGCAATATAGAGTTCATTTTACCTTTGTACTTGTGCAGCTGCTGTCACAATATTGTTTCCAGTTCTGGTGTCCACAGTTCAAGAAGAGGGGATAATCTGGAGAGGGATTCAGAGAAGAGCCATGAGAATGATGAAAGGATTAGAAAACATGCCTTATCACAGTTTAATCAAGGAGTTCAATGTTTTATTTTACCAAAGTCACTACATCATATTACAGTCTGAGCACCTACAAGAGGAACAAATATTTAAACAATGACCCCTTCAATCTAACAGAGAAATGTATACAAATGGCTGGAAGTTGAAGCCACACTAATTTAGACTGGAAATCAGGCATACTTTAAACAGTGAGTAATTAACCCTTGGAATAATTTGCCATCCCTGAGAATTTTTAAATCAAGTTGGATGTTTTCTAAAAGATATATTCTAGGAATTGCTACTGTGGTACCTTCTGGCCTTGGAGTATATGAATTTACAAAGTACTCAGCAACCGGTCACTCCCATTAAGCATATTTTGTTTAAGTGCCTAAATGAGGGTGCTGTGAGCAGGATTTGGACTTGCACAGGGAGCAACTCTCTAACCTTGAAGGTACATGTGCTCCCCAGATGGGGAAGGAAAAAAAAGCAACTTTCAGCTGAACTCCTTTTCCTCAAAGTGTGTTTTAGGTGAGCTTACCTCTGTTGAAACTCTGGCTGTGAATGCATTCATATAAACCTGTGCAGTATGCAAATACTAAATATGAGATATGTTTGGGTCAGATGCACTCTGGCAAATACAGTACAAGTTTTGTTATCCAGCTTGCATGGAGATTGGGGGTTGCCAGTTAATGCTGGTTACTTCAGCTTTTTCCACCAAAAGCAAAAAGCGTTCAAAAATGAAAAACTGTACTTAACACTGCACATTTTAACACCTTCGTTGTATACAGTACTATAATTTTTAGTACAGCTTACAGCTTCTCTACTGCCCCAGGGCCATCAAACAATGTGCCTTTCACAACCACTGGAAAAGAATGCTGGCTCGCTATATGAATTTCTGTGGTTAACTGAAGAGGGAATGTAGTGCTGTCTATAGCAAATGTCAGTTAACCAAGTTTTCTGTGTATGAAAATGTTGGATAACAAGGTGTTTACTGTACAAGTGTTCCAGCAAGTATTCTGATTAGCAAAATATAGAAGCAGGTTAAAATAACCTTTCTTCAGTCCCATAATTGGAATGTACTGCTGGGGCTACTACATCCCCCTACTTGTTTAGTCTAGAGCTTTTCATTAATGAAAAAAGTATACCTTAAATTACAGAGGTATTTTATTCACATTTAGGCTACGTCTACACGTGCACGCTACATCGAAATAGCTTATTTCGATGTAGCGACATCAAAATAGTCTATGTCGATGAATAACGTCTACACGTCCTCCAGGGCTGGTAACGTCGACGTTCAACTTTGACGTTGGGCAGCACCACATCGAAATAGGCGCTGCGAGGGAACGTCTACACGCACACATCGAAATAAGGGTGCCAGGAACAGCTGCAGACAGGGTCACAGGACGGACTCAACAGCAAGCCGCTCCCTTAAAGGGCCCCTCCCAGACACAGGTGTACTAAACAACACAAGATCCACAGAGCCGACAACTGGTTGCAGACCCTGTGCATGCAGCATGGATCCCCAGCTGCCGCATCAGCAGCCAAAAGCCCTGGGCTAAGGGCTGCTGCACACGGTGACTATAGAGCCCCGCAGGGGCTGGAGAGAGAGCGTCTCTCAACCCCTCAGCTGATGGCCGCCATGGTGGACCCCACAATTTCGATGTTGCAGGACGCGGATCGTCTACACGTGCCCTACTTCGACGTTCAACTTCGAAGTAGGGCGCTATTCCCATCCCCTCATGGGGTTAACGACCAACGTCTCGCCGCCTAACGTCGATTTCAACTTCGAAATAGCGCCCAACACGTGTAGCCATGACGGGCGCTATTTCGAAGTTGGCGCCGCTACTTCGAAGTAGCGTGCACATGTAGACGCGGCCTTAGAGTCATGATGTTAATTTTCTCTTCCAATTTTTAGATGTTTGTACATATAACTATATTGAGCAAAATAACAGAAAATCAGAGTTAACAAAATAGAGGATGGACTAGATCACTTTAAGGTTACATCTGTACTTGAAGATGTGATGGTTGTTGGACCGTGCTCAACTGGTGTGACCATACCAAAAGAATGATGTGAGCATAACTTGACATAACTTAAACATGTCTGAAGAACAGAGTATTCTGGGAGTAGGTTCTCTCTAAGCAAAAGTGAACTGAAGTAAGGTTGTTGAGTCAAACTTACAAGGATTGCAGACTGGGTTTCACATACAATCAATATTAGACTTCCTGGTCCGTAAATAAGGGACCATGCAAAAGTAAATATCATATGAGTGAAGCTCCAATGTGAAGCACAAGCTGACTTGGTCATCATAATCTAACAGCAGAAGGTGTCACACAAGCCAGAGAGAATGATTACTGAATGAATAAAAGTGGGGTGATTTTTTTTTGGGAGCCACCCCTTCTAGCCCCTTCCAAAAATACTAATTCAGTATGGGCAAACCAACTTGGCACAATATGAACAGGTGTGATTCCTAGCTTGAACAGACATATTTACACTAGCTTGAGGAGAGCTAGCTCATTAAAAATACTGTAGTATAGCCATGGTAGCACAGGCAGTGGTGAGTCAAGAGTGCGTGTGTTTGTGTCTGGCATAGGGGAGGTCAGCATTCTGTGCCTGCAACATGCAAGAGGTCAGACAACATGGTCATGATGTTCCCTTCTGACATTAAAAGCTACGAGGGACAGTGCTCCAGACTGGCTGGGACACCTAAGCCGCGTCTACATGTGCACGCTACTTCGAAGTAGCGGCACTAACTTCGAAATAGCGCCCGTCGCGGCTACACGCGTCGGGTGCTATTTCGAAGTTAACTTCGACGTTAGGCGGCGAGACGTCAAAGTCGCTAACCTCATGAGGGGATGGGAATAGCGCCCTACTTCGACGTTGAACGTCGAAGTAGGGACCGTGTAGACAATCCGCGTCCCGCAACGTCGAAATTGCCGGGTCCTCCATGGCGGCCATCAGCTGGGGGGTTGAGAGACGCTCTCTCCAGCCCCTCAGCTCACTGGTGGCCACGTGGAGCGGCCCCTTAAAGGTCCCCTCCCCGTCCCTTCCTCGGCAGGAAGCTGAGGGAACGTGCAGGCTGCAGCCTGCACACGCGGCCAGCCTGCACCACCCTCAGCCCCACACAGCTGCAATTGCTGGCCGGCAGCCCCCCCAGCACCCCCAGGGGACCTCCCCCAAGGGGAGCCAGGGCAGCCAGGCTGGCAAGCGGCAGCGGGGCCCCTCCTGGACGGAGGCCGACCTGCGGGACCTGCTGGGGCTCTGGAGCGAGGAGGAGGTGCTCCAGGTAATGGGGAGCAAGAGGCGGAACGCGGATGTGTTCGCTCGGCTGGCCGACGGCCTGGCTGCCCAGGGTCACCCTGCCCGCACTCCTGACCACATCAAGAGTAAGGTCAAGGAGCTGCGGCAGGGTTACTCCCAGGCCCGGGATGCGGCCAGCCGATCTGGGGCCGCCACCGTCACTTGCCCCTTTTACAGGGAGCTCAGGGACATCCTGGACTCCCGGCACACCTCCTCCCCTCCGGCCACCCTTGACACCTCGGCCGACGAGCCCCAGCAGGCCCTGCAGACGGAGTCTGCCCCAGAGGCAAGCCCCGCACCCCGGGGGCCCCCCCTGGAGGCCACCCCCAGGACATCGCGGCAGGAGGAGGAGGAGGGGGGCTCCTCCTCCGCAGAATCCAGGCTGCAGATCCTCCTCCTGCCATCCCGGAGCAGCAGCAGGGCCTCTGCCCCCCGGGGATCTCCAGACCGTGGGAGCGGACTGACAGGTAGGTACCCCCCTCTGGTGGACAACCCTGGGCTTGAGGGGTGGGGGTAAGAGATATGTGTCCAGGGCCCCCCACATGCTCACATGGCCATGGCCCCAAGGACACCAGGGCCGTGGCCCTCACAGCACTGCATCCATCAACCCCTGCCCCCCCGCCACCCTGCATGACAGTGCCATGCCCCATCCCCGGGCCAGGGGGGAGCGGAACCTCGAGGGGCCCCCCGGGAGGAGGGGGTGGGACACCCCGCAGCAGCAGCATGTGATGGAGTGAGGGGAGTGCCAAAGGGAGACTCAGGCTACATATGAGCAACAAGAGCCGAATAGCTCCCAGGGGCAAAGGAGGATCCTGGGGCTACAGCTGGCAGGTGACACCTCTGCCGTGAACAAACAGGAGGGAGGAGCCGAGCTGGCTTGGACTTGGGGGGCGAGGGCGGGGCCCATAGGTAGAGGCTAGGGGAAGGGAGAGCTGGAAGGCAGCCAGCCAGAGGAGGGGGAAAGTTGCATCCCAGAGGGGCACCCCTGGGGGTCTTCTCCCCAGGATGGGTTGGAAGGACTGTCTCTTCCGACAGCTGGTGCTGTCACTCCTGGGAGAAACTGGGCATCTGTGGCCTAAGAAACCTCTCCTGCTGTCAGACCCTGCGGGGTGAAGTGAGAGTCGCTCCCACCAGGGGACGGGGTGCAGGGCAGGGGGACCCCTGAACCCCATCCATCACAGCAGCATCTCCCGGGGATGGGGATGGGGAACCTGCAGCACAGGGCTGGGGGGACAAAGGCCACGGCTAGGGGCCCACACTAACGCCTGTCTCCATTCTTCTTCCCCCCCTCCTCTCCTGTGTCCTGCACCTGCACCATCAGAAGGACCGGAAGAGAGCGCCGGCGAGGCGTCAGTCGTCCCGGAGAGCCCTCCGGGACCATCGCTCCAGGCCAGCCCCTCGGCCGAGGACCGACCGGCCCCACGGCGGACCCCGCGCCACCAACCGCCGACGGCGACGGACCCCCAGCTGCTGGCCATCCACCGTCGGCAGCTGGAGGTCGCGAAGCAGCACCTCCAGCTGCAGGAGCGGGTGCTGGCCAGGCGCCAGGAGGCATGGGGGGCCTACACGGAGACATTTAACCGCTTGGTGGACTACCTGGCCCCCCATGCCACGCCGGCCGCCAGATCGCCCGCCCTGCCTGCTCCTGCAGCCCCACCACCAGCTGCTCCGCCCGTCGCCATCCCGTCTGCCGTCGCCCTGCCACCCACCGGCAAGGGCCGGAGCGCCGAGGGACCCCTGGAGCCACCTGACACTCGCCGGCCACCGTACCTTCTGGTCCAGCCCGCTCCCACCCAGCCACGGACCAGGCTGCGAGCGCGGCGGGGCTCCCGGCTGCCAACGCCCGGTGCCGGGCTATAGGGGCGAGGGGCCCAGGACGTGGCTCCCCCCCTTGTATATAGTTGGACCCTGTTGTTTTCTGCCCCCCGTTTGCCCCATCCCTCCATGTAAATAGTTCTCCTCTTTATCCTCCCTGGTTTTCTTTTGATTATTGAGGACTGTTGTTTCTTTGTATTGTTTTATTTTTGTACATATTGCTTTTGTTCAACATGTTTGTACATAGTTTTTGGTTTTTGGTTCAAATATTTATTTACAGTTCCAAAAAAAAGGTTCGGAAAGAAAAAAAAAAGTTTAAGTTCAGCCACAAGTGCGTGCTGTCATTTGTCCAGGAAAAGTGGGAGGGGGGTGCGGTGGGGTGCTCCATGGTGTAGGCATTGGGGCAGGAGTGTGGTGGAGGAAGGGGCGGGCAGTAGGGGTCCTGGGCAGAGTTCACCCCACGGCCTGTTCATCAAAGTGGGCCCGCAGGGCCTCCCGGACCCGGGTCCCCTCGGGGTCCACCTGCCGACTGGGGGCAGCAGGTGGCTGGACGTCTGCCCTGCCGGCCTCTGCAGTCCAGCCCTGGAAAAAGGTGTCCCCCTTGCTCTCTACCAAATTGTGCAGGGCACAGCAGGCACTCACAATCTGGGGGATGTTGTTGGGGCCTGCATCCAGGCGGGTCAGGAGACATCTCCAGCATCCCTTCAGGTGGCCAAATGAGCGCTCTACCACCTGGCGCGCATGGTTCAGGTGCTGGTTGAAGCGCTCCTGGCTAGCGGAGAGATGGACCGTGTAGGGGTGCATGAGCCACGGCCGGAGGGGGTAGGCCGCACCTGCGATGACGCAGAAGGGCATGGCGGTGTCCCCCAGAGGGATCTCCCGCTGTGGGATGTAGGTCCCCGCCTCCAGCCGGCGGCACAAGCCCGAGTTCCGGAAAACCCGGGCGTCGTGGGTGCTGCCAGGCCAGCCCACATAAATATCCTGGAAACGTCCCCGGCTGTCCACCAAGGCCTGGAGGACGACAGAATGGTAGCCCTTTCGATTCAGGTATCATCCTCCACTGTGATGCTGGGCGCGGATGGGGATGTGAGTCCCATCCAGAGCCCCGAAGCAGTTGGGGAAGCCCAGGGTGGCAAAGGCAGCGATGGTGGCATCTGGGTCCCCCAGCCTCACAAGCCTGTGCAGGAGCATGGCGTTGATGGCACGCACAACCTGCAGAGAAAGCACACGGGACAGCACCAGTGAGGGGTGAGCAGTGTGTGCGTGGCCCTGCCCTGCCCTGCCCTCCCCTGCCCTGGCCCCCCTGCCCTGCCCTGCTGTCCCCTGCCCTGGCCTCCCCTGCCCTGCCCTGCCCTGCCCTGCCCTCCCCCCGTGGGTTCGCTTACCTCCATGAAGACAGCCCCGACAGTGGCCTTGCCGACACCAAACTGCTGGCCCACGGATCGGTAGCTGTCTGGAGTGGCCAGCTTCCAGACAGCGATGCCGACCCGTTTCTGCACTGTGAGGGCACGCTGCATGGCTGTGTCCTGGTGCCTGAGTGCGGGGGTGAGCCACTGGCACAGCTCCAGAAACGTCTGCCGGCTCATCCTGAAGTTCCTGAGCCAGCGGTCATCGTCCCACTCCCCAAGCACCAGCCGCTCCCACCAGTCGGTGCTGGTGGGGTAGCTCCACAGCCGCCGGCGTGTGAGGTGGGGGGGGCGGGGTGCTGCAGGGGTAGGGGTTGAGCCCTGCTGCCCTGGGGGCATCTCCTCCTCTGGGGCAAGGAGGTGCTCAGCTGCCTCCCGCATGGCACAGAGCAGGGCAAGCCCTGCTCCTGCCGGGAGGGCTGGGTGGACCTCTAGCTGCTGCTACTGCTGCTGCTGCTGCTGCTGCTGGGGGTCCATAACTGCGGCGCCCGGGGTCTGTGTGCCTATGGCTCCTCAGACCGCGTGCTGTGCAGGCTGAGTGTGTCTGGGAGGGGCCCTTTAAGGGAGCGGCTAGCTGTTGCCCCGGAAGCGCTAGTCCGCCCGGTGACCCTGTCTGCAGCTGTGCCTGGCATCCCTATTTCGATGTGTGCTACTTGAGCGTGTAGACGTTCCCTTGCTGCACCTATTTCGATGTTGGGCTGCGCAACGTCGAAGTTGAACATCGACGTTGCCGGCCCTGGAGGACATGTAGGCTACGTCTACACGTGCAGCCAACATCGAAATAGTTTATTTCGATGTTGCGATATCGAAATAGTCTATTTCGATGAATAACGTCTACACGTCCTCCAGGGCCAGCAACGTCGATGTTCAACTTCGACGTTGCTCAGCCCAACATCGAAATAGGCGCAGCCAGGGAACGTCTACACGTCAAAGTAGCACACATCGAAATAGGGATGCCAGGCACAGCTGCAGACAGGGTCACAGGGCGGACTCAACAGCAAGCCGCTCCCTTAAAGGGCCGCTCCCAGACACAGTTGCACTAAACAACACAAGATACACAGAGCTGACAACTGGTTGCAGACCCTGTGCCTGCAGCATAGATCCCCAGCTGCCGCAGAAGCAGCCAGAAGCCCTGGGCTAAGGGCTGCTGCCCACGGTGACCATAGAGCCCCGCAGGGACTGGAGAGAGAGCATCTCTCAACCCCCCAGCTGATGGCCGCGATGGAGGACCCAGCAATTTCGACGTTGCGGGACGCGGATCGTCTACACGGTCCCTACTTCGACGTTGAACGTCGAAGTAGGGCGCTATTCCTGGCTGCGTCTACACGTGCACGCTACTTCGAAGTAGCGGCAGTAACTTCGAAATAGCGCCCGTCACGTCTACACGTGTTGGGCGCTATTTCGAAGTTGAAATCGACGTTAGGCGGCGAGACGTCGAAGTCGCTAACCCCATGAGGGGATGGGAATAGCGCCCTACTTCGACGTTCAACATCGAAGTAGGGACGTGTAGACGATCCGCGTCCCGCAACATCGAAATAGCAGGGTCCTCCATGGCGGCCATCAGCTGGGGGGTTGAGAGATACTCTCTCTCCAGCCCTTGCGGGGCTCTGTGGTCACCGTGGGCAGCAGCCCTTAGCCCAGGGCTTCTGGCTGCTGCTGCTGCAGCTGGGGGTCCGTGCTGCATATACAGGGTCTGCAACTAGTTGTTGGCTCTGTGTATCTTGCACTGTTTAATGAAAGTGTGTCTGGGAGGGGCCCTTTAAGGGAGCGGCTTGCTGTTGAGTCCGCCCCGTGACCCTGTCTGCAGCTGTGCCTGGCTCCCTTATTTCGATGTGTGCTACTTTGCCGTGTAGACGTTCCCTCGCTGTGCCTATTTCGATGTTGGGCTGAGCAACGTCGAAGTTGAACATCGACCTTGCCAGCCCTGGAGGACGTGTAGACGTTATTCATCGAAATAGTCTATTTCGATGTCTCAACATCGAAATCAACTATTTCGAAGTTGGGTGCACGTGTAGACGTAGCCTAGATGTAGCCCTAGTCTGTGCAGTTTATGGGTTGTTGGGTTTTTCCCTTTGTTTTCTTTTTGTTTGTTTCTAACTTGTATTATTCCAAGAATAATTCTGCAGTTAAAGGGTCAGATTCTGGTCCAGTTGTTAAAATCCAGACTTAGTGGGAGTTGTAGTTGATTTAAACATTTAACTGAGATCAGAATATAGTCCAAGAGCTCTGTGCTGTAAAACCTAGAATCAAAGTACTTTGGGAGAAGAATTAGTATCCTTCTGATCATCTTCGGCAGCCATGTTATCATTTGTAAGTAAACAGTAATAGCATTCCAAATTTAGTCTCACTTTTCATCACTGTGTGGATACTGCTCGCTGATGAGAAGGTACTGTGGAATGAATAATGAGAAGGATCTGTCCAAAATTTATCTTTACTTAAGTTGTGCCATGGTCCAATTTAAATAGCTTCAGTAGAGGGAGATGAATGAGTGGTGCTTATCATTTATTCTGTCAGAAACAATGGTGGTATGAATGACTCTGTCCAGAATAATCAGGATATTGGATCTGAGCCAAAGAAAAGGAGAGTGCAACACATGGCTTATGGATTTAAATAGCTACACTGCTTCTCTGAGAGAAGCTGGCATGAGGAGAGAGAGTGAGAAGATGTACTAAATACCATCAACTGAAAAGACCAATTGCCACAAGAGCAGATTTAGGAGTTTATGGATCTCTGAATTGTAAGCAGTAATAAATTGGTGACTCTAATTTATCTTCAAATATACATGCAGGGTTTTTCCATTTGAGCCATCTGTAGCCTCTATTCATTCCTTCAGTGACTCTGATAAAGGTGTCTGTTACAGGTGAGCTGCTGTTATCACTTTGCATAGGCAATGGCTACAGCCTAGAGAATGATTTAACCTATCAAGGTTATATTGCATGGTTTAGTCTGACATCCCCCCACCCCCGCACTCACACCCCAAGTTCTAACCTACATCCTCTCCCCCGTGTCTACATGTGCCCCAAACTTCGAAATGGCCACGCAAATAGCCATTTCGAAGTTTACTAATGAAGCGCTGAAATGCATATTCAGCGCTTCATTAGCATGCGGGCGGCAGCCGCGCTTCGAAATCGACGCTCCTTGCCGCCCTGCGGCGCGTCCCGACGGGGCTCCTTTTCGAAAGGGCCCCGCCTACTTCGAAGTCCCCTTATTCCCATGAGCTCATGGGAATAAGGGGACTTCGAAATAGGCAGGGCCCTTTCGAAAAGGAGCCCTGTCGGGACGCGCCGCGCAGCGGCAAGGCTCGTCAATTTCGAAGCGCCGCTGCCGCCCGCATGCTAATGAAGCGCTGAATATGCATTTCAGCGCTTCATTAGTAAACTTCGAAATGGCCATTTGCATGGCCATTTCGAAGTTTGGGGCACGTGTAGACACAGCCATGAGCTCACGGGAATAAGGGGACTTCGAAGTAGGTGGCGTCCTTTCGAAAAGGAGCCCCATCTGGACGCGCCGCGCGGCGGCAAGGCGCGTCAATTTCGAAGTGCCGCTGCCGCCCGCATGCTAATGAAGCGCTGAATATGTATTTCAGCGCTTCATTAGTAAACTTCGAAATGGCTATTTGCATGGCCATTTCAAAGTTTGGGGCACGTGTAGACGTATTTGTAACAGCTGTATCTAGCAGCCATATTGCTACTGCAAGTGCTAACCTTTCATAGCAAACATGCATTTAACATACAGACTCACAGTAGAGAATCAGACTCTAGAGAGAGGGGTAAAGACCTATTACTCCTCTTACTTACCCCTTACCATTGCTGGGTTGTTCACTAGTGGCAGTGAGTAGACAGGAGGAGTAACATGTTCAAAAGTGCTTTGTCTAGACCACTTGTAAATGAATCAAGTGAGGTAGGAGAGCCTGTGTCTGCTTCAGACAGGTGGCCAAGTAAGTAAGCTGAAATCTGTATCCATTCAACACCAGAATATTGTTACATTAGGCTTTCTAAATGGGTAGTTAAAAGACAACTTTTCATGTCACTACTGGATTTTTGTCAAAGTTGAGAACTGTCGTGGTTACTCTGTGAGCCACAGAGAAAGTCCTTCTAGGTAAGACAGCAGCATGTTTCAGGATATGCTTTGAACACCTCACCACAGGTTATAGAAATTGAACACGTGACCTAATACTAGTTCTCTTTCATCACTAATTTCTACCAGTCTGGGATTCTTCTGTTTTGCTCTCAACTCATAGTGCATAATTCAAGAAAAATCCACATTCAATTAAAATTGCCCTACACCACCTCACCTCTGCCACAGCATTACCTTTTTAAGTATTCTGTTGCATCCAATTCATATACTGAGGGCATACAAATCTGTTTCACTAATGATGCAGCTGGTGAAAATAAAAATATAATTCAAAGAATGCAACAACTCCTTAACATGCATTTTAAGGCAGTTTTCACCTTGAACAAAAACTTCCTTTTGCTTAGCATGCTAACTAGGTGAAAATGCCAAGAGTGGCTCATGGGGGTAATGTATTATTTTAAGAACTGAAGTATTATGCAGGGCTTAGGAATCATTTTTCATTATTTTTCCTTATTCCTCTAGGTAGGTTACTTTGTACTGAAGTTTTTAGAGCTAAACCAGTTTAGTGCCTCTCTCTGAGAAATCCAAAGAATAAGCAAGCAGAAATAAAAAAAAAAGAATGAATTTAAGTGAAGTGTGCTAACTGGTTTAATTTATGCTATGCAATAGTCAGATCAAGGTTTTAATTGAAATATAAGTTAATAAGTCCATCTGGCAGTCTTGCATACATGCAAAATGATTTCTAGAATCCCACACTTCTAGCCAGGTGGCTTTCCCCTTAAGGTTACATCTACACTATCCAAAAACTTCTAAATGGCCATTTCTAAGTTTACTAATGAAGCACTGAAATACATATACAGTGCCTCTTTAGTATGCGGGTGGCCATGGCACCTCGAAATTGAAGCGGCTTGCCGCTGCGCGGCTCGTCCAGACGGGGCTCCTTTTCGAAAGGACCCCACCTACTTCGAAGACCTCTTATTCCCATCTGCTCACAGGGATAAGGGGACTTCAGAGTAGCCGGGGTCCTTTTGAAAAGGAGCCCCGTCTGGATGAGCCATGCGGCGGCGAGCCGCGTCAATTTTGAAGTGCCGCGGCCACCCGCATGCTAATGAAGCGCTGAATATGTATTTCAGCGCTTCATTAGTAAACTTCAAAATGGCCGTTTGCATGGGCATTTCGAAGTTTTGGGCTAGTGTAGACATGGTAAGAGTTGGAAGACTGGAGCTAACCAATCCCGACTACAGAATGAGTGTAGCTGGGAGTAATGAGGGAGACTGCACTAATAAAGAGCCATGGGGGCATAAAATGCTCAGGGATTAGCAACCACTTGCCCACTCCTAGATCTAATAGGCAGTTCAGAGATTACTGGAAGTGAGGACTTGAAAATTTTATTGAGTGTTCATGAATTTCATGAAGTGCAACTTCAGAGGAACTAGGAAAGGAGAAATGTGTTTGAGTTTCTTCAACAGTTCAAACAAAAACAAAGGCAGCCCACGTTAGCCATTTCTGGATTGTTAAAGAGAAGGTTTTTAGCCCTGAGATCTCTTACTAGATATGCAACAGGCTTTTAGGTGTTTAGCATTTACTATGGAAAACAATGAAACGTGTACCACTCGCAGTAATGGGAAATGGATCCTCTGCTTGTTTGGCAGAAAGATTTTCATACTTTTTTCCACTTAGCCTTTTGATTAGCCAAATCAGCGGGGAGGGTGAAGTTACACAGAACCAAGTGAATAACTGGGAATTTGGTAATACTTTACCAGATGCCCTAAATGCCACAATCCCATGCTCAAGAAAGGATATACTGCTTAAAAATAAAATAAAGGCACTTTAAAAAATGGAAGAAAGGACAGGGAAAAAATCAGAAGTGATGAATCTTAGAAAATTGGTAAAGGTACACAAAGAGAAGTCTATGGCCAGGATAGCAAAGGGAAAATGAGGATACCAAAAAAAAAAAAAAAAATCTTAAGAATTGGCACTTGACTGGATGGAAATCTTAGAATTATCAGTAACAGGGCAGAAATGGCTGAAGTGTTTGACACATTCTTTTTTGTCTCTGAGAGAAAAAAAACAGATGAGATATTTGCATAATATGATAATGATAAAATACTTTCTATTCTAGTAGTAATTTAGGAGGATTTAAAACGGCTAATATAGTTAGATTATATTAAATTGGTAGGGACAGAACTTGCATCTGTAAGTTCTAAAAGGTCACTGGGGAGTTTATTGGACCATTAACAATTATTTCCAATAATTCTTGAAACACTGGAGAATTTCCAGAAGACTGGAGAAAGCTACTGTGCCAATATCTTAAAAGGGTAAGTGGGGTGACCTGAGTGATCGTAGGCGTGTCAGTCGAGCATGGATTGTGGGCAAGATAGAGTGGCTGATCTGTATCTTGATTAATAAAGAATTAAAGAGGATAATATAACTAATAGCTATCAGTGGGTTTATGGAAAAGTAGATCCTGTAAAACTGAACTTGATTTCTTTAAGAGTTTGTGGATACAGGTAAGAGTGTTCATATAACAACCTTTGATTTTAGACTTAACATTTTGATTAAAAATAAGCAAATGATCCATAATTAAAATGCATTAGCTCAATCATATCATGCGATCTCAATCAAAAAGGAGTCTTCTAAAAAGTAGAAGTTTAGAGAAATTACAAAGGATGTATAAAAGCAAACAATACATGTATGCAGGGACAAGGCAAAGGCACAAAATAAGCTTAAACTAGCTAGAGACATAAAGGGTAACAGGACGACATTCTATGAATGTTAAAAGCAAGAGCAAGACCAAGGACAGGGTAGGTCCACTGCTCAGTGAGGAGGGAGAAACACTATCAGGAAACTGCAGAAATGCTTAATGACTTCTTTGTTTTGTCTTCACCAAGAAGTCAGATGAAGACATGCCTAACATGGTAAATGCTAGTGGGAAAGAGGTAGGTTTAGAGGATAAAAAAAGAACATGTTAAATGTTACTTAGAAAAAAAGTAGATGTCTGTAAGTCACCAGGGCCTGATGAAATAAATCCTAAAATACTCGAGTAGCTGATAGAGGAGATACCAAAAAAAATTAGCTGTCATCTTTGAACAGTCCTGGAAGTCAGGAGAGGGTTCCAGAAGACTGGAAAAGGGCAACTAGAGTGACCTTCTATAAAAGAAGAGACAAGAACAACCTAGGAAACTATAGACCAATCAGTTTAACTTCTGTGCAGGGAAAGATAATGGAGCACATCATTAAGGAATTCATCAGCAAACATCTGGAAGAAAATTAGGTGATAGGTAACAACCAGCATGGATTTGTAAAGAATGAATCATGCCAGACCAATCGGATAGCTTTATTTGAGAGGATAACAAGTCTAGTGAATAAGGAGATATGGTGGATGTGGTATACCTAGACTTTAATAAGGCATATGATATGGTCTCATGATCTTCTGGCAATAAACTAGGTAAATACAACTTAGATGGGGCTACTATAAGGTGGGTGCATAATTGGTTGGATAACTTCTCAGAGAGTAGTTCTTAACTGGCCGCAGTCATATTGGAAGGGCATAACAAGTGGTGTTCTGCAGGGATCTGTTTTGGGTCCCGTTCTATTCAGTATCTTCATCAACAATTTAGATTGTGGCATAGAAAGTATGCTTAGTAAGTTTGCAGATGATACCAAGCTGAGAGGGGTTGCAACTTCTTTGGAGGAAGGGGTCAGAATTCAGTAGAAAAGGATCTAAGAGTCATAGTTGACCACTAGCTAAATATAAGTCAGTGTGATGCTGTTGCAAAGAAAAAAAGCAAACATGATTCTGGGGTGTTGGGAGCAAGACATAAGTCATTCTTCCACTCTACTCAGAACCCATTAGGCCTCAATTGGAGTATTGTGTCCAGTTCTGGGCACCACATTTCAAGAAATATGTGGAGAAATTAAAGAAGATCCAGAGAAGAGCAGCAAGAATGATTAAAAAAGTCTAGAGAACATCAACTATGAGGGAAGACTGGAAGAACTGGGCTTGTTTAGTTTAGAAAAGAGAAATTAGAGGACATTGAGGTTTTCAATTATCTAAAAGAAGGTTACAAGGAGGAGGGAGAAAAATTGTTCCCCTTGGCCTCTTTGGGATAGGACAAGGAGCAATGGCCTTAAATGGCAGCAAAGGAGGTTTAGATTAGACACGAGGAAAAACTTCCTAACTGTCAGGGTGGTTAAACACTGGAATAAATTGCATAGGGAGGTTGTGGAATCTCCATCACTGAAGATACTTAAGAGCAGGTTAGATAGACATGTACCAGTGATGGTCTAGATGGTGCTTGGTCCTGCCATGAGGGCAGGGGCCTGAACTCAATGACCTCTCAAGGTGCCTTCCAGTTCTAGTGTTCTATGATTCTATAACACCTGCAAAGTGAATTTAGAATTGTTAAATGGCTCGATCTCAAAAAGTAATTGTAAACAGGAACCATCATTGAGTTGGTGTATTTCTAGTTCTTGGTTCTACATTAATGTTTTTATCAATGGCCTGGAAGAAACACAAAATTATCATGCAACATTTGCAGAGGAAAGAAAGCTAGGAGAAGTGATAAATAAGGTTGTTCTGTATTAATGAGCTATCTGGATCATTTGGTAAACTAGGGGCAAGCGAAGCATTTTAATACAACTAAATAAATGAATATGACTAAGGCCAAAGAATGCAGGTCAGACTTAGACAAAGGATTCTATCCAGGGAAGCAGTGACTGAAAGAACTATGGGCATAGTGAGTAATTAGCTGAACATGCAGTCCCAGTCTTATACTGTGGTCATGAGGCCATATGAACAGGGGAATCTTGAGTAGGCGTAAAGATTATTTTATGTCTGTATTTGGCATTGGTGTGACCACTACTGGAATATTGCATCTGGTCCTGGTATCCACAATCGTCTCAATTTGTGGATATGTTTGAGAAAGCTATGAACGTGACTTAAAGAATTAGAAAACATGCTTTAGAGTGATAGATTCAGAGAGGTTAATCCTTTTATTTTAATAAAGAGGAGTTTAAGTGATGATTTTCCTGCAATCTATGCATACCCACATTTAGCAGAGAAAAGTATAATACTGTGAAAAGGCTGGAACCAAAAACAAATTCTCTAGGGTATTTAAACTCTTGTATGCAGATAGCAAGTTTTTCAAGAGTCTCTTGGGAATTAAGAATGTTTGAAAAATCCCATTAGGCACCTAACTGTATTTTAGCGTTCAAAATACCTTTGAAAAAGTCTTGCCCTTGTTCTTTATTTAATAGCAATATCTGATTCTTAAGAGCAAAGAAATGTTTACTAGAAAATTACTTGTAATAAAAAGTGTGTGGTCCCACCCTCCCCGTCCCACCCTTTTAAACAGTTCACTGTGTGGGTTCATTCAGTTTAGGATTTATTTTCAGGAATGTTTAATTCTAGTTAAATTGGATTACAGTGGCATGAACAGAGATGCATTTTTTTTTTAGGCACAGGCAAAACATTTGGTGTTTACACAGGATAACCTTGCATTTTACATCCCATACACGTTCTCTGTTACAGCACTTAAAGGTGGAGTGAGGTGGCTGATAAAGCTGATGCTGATATTTGAAATTTGAAGAGCATAGCACTTCAAAATTCATCTCATTAAAGACAATGGAGTGATCCATTGGTAGGACTTCAGCCACAAGCCCAGAAGTGACAGGCTCTTTTGTGACAATTTACTGAGTGTCTTACTCTGTCTTCCCTAACCATGGGCACTGCAAGTTCATTCTATTAACCTTAATAGGTTTTCTCTCAAAGTGCTTTACTCTAAAGATTTAAATGTGAATGCTTTTGTAGGTCAGCCTGCAGCTAACTTAAACATCTAAGCTAAAAGTAGAAGCAACATATTCATCTACAAGCATATCTATGTGATATTCTGTCTGTAAGTGTTAACTGTGGGAAAACCTATAGTGTAAACCAGGAAGTGGTGTGACAGCCAGACAGCATTGTGGGGGTTTTGCTGTTAAATATTGTACATTGGTAATTTATCCTTTTTCTCCCTAAATGGAGATGGTCCAAGCATTACTCATATGGCTGAACCTCTGATCATAAGAACATAAGAACATAAGAACATAAGAATGGCCATACTGGGTCAGACCCAAAGGTCCATCAAGCCCAGCATCCCATCTGCCGACGGTGGCCAATGCCAGGTGCCCCAGAGAAGGAGAACAGAAGACAAGTGATTTATCTCCTGCCATCCATCTCCTGCCCTTGTTATGAAGGCTAGGGCACCATACTTTATCCCTGGCTAATAGCCATTTATGGACCTGACCTGCAAAAATTTATCAAGCTCTTTTTTAAACCCTAATAGAGTCCTGGCCTTCACAGCCTCCTCGGGCAAGGAGTTCCACAGGTTGACTGTGCGCTGTGTGAAGAAAAATTTCCTTTTATTAGTTTTGAACCTACTACCCATCAATTTCATTTGGTGTCCCCTGGTTCTTGTATTATGGGAAAAGGTAAATAATTTTTCTATATTCACTTTCTCCACACCATTCATGATTTTATATACCTCTATCATATCGCCCCTCAATCGCCTCTTTTCCAAACTGAAAAGTCCCAGTCTCTCTAGCCTCTCCCCATATGGGACCCTTTCCAAGCCCCTAATCATCTTAGTCGCCCTTTTCTGAACCTTTTCTAATGCCAATATATCTTTTTTGAGGTGAGGAGACCACATCTGCACGCAGTACTCGAGATGTGGGCGTACCATAGTTTTATATAGGGGAAGTATGATATCTTTTGTCTTATTATCGATCCCTTTTTTAATAATTCCTAACATCCTATTTGCCTTACTAACTGCCGCTGCACACTGCGTGGATGTCTTCAGAGAACTATCCACTATAACTCCAAGATCCCTTTCCTTATCTGTCGTAGCTAAATTTGACCCCATCATGTAGTACGTGTAATTTGGGTTATTTTTTCCAACATGCATTACCTTACACTTACCCACATTAAATTTCATTTGCCATTTTGCTGCCCAATCACTCAGTTTGCTGAGATCTTTTTGTAGTTCTTCACAATCCCTTTTGCTTTTGACTGTCCTGAACAACTTGGTGTCATCTGCAAACTTTGCCACCTCACTGCTTACCTCATTTTCTAGATCATTGTAGCCACCCAGGCTCGGGTTCCCCAGAGACGAGGCTGCACCCAGAAGGCGAGTGCTATATTTGGTTTATTGAAAGCGCGTGACACCCGCGACGGGAGCCCCGGAGACGCCGCAGTCACCAGTGGGGAAACCCGACGCGTCGGAACTTCGCTCGGGGAGAGGCTCTGTAACAGGCCTCCTAACACTAGCTGATAAAGCTGAGCTCATTAACATAAGATTGCCTAAAATTGCCTATGCATTTCTTATCACTACCTCTAGTGGCCTCCTGCCAGGCTATAGCCTTGGAGTTTTGGCGAACACAGCATAGTTCGCAGGTGTGAGTTGTTTTGCAGCTTTCATCTTGCACAGACCGGTTCCGGTATCTCTTGTTTGTTGGCAGCATGCTTTTGTATATGATTCCTGTGAGAGTTCACAGAGGGGTCGGACTGCTCTCATGAGACCGTTACAAAGTCTTCTCGCACCCTACAATCATTGATGAACAAGTTGAACAGGATCGGTCCCAGGACTGAGCCCTGGGGAACACCACTAGTTACCCCCCTCCATTGTGAAAATTTACCATTTATTCCAACCCTTTGTTTTCTGTCTTTTAACCAATTCCCGATCCATGAAAGGACCTTTCCTCCTATCCCATGACCACCTAATTTACATAAAAGCCTTTGGTGTGGGACCGTGTCAAAGGCTTTCTGGAAATCTAGGTATATTATGTCCACTGGGTGCCCCTTGTCCGCATGTTTATTAACCCCTTCAAAGAATTCTAATAGATTAGACAGACACGACTTCCCTCTGCAGAAACCATGCTGACTTTTGCCCAACAATTCGTGCTCTTCTATGTGCCTTGCAATTTTACTCTTTACTAGTGTTTCTACTAATTTACCTGGTACTGATGTTAAACTTATCGGTCTATAATTGCCAGGATCTCCTCTAGAGCCTTTTTTAAATATTGGTGTTATATTGGCCGTCTTCCAGTCATTTGGTACCAAAGTGGATTTAAAGGATAGGTTACAAACCACTGTTAATAACTCCGCAATTTCACATTTGAGTTCTTTCAGAACCCTTGGGTGAATGCCATCTGGTCCTGGAGACTTGTTACTATTCAGCTTATCAATTAATTCCAAAACCTCCTCTAATGTCACTTCAATCTGAGTGAGTTCCTCAGATTTGTCGCCTAAAAAGGCTGGCTCAGATTTAGGAACCTCTGTAACATCTTCAGCCGTGAAGACTGAAGCAAAGAAATCATTTAATCGCTCCGCAATGGCACTGTCTTCCCTGATCGCTCCTTTTATATCTTTATCATCCAAGGGCCCCACTGCTTTTTTAGCAGGCTTCCTGCTTCTAATGTATTTAAAAAACATTTTACTATTGTTTTTTGAATTTTTGGCTAGCTGTTCCTCAAACTCTTTTTTGGCTTTTCTTACTACATTATGACAGTTAATTTGGGAGTGTTTATGTTCCTTTCTATTTTCCTCACTAGGATTTGACTTCCACTTTTTAAAAGCTGCCCTTTTCTCTCTCACTGCCTTTTTAACATGGCTGTTTAGCCATGGTGGTTCTTTCTTAGGTCTCTTACTGTGTTTTTTCATTTGGGGTATACATTTAAGTTGGGCCTCTAGTATGGTGTCTTTAAACAGTTTCCATGCAGCTTCCAGGGATTTTAGTTTAATTACTCTACCTTTTAGTTTCTGTTTAACTAGCTTCCTCATTTTAGTGTAATTCCCCTTTTTGAAATTAAATGCCAGAGTGTTTGACCGCTGCGGTGTTCTTCCCAACACAGGAATATTAAAAGTTATTATATTGTGGTCACTATTTCCAAGCGGTCCAGTAACAGTTACCTCTTGGACCAGATCCTGCGTTCCAGTCAAGACTAGATCGAGAATCGACTCTCCCCTTGTGGGTTCCTGTACTAGCTGCTCCAAGAAGCAGTCATTTAAGGCATCAAGAAATTTAATCTCTGAATCCCGTCCTGAGGTGACATGCACCCAATCAATATGGGGATAATTGAAATCTCCTATTATTACTGTGTTTTTTATTTTGATAGCCTCTCTAATCTCCCTTAACATTTCAGCATCACTATCACTGTCCTGGTTAGGTGGTCGGTAATATATTCCTAATGCCATATTCATATTAGAGGAATGAATTGTTATCCATAATGATTCTATGGAACATTTTGATTCCTTTAGGATTTTTACTTCATTTGATTCTATATTATCCTTCACATATAGTACCACTCCGCCACCCGCACGACCTGTTCTGTCTTTCCGATATAATTTATATCCCGGTATGATAGTGTCCCACTGATTGTCCTCATTCCACCATGTTTCTGAGATGCCTATTATGTCAACTTCCTCCTTTGATATGAGGTACTCCAGTTCACCCATCTTATTAGACAGACTCCTAGCATTAGTGTAAAAGCATGTTAGAAAACTACCACTATTTATATGTCCGCCTTTCACAGACGTGGTGGATTTTTTTATGCACGATTGTTTCACATCTGATCTTGCCCATATATTATTTCCCACGTTCCCTATCTGACTAACTTCTAGGGAATCCCTGTCTATGGAGCCTCGTGTAAGAGAAGTCTCCGTCCGATCCAGGTGCTCCCCCGCACCAATCGGCTTTCCCCCACCTCTTAGTTTAAAAACTGCTCTATGACCTTTTTAATGTTTAATGCCAGCAGTCTGGATCCACCTTGATTTAGGTGGAGCCCATCCTTCCTGTATAGGCTCCCCCTACCCCAAAAGTGTCCCCAGTTCCTAATAAATCTAAACCCCTCTTCCCTACACCATCGTCTCATCCACGCATTGAGACTCTGAAGTTCTGCCTGTCTATCTGGCCCTGCGCGTGGAACTGGAAGCATTTCAGAGAATGCCACCAAAGATGTTCTGGATTTCAGTCTCTTTCCTAGTAACCTAAATTTGGCCTCCAGAACATCTCTTCTACCCTTCCCTATGTCATTGGTACCAACATGTACCACGACGACCGGCTCCTCCCCAGCACTGCCCATAAGTCTGTCTAGATGCCTCGAGAGATCCGCAACCTTCGCACCAGGCAGGCAAGTCACCATACGGTTCTCCCGGTCATCACAAACCCAACTATCTATATTTCTAATGATCGAATCCCCCACTACTAAAACCTGCTTCTTCCTAACAGCTGGCGCTCCCTCCCCCGGAGAAGTATCCTCGGCACAAGAGGATACAACATCACCCTCTGGAAGGAGGGTCCCAACTACGGGATGGTTTCCCTCTGCTCCCCTTGACTGCTCTCCTTCCCTGAGCCTTTCATCCTCCGTAACAGCCTCAGGACTGTCAGATTGGAGGTGGGACAGCCCTACTATGTCCCGGAAAGTCTCATCCACAAACACCTCTGCCTTCCTTAGCTCCTCCAGTTCAGCCACCCTGGCCTCCAAAGCACGCACTCAGTCTCTGAGGGCCAGGAGCTCCTTGCATCGAGCGCACACATACGCCACCCGCCCACAGGGTAGGTAGTCATACATACTGCACTCGACACAATAAACAGGATAGCCCCCACTCTGCTGCTGGGCTTCTGCCTCCATTTCCTACTCTAGTTATATATGAGGGTTAATTAAATGTTTCAGATAGAGGTTGTTATAAAGGATTTAGTTTAAGGGCAACAGAAGTAAGTCACTGGCTCCCTCCAAGCTCCCCTCTCCAAACTCCCTCCTGTTAGCACGCACCCTGTTTGCCAGCACCCGGTCGCAAAGCTCCCTGGTCGCTTACTGATCTGAATAATAACAGAGAGGAAGCCGTGCTAGTCTGTACACTTTTTATAACTTCTAGAAAAAAAAGAAAACAGACGAGGAAGCAAACACAAGGCTTCAATTACCTTTGTCTAAAAGAGTTCCTAAAGTGGCCCCTCCTCCACAACCATGATCACTTAGGTTTGTTCCTCATAGGGATCTACATTTCCTCTACTTTTCACTCCTTCCATGAAGAACACTTGCTCAGGGGAGACTGCGTTACAGGTGTGTTAGGTATTGGTGATATCAAGCCTTGTTGTCTTTCTGGCAGACACTTCAAATACTGTCTCTCTCTCTCTCTCTCTCTCTCTCTCTCACACACATACACACACACCCCAAAGCCCAAGTTGCTTGTGCTAAACCCACACAAAGGAAGTGTTAGTTCTAAGAGGCAAGAACTTAGTTTGCTAAGCTTGCCATTAACAGCCCTGATTCTTTCCCCACCCCACATAATCAAGAGTATGTGATGTTTCAGCTGTGGTCTCTTGGCTCCTTAATTCTGAGAGGATAGTAGCAATAATTGTCTTCTGGGGGTTGAGAGTCAGGTAACTGATACAAGCCTCCTCCTTTTCTAAGTTTAGCTACTGCAACTTGCTTTACCAGTTGGCTGCATGCACTGCATGTCATTCAGCGCGTCCTGAAAAGGACAGGTATGCATCACAGCAGGCCTTTAGGCTCCTTTCAGATTGTTTGTAGGCCTAATTCAAATGTTGGTATTGACTTACTAAAGACTTCCTTCTCATCTGGTGGCCAGTAAGAACACTATACTTACCTCAGATATAGCAACCATTGAGACTTGAGGTGAAGTTATCAAAAACAGGTTGAAAGGTCTTAGACCAGTGACACTTAGGTCAAGGCTTCTGTGCTTCAAGGGATTCTTTAATGTGGTTCTTTGGAGCACATGATATTAATACACTGTGACACTTAACCAATTAGGATGCTTTCAATGTCTTATTAGTCAATTGTAGTTGATAAAATAATCTTGATCAGTCATTTTGCTGTGAGAATGTGTGTATATATAGTAATTGGAAACAATGCAGTGATGCTATTGTGGCGCTTTTGGGTAATGTTGATAACTAATTTGACTCCTGAACCACTGATGTCTGAGTATCATGGTCTTAGTCAGACACAAATGTTGAGAGAAAAGTGCAGAACAGTTCTTTACTTTGGCCCTTCTGCCCTGAAGAAACAATTTTTCCTCAGATACAATTTTATATGTACCCAAATCCAAACAGATACCCTCCTTTTAAGTAATGGCAATCAGCAGAACAGTTTACAGAACTCCCCTTTTGCAGTGTCTGTCTGGAATATTATGTCTTAATTCTTGTACCTAGACACTGTAGTGAATGGGGCATTTAATAAATTCCTAGCTAGATTTGGTAACTAGCTTGCTTAAAACCACAGCAGATCTACTGAGAAGCAACAGGAAGAGAATCTAGACCTGCCTCAGAGACCCCTATGTACCACTTTCCACATTTACGCAAAAATAGTTCTTCAACATTTAGCAAAACAAACAGTCAGTGATCCTTTGCCATGTGGTCTGCTGCATAGTAATTTGAGTCATAGTATGGCTGCAAGGGCATGATGGCCTGCAAGTCCATCATGGGAACAGATTTGATGAATCTATGTGAGAGGAGGCCCGTGTCTGGGCTGGCTCCACACTCGACAGGTGGAATTCTCTCAGATATTACAAGCCCCTTGGAGAATGGCATTTGCTGGCACATCCTGTGGTAGTCTCACAACATGCATGAAAAGCATAAGATGCCATCTGCAGATAATGGCTCCAGTAGTCTATAGACCAGAGTAGGTTTTTTTTCCTGGGGTGGGGGGAGGGGAGAGGCAGAAAGGAATCATTACAGCGCTAAGTTATGCTACCCATCCATAAGAACATCTTTCTTCCCTTGACAGATTATTATTGGTTGACTTAATGTTTCACTACACTTCTGGTTATGTCAATATAACTTGTGTCACTTGGGTGTAACTAAGCAACCCTGAGCAACGTGAGCTGCACCAACTTAAGCACTGGTGTGACTAATGATAGGCCAGTAGAAAAGCTGCTCTTGCTGACAGCTACTGCTTCTGGTGGAGGTGGCTGATGTAGCACATCTGATCAAGACACAGTTCATCAGCAGGACATACAAGGGCACAATTGCATTCGTGCAGATGCACAGTTGTAGTGCTTCTAGTATAGACCAGCCTCAGTAAATGGCTTTCCCTTGTGCAACTGATTAGTAATCTAAGACTTCCCTTTATTCTTTCAAAAGTAGTATTTACATACTACCTTTGTCTGATTTTTAAAGAGTGGGGGAAGCTTTAACTCCATTTTACAGAGTGGTTGAGTGACTTGCTAAGGTCAGAAGATAACTCAGTGACAGAATATGAAACAGAACCCATGTCTTCTGGTTCAGTGTCCTCCCCAGTGGCCACTTCTTATTCCTACTCAATTGTGTGACCTAAAATAATTCACAAGATTTGTCCCCAGTGAGCAATCTGCCACTGCAGCAATTGATTGCACTTAACATTGTTTACTCTGCATGAAAGGGTCTGTCTTCTGAGATGACTCAGAATTACTTTGAAGTTGGCTCCAGTGTTTTTATAGGAATTGTGCTTGGAAGCTCTTTGTTACCCAGTTTTTGGCTGGCTGTGATAGACCCACAAATAAAAAGTCATTCTTCCATGAATTATTTTGCCTTTCAAAATGGTGTTTTAGGGAGTTGTGGGGATTTAAATGGTTGACGCAGGAGAGCTGCACAGATGTAATATCTATAATAAAGTATCCTATTTATCTACTGATGGCTGCACTCTTTGAATTATAAAGCATGTAGGGATGTTCAGACAATCAAACAGCTGAGCTGGCTGAACATCCCAAACCAGATCATTCTGCACAGAGACACTGGAATGAACTGTTCCCAGGCAGCTCCATTTTAAGTGTGAGACTGTTTTAGCAGAAGAGAAGGGAAATATATACTTCAGTTTTACTTTCAAAGAAGGTTGGGATGGGAGATTGACAGCCCCAAAGACCAAATTTCTGTACAAACAGGAGTAGCTTAGGCAGCATCAGTGCAATTTCACAATCCTAGTGAGGTAAATAAGACGGAACATAAACACTGCCAAATTAAGTGTAAAATGTAATAAGATATTGAGGAACATCTAGCCAAAAGCTCAGAAAGTAATAAAATGTTTAAGTACATTAGAAGCAGGAAGCCTGCTAAACAACCAGTGGGGCTACTAGACAATCGAGATACAAAATGATCAATCAAGGATGGTTTCTGTGCTTCGGTCTTCATGGCTGAGGATGTTAGAGAGATTCCCAAACCTACACTGTCCTTTGTGGGTGCGGAATCTGAGGAACTGTCCCAGACTGAAGTGTCAGAGGTGGTTTTGGAGCAACTAGAAAAACTTAACAGTAACAAATCACCAGGACCAGATGACATTCAAACAAGGGCTCTGAAAAAACTCAAATGTGAAATTGCGGAATTAACTGTGATTTGTAACCTTTCCTTTAAATCAGCTTCTGTACCCAAGGACTGCCAGGCAGTCAACATAAAGCCAATATTTAAAAAAGGGCTCTAGAGCCATCCCTGTCAATTAAAGACTGGTACTGGGCAAATTAGTTGAAACAACAGTAAAGAATAAAATTGTTAGACATGTAGAAGAACAATTTGTTGGGCAAAAGTCAACATGGTTTCTGTAAAGGGAAATCATGTCTTACTAATCTATCAGAATTCTTTGAAGGGGTTAACAAACATGCAGACAAGTGGGATCCAGCAGATATAGTATACTTAGATTTCCAGAAAGCCTTTGACCAAGTCCCTCACCAAAGCCTCTTGTGTAAGTTAGGTTGTCATGGGATAAGAGGGAAGATCCTTTTCATGGACTGAGCACTGGCTAAAAGACAGGAAACAAAGGGTGGGTATAAATGGTAAGTTGTCTGAATGCAGCAGTGTAACGAGTGGTATTCCCCAAAGATCAATCTCATCCAACTTATTCATAATGATCTAGAGAAAGGGGTAAGTAGTGAGGTGATAAAGTTTGCAGATGATACTAAAACTATTCAACACAGTCAAGACAAAAGCAGACTGTGAAGAACTTCATAAAGATCTCAAACTGAGCGATTGGGCAACAAAACGGCAAATGAAATTTAAAAGGTAAAGTAATATGCATTGGAAAAAATAGCCCCAAGTATACATTCAGTATGATGGGGCTAATTTAGCTACAACTAATCAGGAAAGAGATCTTGGAGTTATCATGGATAGTTCTCTGAAAACATCCACGTAGTGTGAAGCAGCAGTCAAAAGAGCAAATGGGATGTTAGGAATTATTAAAAAAGGATAGAAAAATAAGAAACAATATTTTACTGCCTCTCTCTAAAACTATGGTACACCCACATCTTGAATACTGTGTACAGATGTGGTCTCTTCACCTCAAAAAAAGATATTTTGGCATTAGAAAAGGTTCAGAAAAGGGCAACTAAAATGATTAGGGGTTTGGAAAGGGTTAGGGAGAGGAAAGGTTAAAGAGAATGGGACTTTTCAGTTTAGAGAAGAGGAAACTGAGGGGGCTATGATAGAGGTATATAAAATCATCAGTGATGTGGAGAGGGTGAATAAAGAAAAGTTATTTACTTGTTCCCGTAATACAAATGAAAGTAGTTTAACACTACTAAAATAAAGTTTTTTCACACAGCGCACAGTCAACCTGTGGAGTTCCTTGCCAGAGGAAGCTGTGAAGGCTAGGATTATAAGAGAGTTAAAAGAAGAGCTAGATATATTCATGGAGGTTAGTTCAATAAAAGGCTATTAGCCAAGGTGTAGGAATGGTGTCCCTGGCCTCTGGAGATGGATGGCAGGAGACAAGTTGCTTGATCATGGTCTTCAGTCCACCCTCTCTCGGGCACCTGGCACTGGCCACTATCAGAAGCTAGCACGCTGGACTGGATGGATCTTTGATCTGAGCCAGTAGTGGCCATGCTTATGTTCACAGAAGCCAACCAGCAGGAAGGATCTCTGGGGCTGATGATAATTTCTATGTAAATAGAGCCTCCTAGTTAATCATCCTGCTGCTCTTCTTGCTTGACTGGCTTTAGGAACACTAAAGAGCAGCGTAAGTGATGCAGAAACTGCATTCTGTGATAACTGCCCAACTGCTAGCTGCCAAAACCAAAATTAGTCCACACAAAGTCTTACATCTCAATTTTAAAAAAACTGAGCCTCCATATAAAAAACAACTAAGGAAAATGTTTGGCATCCATGGCCTGAATTGATTAATCAGAGAAATTTTAAAGGGTCCATGAATTCTCTCATGATTCCTGCCAAATACTGAAGAATGTCACTTATCAGATATTATTCTGTTCTCTAACTTATTTTCTTACATAGGGTTGAGCTTTCCACTCTTCCAATATTCTTCCCTTTTTAACTAAGCCAAGGAAAGAAAAACCGCAAAGACTCAGCTCTCTACATTTTAGGCACCCCTCCTTGAGCAGTCTCACAGCAGCAACCTCTCTGGATAGCCTCTCACCGCCCTTCCAAATGGGGGTGGGCAAGGAGATGACAAGGACAAACACAGTAGAAAATGCCTTTAACTTTGAAAAGAGAACGAAATCTTGCCAAATCTACTATGCTCAACAGGGATGTACTGCATCAGTACTAAATGGCGACAGGCAGTGGGACACAGTGCTGATGGTCATCAGGTGGTATTTTTACTTTGGAATATTAAATTGATGTCCCAGGGTAGTAAAGTAATAACAGGCAGAATGCTGCTGGAGATGCTTGGATTTTTCAGAGCTACTGCCAAAAAAAAAAAAAAAAAAATCAGTGGCCTGACTGCTTGTTGTCATTAAAGAACTCATGGCACTTTCCACGAGAGACTGTGGAATTACCCGTTTTGCCTATGTACAATTTCTTTTGCCATGTTGAGCTGGACACTGTACTGCTCTTTGTTTTTTCTGTCCTGAACTGTGCGATACAGATGCTGCGCTCGGTTAGATAGCTGTGAAGTTTCTGCCATAGAAGTGCTGACATTCACTGCTGAGTGAAGTGATTCCATGCAGTTTGCTAGTCTTTAAGGTGCTACAGGGCTGCTTGCTTTCTTTATGATTCCTGTACAGCTGACTCTCAGAGTGCTTTCAGATTTTGGTCAATAAAAGAGGTGCTCACAAGATGATCGTGTTTTCACGAAGCCCATCCATGTCAGCAGGAAGATCAGATAGCATGAATCCTTACGTTCCTTGCAGCAAACCATGCAGATAAGTGTTTCTTCACAAATTTTTGCACATGTTAAGGGAAGTAAAGCTCCCCTTGTCAGCCAACTCACTCATGGCTGATTTCCCGCTGTAACGCTTCTGTTGTGCTAAATCATGAATAGCACACAGAAGTTACTGATAGTTACTTTTTTCTCCCAGCAGTGACTGGCACATAATTGGTTGCCACACTTGGACCTTATAGAGTATGTCTACATTGCTTCTGTGATTGAGCCTTCCAGTTGAATTGACAGACTAGAGGAGGCATAGTTCATGCTACATCACTAGATTAGCTGGGTTTGTATGGTGTACCTACTTCTTGAGGAACTGGTGTGAGCGATCAATAGTCCAAGTCCCATGGAGAAGATCACTTCTAGATGCAGTGTAAACATATCTATGAATCAGAATAAGAAATCAGTGAAGGAGGGAAAGTGGAGAAGGAGGGAAAGGAGAAGTAAAAGGAACAAATGGACAGGAGCAAGTTGAGAGGGGAACAGAGACAGGAGAGAAACAGAAACAGAAACCGGAAAGGGGACAGGCAAATGAGAGACACCAGAAGGCATGCTGTTTGAAACCAAAACCGCACTTTAGATGTTGAGGATAGGCGGAAACCTGTTTGTAGAAAGACTGATTGAGATGCTGGTGAAGCAAAAGTAGGCCTGAATTACTTTAGGCTGTGATTGGGAAAACTACTAGAAACACTGACAGTAAAGACAGTGTAAATGTTAAAACAGAGATTTAGAGTAGAGGCACCACAGATACTTAGTAGCAGCAGTGTATGAATTTCCATTTATTCTCTTGCTCCCTGAACCAGAGATGTTGTAGAAACAGCATGCTCAGCTTCTGCTGTGTGGGGGATGGACATGCCCATGTAAAATTCTTTTTTCTGTGCTAAAAAATTGGCATTGGTGTGCTCCAGAGTCCTGTCAGGATCCCATCCTTTGAAATACACAATCTCCAGCGTGGGAGGGCAATTTTTATAACTTGATCCAATGGTCTGTTATGAGGATGATGATATATGTTTTGTAAAGTAAGTCAATCAACATTTTTCATGCCTTTGAAATGCTTCCAGACTGCATCTATTTCTGCCCTCCTCACTTTTTCAGGATAGTCACCACCGCTCTGAATTCTTCTGCTAACTTTGAAGAGTAAAATGGTGTGAAGATTTTAATTTTTATCCTAAACATGTCTGCAAACTAGTAACAGAGAGATGCTGTATTATTCTGTGTTCTATAAGAACAAAAAAGCAGTTTAAAGACTAACAAAATAATAATTCTTCTTCTTGTCCCATGAAAGCTCATCACCTAATAAATTATTTTGTTAGTCTTTAAAGTGCTATATGACTGTTTTGTTTTGATATCTGCAGACTGTTGCACAGCACACCTGCAAGAGTGAAAATATGCGGGGCCACATAATTTTCTTTGGATCAGTTCAGAGATGATAGGTATGTTTACATAGCAAAGAGAAACCAGCAGCTAGACAGTGCCAGCTGACTCAGGCTCACAGGTCTTGGGCTGCTGTGTATACACTTCTGGACTTGGGTGGTGGGAAGGTCCTACAGCTCCGGTTCCAGTCTGAGTAGGATCTGTGTTGCCTAACCATAAGCCACTGGAGTGTAATAATGGGGTCCACTGCCAGGGTAGTGTGTATTTGATCGTGCTTTAGGTCCATATGTTACACGGTACTGGTTGTTTCAAATGTGACTAACAGCCACGGGGGGACTAACAGAATAGGGATGCTGTTTTCTTTATAGTGGGCACACTAGCTCCATTAGCTTCCAGTGGAACAAAGGTTTCCAGTTAACTTTGGCTTTCTGTTCCTAATGCCTATACCCACTACCTACCTCCCTTCTTCTCTGACAGGACCCCCTGAACCAACATAATAGAGTTTGCCTGGAAGAGATGGTGATAGTTAATCCTGGAGGAAGGCATTGAACTGAATGGGTTTGCTGGTGATCCAGATTGTTTCAACTCTGTCTGCTCTTCTAGGAAATAAAAACAACTAGCAAACTTAAGTAGTTACTGCCTTTGAATCCTTGAGCTATGTTCCTTTGCTGCCCTCTACTGTAGGACTTGGTAGAATTCCTCTAAAATGGTCCAAGAAAAAAAAAACACCACACCCCACACACAGAAGCCACCACACCGCACACCGCCCCCCCACCCGCCCCCCCCAAACAAAAACACGGAGGCAGTCAGTCAAAGCAGGACTTAGAACCCAGGAAAGAGACCACTGGGAACATCAAAAAAGATGGTGATCTTGAGAAGTAACATAGAACAAGAAAAGCCAGGTCTAGCAGTATCAATATGAAATATCAGCAAAATCAGATGCTAACCTAGAAGATGGCAACTAAAAAGCCACATTTTCAGGGCCTCAAAGATCAATGCTAGAACCACTCAAAGCCTTTTAAAAGTTAGAGATATTCTCAGATACTTTAGGCTTCATGCTGTTTTTCTCTTATTTTGCTTATATTCACAGAGGCTAGTAGTAGGCATCCTTCGATCCTGAGGGATCATGGGTTTGTGCCCCAGTTGGACTGATTAGAGCAGCATCTTCTATGGCTGTGCAATCCAATCCGGGAGTGGCAGTCCTTTCTGCACTGTGAGCAGCAGTAGGCAGATGTCACTCTGGTATCACGGGCATGGATCTTCCTGAGGGCTCTCTTATCTTCCGCTTCCTTCGCCAAGGTAGTTTCATACATAACAAGAGCTTCCTTCGCTCCCTGTTTCCAGGCATGCCTGTCTGAGGCGAGTGAATGCCAGGTGTTCACACTGATAGAGAGAGCGCCGAGGTCATGCTTGCACATGTCCTCGTAGCACAATTTAGGTCGCCCTTTCGGCCTCTTTCCAGACGCCAGTTCGCCGAAGAGGAGGTCCTTCGGTATTCGGCCATCCGTCATGTGTGAGACATGGCCCAGCCAGCGCATACGCCTCTGTTTGAGAAGGGTGAACATGGAGGCGGTGCCTGCCCTCTCAAGCACTGCGCTACTGGGGACCTTGTCCCGCCATGAGATACCAAGTATGTGCATAAGGCAGCGCATGTGGCATGTGTTGAGCCGCTGCTCTTGTTTTGAGCGCAAAGTCCATGTTTCACTGGCGTACAGCAGTGTGCTCAAAACACAGGCTGTGTAGACCTGAGCCTTGGTGTGTACAGTGAGCTTATTGTTAGCCCATACTCTCTTCGTCAGCCTGGAGAACGTTGTGGCGGCTTTTCCAATGCGCTTGTCGATCTCGCTATCAAGTAACAAGTTGTCCGAGATGGTCGAGCCTAGGTACACGAACTCATGGACGACTTTCAGTTCGTAGTCTAGCACGTTGATAGATGGCTCGTTACCCACGTTTTGGCCCATCACCTGGGTCTTCTTTAAGCTGATTGTGAGGCCAAATTCCATACATGCATCCGCAAAGCAAGTTATGAGTGACTGCAGTTCCTGCTGAGTGTGAGCAGCAATAGCTGCATCGTCAGCTAAAAGGAACTCCCTTAGATGCTTCGTAAGCACCCTGGTCTTCGCTCTAAGCCTCAACAGTTTGAAGAGGTTGCTGTCCATTCTCGTGCGGAGAGAGATGCCCTCTGTAGCAGTTCCAAAGGCATATTTGAGCAAAACTGCAAAGAAGATGCCAAACAGTGTTGGAGCCAGCACACACCCCTGCTTCACTCCGTTGAGAATCTCAAAGGGTTCAGATGTGGATCTGTCGTATACAACGGTCCCCTTCATGCCTTCATGGAAGGCCCCAATAATGCTGAGCAGAGTTGGGGGACAGCCAATCTTAGCCAGAATCGTGAACAGACCTTTTCTGCTGACGAGGTCAAATGCCTTGGTCAGGTCGATGAAGGCAATATACAGAGGTTTGTTCTGCTCCCTGAACTTTTCTTGTAGTTGCCTAACAGAGAAAACCATGTCTATGGTGGACCGTTCAGCTCTGAACCCACACTGAGCTTCAGGGTAGACTCTCTCTGCAAGAGCATTGAACCTCTTCAGAACAACATGTGCAAATAGCTTCCCCACGGTACTGAGAAGGGAGATGCCGCGATAGTTGTCACAATCGCTTTTGTCACCCTTGTTCTTGTAGACAGTAAGGATGTTAGCATCCCTCATATCTTGTGGTACGCTGCCTTCTCTCCAGCATTGGCAAATATTCCATGCAGCTCTGAAACTAGGGTACCATTGGCACATTTGAGTATTTCTGAGGGAATACCATCTTTCCCTTGAGCTTTTCCAGAAGAGAGTGCTTTTAATGCATCGCTGACTTCCTCCAAGGTGGGCTCAGCATCGAGTTCAGTCATGGTGGGCAGAGGCTCGATAGCATTCAGGGCTCTTTCTGTAACTACGGTCTCTCTGGCATACAACTGTGAGTAGTGTTCCACCCAGCATTCCATCTGCTTGGTTCTGTCCTTCAAGACCTCGCCTGTGGCCAACTTAAGTGGGGCAGCCTTTCTTTGTGATGGACCGATGGCCTGCTTGATCCCATCATACATTCCTCGCATGTTACCAGTGTCCGTGGCCTGCTGAATCTTAGAGCAGAGTTGAAGCCAGTAATCGTTGGCAGACCGCCGAGCAACCTGCTGCACTTGACTCCGAGCAGACTGGAGCTCCTGCAGGTTCACCTCACCGGGAGAGGACCTGTATGCAGCCAGTGCCTGTATCATCTTCTCAATCAGGGCCATCAGCACTTCAGTGTGGGCTTCAAACCAATCAGCAGACTTGACTGTCTTCTTCCCAAAGGTAGGTATCACAGTATTATAGATAGCGTCCTGTAGTTGTTCCCATCTCTTGCTGATATCAATGTCGTCCGGGCGGGGCAAGGCCTCTTCAAGTGCTTGGACAAACTCACATACTTTTGATGGGTCACGAGTCTTGCCAGTGTCAATGCGTGGCCTCCCTTCCTTTTTGGAGCAAAAGAATCTTCGTGGCTAGATGTGCACCTTAGTATACACAAGCAAATCGTCAGTGTCACAGTCTGCACTGTGGTAGCTATGTGTCACCCTGACATTACCTAAACGGCTGCATTTGGTGAGGATGAGGTCAAGCTGGTGCCAATGTTTCAATCTTGGGTGTCGCCACGAAACTTTGTGCTGGGGTTTGACATTGAAGAAGGTATTGGTTACGCAGAGGTCATGTTGGGAGCAGAGTTCAAGGAGGCGCTGTCCGTTTGCATTCATCTTCCCTGTTCCAAACTGTCCCAGACAGGATGGCCAGCTGTGGTGGTCGCTCCCAACTCTGGCACTGAAGTCGCCAAGGATGAATAGCAGCTCATGGGAAGGTACCTCACTGATGGCAATGCTAAGTTCATCATAGAACTTGTCCTTAAGTTCACGGGCAGAAGTTAAAGTAGGCGCATAGACGCTGAAGGTGTTGACCATGCCCACTGGTGTTTGAAGCTGGATTTTCAGCACTCTCTCAGTTCCCACATTAGGTGGTATGACTGAGCCAACTAGGCTGTTTTTGATTGCAAAGCCAACAACGTGTTCCCTGGTCTCTTCTGGAGGCTTCCCATGCCAGAAAAAGGAAAAGTCCTTCTCCCTGAGACATCCAGAGGACGATAGCCTTGTTTCCTGGAGGGCCACGATGTCCATCTGCAGTCTTCTCAGCTCATTGTTAACGACTGCTGTCTTCCAGGGGTTGCTAATGCCCTGTAGGTCTTCTGTAAGGCCTGGAGTCATGGTCCTTACGTTCCATGTGCCCAGCCTGAAGGCTGGATTATTTTGTTGCTTGTTTGTTTTGCTTGGTGTAAGGTTAACGATCCACCTGTTGGTGATTCCCCAAGCCCCACACACCCAGTGGAACAAGTGGACCGTGGCGAGGCCTCACCTACTTGTCTGGGGGCTGCCCAGCTTGAGGCAGGTGGTAGCTGCCCAATGAGATCCGAAGACCTCTCCCACCATCGGAAGCAACCCCTGGCACCTCACTCTATGCCAGTTGAGCGCAGTGGCTTAATACTGGCAAGTGCTGCTTCCCGTGGTGTGGCACTGCTCAGAAAGTGATGCCGGAGTATCCTCTCCAGGGCACAGGCCTGGGCAAGTAAGTTTGAAGAACCAGCTGATGCCCAGCAGCAGGTTCCCCCTCTCCACACCACTAATGTAATCCAAGGGAAAGGCGAAAGCCAGTACAGCTTGGCACCAATGTCATCGCAGGAGCTGCCAGAGTGAGATTGAGCACAACCTCAAACTGCCTTAGGGGCTCCATCTCCGGATTTTTCCTCGGGGTTTACTCCCGAAGCCTTTCCCTTGACTAGGTATCACTGCAAGGCAGCAGAGGTTTTAAATCAGAGTTTCCTTCTCCTAGGTGGGCGGCCTTCCCATGCTGATGAGCCCCATCTGCCCGAAGCAGCTGGTTTTAAGGTGCCAGTCACCTGCCTTCGCCCCTTCTCCTGTCAGTGCAAACAGGTTCGCCGGGCTTAGAAACTAAGCCACACGTGAAAGCCAGGAGCTGGACTTCGGTTGTCAGAGGCTATTGGAGACGCACACCATGGGAGCATTTTATAGATAGTGGGAGCTTATCCCCGCTACCACCCCCAGCTATGACAACCCTTGAAACCACAGAGCCTAATCTTAAATAAAAACCATTTTCATTACATTCTTCTATATATGTTTATTCCAATTTAAAGATCATTTCCTTGTGTTACAAGTGCAGGAAAACTACCATAGTAATTGAAACTGAGTAAGAACAAATATATTTCATATGCAGTCTAGGGTCATAATCCAAGCAAAAGCAATGGGAAAAAAAAAAAAAAACACCTCAGAAAAGATACAGTAATCCAGGCACTGATCCTGCAATGTGGACTTCATGAATGCACATTTATGCCTTGTAGCAAGGCTCACCTTACTCCTGGGCTTGAGGCCTTTGTTTAGTCCACTGCCCTACAGCCAGGATACCGTTGCTCTTCTCAAGACACAGGGGAGGTGGTGGTGCTCGGGGGGGGGGAACCCAGGCCTTACCCGCTCACTCCAGGTTCCAGCCCAGGGACCGTGTGTGGCTGCTAGTGGTGGAGAAGGGCTCACCTCATTATGAGCACCACAGCTCTTCCCTGGGCCACTTCTCCAGACAATTCCCCTCTGTACTTCTGCCACATGGTGGCGGCGGTGGCAACAGCAGTATGTTCTCCCTCCTGGCTTGGCTCCTTCTGTGTGAACAGTCTGCTTGACCTTACACCAAATCTCAGGGCCTCAGCCCCTTACAGCTGAGTACACCTCTGGTGCATCTAGAAAAGCCCTTTTTATCTCTGTCCTCTAACCCCTCTTCTACCACTCTCCTCTTCCCATCCTACTGGGCAAAGGGTTCGTTTAAAAGCAGGCGTAAGTGGGACCAGCTGGCCCCAAATGACCCAAGGCAGCTTCCTCCCCAGGTGCTCACACTCTGCTCATTTGCCAGCCCTGCTTTTCCTTCTTGTTTGGGTTCCTGCAGGGCTGCTGTGGGACCCCACTTGGGGACCCCATGACTGGGAGGTGGGCAGCCCCTGGCTGCTTCAAGTCTTCCCCGCAGGGCTCTCCTCTTGGCCCCCTTCTCGGGCCAGCTTCCCTCCTGCCTTGGGCAGGCTGCTCCCTCTTCCTCCCCACTCCACCCTTCCCAGATAGTTTCCTCTAGAGCTGCTGGGCGGGTGGAGTGTGGGGGACTCTTGCCTCCTGCCCCTTGGCAGGAGGGCTGCGCCCCCCGCTTCCACCCTTTAGGGGGAGGCTGCTGGCCCCCTAGTTGGGCCCACATTTCATCTGGTAGCGGCTGCATCCTTGCTGCTTGGAGGAGGTAAGGGGCTTTCTTAAAGTGGTGGTTGGGCTCCCTCCACAGCCTCCTGTGGAGTGGCTTAAGGGAGCGGTAAGTTTGGGCAGGGCCCCTCTCCGGGGGGGATTCCAGACGGGTGGCTGCATAGCCAGGGGTGGGGTGTTAGGGCTTGGTCCCTGCCCCACCCCTGCAGCCACTGCCTCTCCCACTGCCCTCCCCACACCCAGCCACCGCTGGGGCCTTCCCCCCAACCACCTGCCCCTTTCTCCTCCCAAAGTCCTAAAGGCTCTGCAGCAGCTGCCGTGGGCCCCCCCCAGCAAGCGCCCGTGGGCACACCTCCTCCCCTCCTCCCCCTCTGGTTGGCTTGGCCACCCCCCACTTCTTCCACGTGCCTGCACCCCCTTGCCCCCCCTTTTTGATTTACTAGGCGCTTGGGCCCCCCCTTTTCTCACACCCCCACACGTACTCACTTTGATTTCCCCCCACATCCCAGTGCAGAAGCAGGAGCCGGCTTTTCCATCTTGTGCTGGGAGTTGAGGCCATCTTTGCAACCCCCCACAAGCTCACCTCCCTTCCATGCCCTTCCCCCACTCAGCCAGGTCCTCAGCCCGGCCAGTGGGGGAGGGGCAGCTTTTCCCCAGCCTTCCCCTTCCTCTCCCCCTTTCCCCTCCCCCCGCCCTCTCCTAAAGGCATCTATCCCTGATAAACACTCTCCCTTCTACACCCCCTGCCATGGCCTCTGTGCCCACTGGGGGGGTCACCCAGTGACGCCCCCCTCCCCCTCCCTTCCACTGGCCCCCCTCCCACTTCCGAAATGGCAGCCGGCTCATCCAGGGCCGCCGGGGTCCCTACCATCATGTTGGTCGAGGGTGCAAGTGCGGGCTCTGGGGTTCCTGCCATCCCCACTGCGGCATCCTCCGGCCACCCCACCCCAAACCTAACCCCCCGAAAGGGTAGGAAGGGCCAGGGGAAAAAGAAAGGCAAGAGCCCCGCCCGGAAGGCCAAACCTCCCATGGTGGGGGCTCTTACCCCAGCTGCTGCAACATCTGGCACACCTCCCCCTTCTCCCTGCCCCCGTTCCCACCACTGCGCCTGGGGGCTCCAATTCTTCAGCCCCCAGGTTGTGTGCCCAGGCGGCAGCTGCTGCCTCGCACCCTGCTCCCTCCGCCTCCGCCAGGACAACCACTCCCGATGGTCACGGCCCCTTCCCCGCGCTCACCAGGAGGCACGGAGTCCGCTGCCTCCAGTGGCTGCCTCGCCCCATGTGGAAACTTATGTGTGGGCGTTGGCACGGGTGGTGGGGCCCGCGGCCGTGGTGGCGGTCTCTCGGATGTTCGGGAAGATTGTCTTCTTCCTGCCTTTGGAGGCCGCCGCCCAGGAGGCGGCGGACAGGGGCTTAGTGGTGGGGGCCGTGCACGTGCCCCTGGAGCTGCTGGAAGACCTGGGCATGCGGGTGGTTTTCTCCTCTGTCCCGCCCTTCCTCCCCAGTTCCACCCTTCTGCCTTTCCTCACTGCCCTGGGCTGGCCTCTGTCGTCCTGAGCCCCCTCCCCTTAGGCTGCAAGGACCCCGCCCTCTGGCATGTGCTTTCCTTCCGCTGGCAGGCCCGAATACAACTGCCTCCGGTGGCAGCACAGGGTGGGGTAGCCCAGGAGGGGGCTATACTGGTGCCCTAACAAGGGGCCCAGTACCGGGTCTTTTACACCCTGGGGGAGGCCCGGTGCTTCGTGTGCGGGGCGGCGGGGCACGTCCGGAGGGATTGCCCCCTGGCCTGACGCGAAGAGGAGCCCGGGACCTCCTCCGACCCGGGGGGCGCCAGCCATGAGACCAGCGGTGCCCCGACCACGACAGGCCCTGGGACCGCCCCTCCTCCTCTCGGCCCGGACGGATCCATCGCCACTCGGGCATCGGAGGGCGCCCAAACCGGCGGTGCCGGGCAAGAAGAATCGGGCACCGGCGCCCGAGCGGGCACAAGAGCCAGGTCCGTGGAGGAGAGGGAGGCAGGGCCAGCGGCAGGACCCGGGCAGGGCCCACCCCAGGGCGGGCCGTCCGTTCCCCCTGCTGTCCCGGCCCCTCCTTTCCTCCCTCCCTCCTTGCTGCCTCAGCCCCCTGACCCTTCCTCCTCTGCCGCCCAGCCCCACTCCTCGGAGGACTGGGTGCTGGTTGGGGGAAAGAGGAAGAAAAGGAATGTGCACGCCCGGCACCCCACCCCGTCGGAGGATGGGGTGGAGGTGCCCCGCAAGGCACCCAAAAGGGCCACCAGCCCCAGTCCATCCGCTGAACCCCCGGCCACTGACCACCTGCCGGGAGTGATCGAGGCCACCGCAGCAGCCGTGAAGGACACCACTCCTTCCGCCCCAGAGCCAGAGCCCCAAAAAGCAGGGACAGTCTCCGCTGCACCCTCGCCCTCCTCCGACACCCCTCTGGCTGCTGCCCAGCTTGCGGCTGTGGAGCATCTGGAGGAGGTAAGCCTCGGCCTCGCACTCCTCTCACAGGAGGTCGAGGCCCTAGGTCTCACCCCGGTGGTCCTGGACGCGGACTGCCTTCTATTGGAGACCTGTGGGCTGTCTGTCCACTCCCCACTCCCCTCGCCTTCCCTCTCTCCGTCCACCAGCAACCCCCTAACTGCCACCCCCCTCTGCCCTGTGACGTCGCGGGGTGCGGCCCCCCCCCAGCTGGGGACAACCTCCTGGCTGGGGTCAGCCAGCCCCTGGACGCCCTGGAGGAACTAGTGTTCTTACTATGCCTTTCCTCCCCTCTTGGACCCGAAGACCCCAACATCACTCCCCCTGCCCTGCTGGCACCTGCTGTCAAGTGCGCGGGCACCTTGCCCCTACCCACCCCCGATCACCTGTGGAACTCCCCCCTCCCAGGACCCCCCTCCATTCAGGCCCCTGCCCCCACCTTGGCCCCCGCCTTCACCCTCAACCCTACTCCCTCTTCCAATCAATGTCCCGCCCCAGAACCTGCAACCCTCTCCCCTCCTCCCCCACTTCCTCCTCCTCCTCCTCCCCCCCCACCCCCCACCCCTGTCCCTCCCCTTCCCACCCTCCCCCTTAACCCCTGTCCAACTATATCTGCCCCCGAAGCTGTGACTGCTCGGGAGGCCCTCGACATACCGACCTCTCCCAGCACTTCCAGGGCTGCTCTCCCTCCGCCGCCCCCATCCCTCCCAAACTCAGGCCCCAGTCCCCACTTGGACCTTTTCTCTGGCTGCGGGGCTCACAAGAATATGAGGCCGACAGGTACTCGATACCCCAAGGCCTCGGCACCCCACACGCTGGTGGGCGAGATGCACCAGTTCCTGGAGGACGTTCAGGGCTCCAAGAACAAGGTTGCTCTCGCCCTCCAGCGCTGGGGTGACTTCCATGTCATCCTTAAGTCTGCGAGGGCCCTTCTAAAGGAGGGCAAGGGGACTGGGAGGAGGGATGTCACAGCCTACCAAAAGGCCTGCGGCTTCTGTGACGCCCTTGTTGCCTTTGGGCTTGGTCATGGGCTGCTGCGTGGCTCCACGGGGACCATCGGCGATCCGTCCAGTGAGGATCCTCCCCAGCCCTCCCCATGGCACCGCTCCTCCTTGCCACATTAAATGCCAGGGGCTGCGGGTCGGGTCTCCGCAGGTGTCGAGTGCTCTCCTTACTCCGGGAGTGGGGGTACTCGGTCACCTTTCTGCAGGAGACCCACGCTACCCCAGCCGCCAAAGCCAACTGGCGGCTGGAGTGGGGAGACGGGGTCTATTTTAGCCATCTCTTGGCCCGCTGGGCTGGGGTAGCGACCCTGTTCTCCCCAGACCTGCAGCCCGAGGTGCTGGGGAGCATCGAGGTCGTGCCGGGCCACCTGCTGTATCTCCAGGCATGGGTGGAGGGGCTGCCCCTCCACCTTGTTAATGTCTATGCCCCGACACTCGTCCCGGAGAGAACTCCATTCTTTCAGCAGGCGGCGGCCTTCCTCAACACCATTGATCCTCATGAGTGCCTGATCCTCAGCGGGGACTTCAGTTGCACCCTCGAGGAACAGGACCGCACAGGGACTGAGCAGTGCCCAGCCACTGTGGACGTCCTCAGGGAGCTTCTCGCTTATTGCTCCCTGGTGGACGTCTGGCGCAGCCACCACCCGGACGAGGACACTGGTTTCACCTATGTCCGGGTGGTGGGCCATAAACCCGTACACTCCCGGTTGGACCGCATTTACATCTCCTGGCAACATCTGTCTCGGGCCCACTCCTCCAGCATGCGGCCAGCGCCCTTCTCGGACCACCATCTGGTGGCCATGAAAGCTTCCCTCTCACCGGGGAAGCGGGGATCAGCCTACTGGCACTTCAACATAAGAACATAAGAATGGCCATACTGGGTCAGACCAAAGGTCCATCCAGCCCAGCATCCCATCTGCCGACGGTGGCCAATGCCAGGTGCCCCAGAGAAGGAGACAAGAAGACAATGATCAAGTGATTTATCTCCTGCCATCCATCTCCTGCCCTTGTTCTGATGGCTAGGGCACCATACTTTATCCCTGGCTAATAGCCATTTATGGACCTAACCTGCAAAAATTTATCAAGCTCTTTTTTAAACCCTAGTAGAGTCTTGGCCTTCACAGCCTCCTCGGGCAAGGAGTTCCACAGGTTGACTGTGCGCTGTGTGAAGAAAAATTTCCTTTTATTAGTTTTGAACCTACTACCCATCAATTTCATTTGGTGTCCCCTAGTTCTTGTATTATGGGAAAAGGTAAATAATTTTTCTATATTCACTTTCTCCACACCATTCATGATTTTATATACCTCTATCATATCGCCCCTCAATCGCCTCTTTTCCAAACTGAAAAGTCCCAGTCTCTCTAGCCTCTCCCCATATGGGACCCGTTCCAAGCCCCTAATCATCTTAGTCGCCCTTTTCTGAACCTTTTCTAATGCCAATATATCTTTTTTGAGGTGAGGAGACCACATCTGCACGCAGTACTCAAGATGTGGGCGTACCATAGTTTTATATAGGGGAAGTATGATATCTTTTGTCTTATTATCGATCCCTTTTTTAATAATTCCTAACATCCTAACAACAGCCTGCTGGAGGATGTGGGCTTCGTGGTGTCCTTCCGGGAGTTCTGGCTGGCCTGGCGCGGGCTATGCGTGCCTTTCCCTCGGCGTGGTGGTGGGATCTGGGAAAGGTGCGCACGTGGCTCTTTTGCTGTGACTATACCTGGGGGGCCAGCCGGCGGTGAGATGCATTGATAGGGCAGCTGGAGCAGGAGGTTCTGGAGCTGGAGAGGCGCCTAGCCGCCAGCCCCGGAGATCCATCCCTCTACGGCATGTACTGGAAGAAGGGGGATGAGCACAGGGCCCTTGACGCCCTTCGGGCACAGGGGGCCTTGGTGAGGTCTCGAATCCAACTCCTTCAGGAGATGGACCGTGGCTCCTACTTCTTCTGTACCCTGGAGAAAAAGAGGGGCACCAAGAAACATATCCTCTGCCTTTTTGCAGAGGATGGCACCCCTCTTACGGATCCAGCGGAGATGCACGAGAGGGCTCACGCCTTCTATGCCACCCTTTTCTCCCCGGATCCGACCGACGCCGACGCCTGCAGGGTGCTTTGGGACCAACTACCTTTGGTCAGCACGGGAGAATGGGACCAGCTAGAGCTTCCTCTCACTCTAGCCGAGCTCTCAGAAGCCCTCCGTCTCATGCCCACCAACAAATCCCCGGGCATGGATGGGCTGACTGTGGAGTTCTACAGCGTGTTTTGGGACGTCCTCAGCCCAGACCTGGTCAGCGTCTGGGCCGAGTCCCTGCAAAGCGGGGTCCTCCCCCTGTCGTGCAGGTGAGCTGTCCTTGTCCTGCTACCCAAGAAGGGGGACCCCTGCGACCTTAGGAACTGGCATCCCATCTCGCTCCTCAGCATGGACTACAAGATAATCGCCAAAGCCATCTCCCACCGCTTGGGGTCTGAGCTGCAGAACGTGGTCCACCCTGACCAAACCTACACCATCCCAGGCCACACCATCTTTCATAACCTGTATTTGGTCCGGGATCTCCTAGAGCTTGGTTGTAGGGATGGCCTGTCGTTTGCCCTCCTGTCCCTAGACCAGGAGAAGGCATTTGACAGAGTGGACCAAGGGTATCTCCTGGGCACCCTGCGGGCCTTTGGCTTCGGGCCCAAATTTGTCAGGTTTCTCCGGGTGCTGTACGCTGCCTCGGAAGTGCATGGTCAAGTTCAACTGGACCCTGACCGCTCTGGTCAGCTTCGGACGGGGAGTACAACAAGGCTGCCCACTCTCAGGACAGCTCTATGCCCTGGCCATCGAGCCCTTCCTCCGTCTCCTTTGTCGAAGGCTGACGGGGATGGTGCTTCGGGAACCGGGTCTGTGGCTGCTCCTGTCGGTGTCCGCCGCCGACGTGCTCCTCGTGGTCCAGGACCCGGGAGACCTGGCATGGCTGGAGGCCTGCCGAGCTGTCTACTCGGCAGCCTCCTCCGCCTGGGTCAACTGGGTCAAGAGCTCTGGCCTGGTGGTCGGGGCTGGATGGCAGGCGGGCCGCCTCCCACCACGCTTCAGGCCATCTGGTGGAGCACGGGTTCACTGCTCTGTCTCGGCATTTACTTATCCGCCACGCATCCCTCTCCACCGGAAAACTGACAAGATTTAGGGAGCAGGGTGGCTGGGCAGATGCGGAGGTGGACAGGACTGCTCCAGTGCCTCTCCCTACGCGGGAGGGCGCTGGTGCTTAACCAGCTGATCCTGTCCATGCTCTGGCACCACCTCAACACCCTGGTCCCACCCCCAGAGTTCCTGGTCCAGCTCCAGAAGTCAGTTCTGGAGTTTTTCTGGCCAGGACTGCACTGGGTCCCTGCAGGAGTACTCCATCTCCCGCTGGAGGAGGGGGGACAGGGCCTGATCTGCATGCACACTCAGGTCCATGTCTTCCGCCTCTGGGCCCTGCAGGGACTTCTCAATACTAACACCAAAAGTGCAGATAGTCCGGCATGGAGTACGCTAGCGCACGCTTTCCTCTGTCATTACCGAGGGCACCGATACGACCAGCAGCTCCTTTATTTATCCCTGAGAGACCGTCCGCGAGGCCTCTCGGAGCTGCCGGCCTTCTACCAGGACCTCCTCCGCGCCTGGAGGCTGTGCACAGCTGCCAGGCCCTTAGGGGCTTCCGCGGGGGAAGACCTCATCGCGGAGCCCCTGCTACACAACCCCTACCTTCGTGTGCAGGCGGCAGAGTCTCCCGCAGTGTGCCGGAGGTTGGTCCTAGGTGGAATCACCAGGGTCAGAGACCTCCTGGACTACAACCAGGGGGACTGGATGGACGCTCCGGCGCTCGCCCGGCGCATGGGAATCTCCATCCTACACTACCCCCGGTGCGTACTCAAGGAGGTGAAGGCCGCCCTGCCGCCGACTGCTCACGTTTACCTCAGGCGAGTCCTGCGAGAGGGTGCGCCCCACCCCCCTCTCACTCCTGGCCCTCCAGACCTCTTCGTAGGCCCCCGGCCCTGCACCCCTGCCCATCCTCCTCCCCCTCATCATCTCAGCTGGCTGCATACCCTGCAGCCGGTCCCCTTCCGAACTGCGCCTCGACATCTCTTGTACAGGCTCGTGCTTTACACACTCCACTTCCCCACCCTCATGTCCCGCCCTGACCATAAATGGTGGGACCTCTTAACGCCCTCAGAGGGTGGGGAGCCCTGGTGGGCCAGCCTCTATTCCACCTTGGTTCCGCGGCCCGCCAGGGACATCAGCTGGAGAATTCTCCATGGAGCGGTGAGCACGAGTGTGTACCTGGCGCGGTTCACCCCCACTCCAGACACTTGCATCTTTTGCAGCATGAGGGAGACCCTGGCGCACATTTACATCGAATGCACCAGGCTGCAGCCCCTCTTCCGGCTCCTCCAGAACCTCCTCCTGAGGTTCTGGCTGCATTTCTCCCCACATCTTCCCATCCTCTCACACCCAATCTGTGGCCCCACGAAGTCGTGAGACCACCTCGTCAGCCTCCTCCTGGCCGTGGCCAAAATGGCTATTTATAAGACTAGACAGAGGAGGCTGGCAGAGGGGGCAACTGGCGACTGTGGGGCCTACTTCCGTTCCTCCCTCCGGTCACGAATCCGGGCAGTGTTCCTCTGGGCGGCATCCACTGACTCCCTCGATACCTTTGAGGAGCGGTGGGTGCTGTCTGGGGTTCTCTGCTCGGTGTCCCCCTCCGGTTCCCTCATTTTGAACCTTTGACCCTCACTCCCGTTCCTGTTTTTCCTTTTATTGTCCCCTGAACTCACTTGGGGCCGTTTCTTTTAGCAGGTCCCCCCTCGTCATGAGAGGGGCCTTTTAGTTATGGGCGGGCTGTGCCCGCCCACTCCCTTGGCCTCCAATAGGTTTTCATTCTTGTACTCACCCCCTGCCAGCCTTACTGTCACAGCCTGCATAGAATCCCCCTCAAGACAAATGACTTCGACACAGATGCAAGAGTCCTGTTACAGAATGGCAACTTGAAACACAAGATTCTTTTAAGTTTTAATAAATTAGGATGATGCATTTAGGATGTGCATGCTGACTGTACAACTGTATATATAATTCTAAATCACAATGTTTCTAACAAGTGTAATGATTTGTGATTTTTTTTTTTTTGTGACTGACCATGATGGTTTCTCTTTCTTGCTTCACGCAACACCTTCCTTTATTTGGAAAAGTTAACACAGAAGAAGTTCTTTCTTTTTTTTTAATTGATGATTATCAGCATTAATCATTATATAATGACTTGTTATATGACCATGTACACATCTAAAGTTATCTTAGGACTCAGCTTTACATCTCAGAGTAACCCAGACCTACAACATTAATATTAATTTAAGCACTGATGATCTGCAATCCTGTGCAGAGTCAAGCTCTTTGTTAAATTCATGCATACTGCAGGCTGTAGCCTCAAAGACTGGCTATGACCCACCAAAAACAGCGAGAGCCCTTCCATACACTTTCATGCACTTTAGATCAGGTCCAAAGAGGATACTAGACTAAACTGGTGTAGGAAGGCTGCACTAGTGGGATAAAGCATGGAACTGAGACTTTAGATTTGGGTTCAATTCTCAACTTAGCCACAGCACTCCTGTGTGACGTTCGTCAGGTCACTTAATCTACCCAGCATTTCTGATCCCCATCTCCCAAACACAAGTAGTATATGCCTGTCTCACAGGAATATTCTGAATGAAGAAGTCCATTAATGACTGTAATATTCAAATGCTACACTGATGAGAGCAATGTAAGTACTTAGATTGAAGTCAATGGACCATGCCTTATAGTGTTTGCAGAATCAAACTCAGGCAGTTTTTGTCCCAGGGATCTTGAAATCTGTTACCTGAGGACAGTACTACCTCACATCTTAACACATTTTTTTTTTAAAAACTATCCTTTGAAGTCACGCAGCCTTTCATTTTTTTAATAAGCTTTTTTTCTATCAAAATAGCACTCTGCCCATAGTTCAAGAGAAATAAAAAACTAATGTGCTTTCTTCCCAATTTTTAGTGAGTTGTTTTTATTACACAAATCCAGTAATCACACTAACCAAAAATATAATCACTGAGGGGTAGCTGTATTAGTCTGTGTAGTAAAATTTTGGGCAGTATGGGCATTTCAAAGTAGTGCGGGCACTTCAAAGAGCCCGCAACTACATGCATGCAAGCACTTTGAAGTTTGACACTTTGATGTTGCTGGGGGGGGGAGGGAATTAGCCTAATGAAGTGCTACATATTCACCACAGCACTTCATTAGTAATCTCCCATTACCCTGATTACCATGCCCCCTTCAAAGTTGGGGGCAAGTGTAGACCCAGTCAAAACGTGTTAGTCTTTAAGGTGCTCCAGGCCTGCTTGTTTTTTGCAAAAAATATATTCGAACAGCGGCAAAAGCTTTTTCTTATCTTTAACTCTTTTTCTGTGTCTATTTCTTCCATGACTTCTGTTTTAGTGGCTGCATTTGTGGTGGAAAGCTAGTCTGACTTCATTTTACAGGGCCCAAAAGCATTGCCATACTCTTAAGGATTTTGTTGTGAATAGTTTTGTCCTACATTATTAAAGGCAGAACAAGAAAATCTGAGTTATCCTGGCTCTTAAACCACCCCTTTCTTTTCATAGCTGTTACCTGTTGGCTGTCTTTCTTTACATTGCAAAGCTTAATAGTTTCCTCTGAAAGGTAAATCTCCCAGCCTACCACTCCCTTCACCAAGAAAAAAATTCAAGACTGGCCAAACAATATCACTCACACATGATCTAGTGGACTGTTTCTTTAAATCCTGTGCTGTGGAACACTAATGAAGAACAGGCAGATGTGTCAGGAATACCTGACATTTTTTTTTGATATCTTACAGTGCTGGTATATATTTTCTGTTAAGATCAGATACAATGTTACTACTTCATTGCTATGATACCTGATTAAATTATTTCATTTTGGTTTTGCTGTACATTTTTTTTTAAATCTGAAATTTTTAAAAAAATGAAAACAAGCATTGGCTTTGGAAACCTAGGGTCGTGAGTTCAACCCTTGAGGAGGCCATTTATGGGTTTGGGGCATATGTATATATATATATAGGATAGGCCCTACTGTGAGTGCAGAGCACTGGACTCGATGACCTCCCCAGGTCCCTTCCAGTGCCGTGAGATATGCATGTAAATTTTCATAGGCGGCCGGCATACAAAACACATGTCATGTTTGGCCTTCCGCGGCTTGAAAACCTTTATGGAGGAACACGTGTCTCGTGGGCTCCGGCTGCAGCCACAGGCCCCGAAGAGAAAGGCGCTAAGGCCACACTCAAGCTTTCATTCATGCAAGCCCCTCTCTCCGCTGCTTACAGCTTCGCCCGGTGCTCCAAGAGTCCCGGCGGTGGGGTGGGGGCGTGTCTGACGTCAGACCTCTAAAGCCCACAGTCCGGGACTGATCAGAGCGCCCCCTGCAGTCAGCAGGCGCGACAAGGACGCCGCTGCTCTCCCTGCGCCCGCCCGCGTGGGCTGATCGCTCTCACGCCGGCTCTTCCGGGCGGTCTAAATCGATCGCGGAGCAACGGATCGGCGCTGGCATCGATGCCATCACGGCTCCTCCCCTTCCCCCTCCCGTTCTTTGTCCTCGCCTGGCCCCCGGCGCGCGCGCCCGCCCTCGCGCCAGGTCCTGCCGCTGCAGGGAGCGAAGCCTCAGGTACCCCGGCGCGAGCGCCCCGCCCCCTGCCCGTGCTCAGTGCAGGGGGGAGCCGCAGGACCAGCTGCTACCTAGCCGGCCCGAAACCCACGTGCTGAGTAGCCCTCGCTGTTGCTGCTCCAGCCTCCCCAGCTCCGCTTGCTACCCTGGGGGCGGGAGAGCTCTCTGTGTTCCCCTTCCCCTAGTGGGGGGCAACGGTTCCTGGGGGAGAAGGAGCCCCCCAGCCCTGCCTCTTCCTGTCCCTTCTGCCCATCAGCTCTGACCGTGGAGCTCGCTCGTAGGTTACTAGCCGAGCTTGCATTGGAGCGCACAGCGGATGTGTCAGCTCAAGCAGAGGATGCTCGGGCTCTCTGCTGCCCAGCCCCTGCCTGCCTTGGCTCCCTCACTCCCTCTGGGGCTGCGGGGCGACATGCAGGTAGCAGGCGTTAGCAAGAGCCAAAAGTGCCCGGCGATTATTCGTCCGCCCCCAGAGAGAGCAACGGGCTCGCCACAAGTGCTGCAAGTGACCCGCCGCAAACGGGTTCAGAGCGCTTTGTTTGTGTGTGTGGCTTTGGAAAAACAAATAATCACGCTGGGTTGTAAATTTCCTCTGCTCACAGTAAAGAGCTATGCCTTTGTCAAGATCTGCCTGTAACATTAAGAGGTGCAGTTGACACTTCCAGAGTTTTGCAAGAACTTGGAGTATTTTAACCCCCTCCCCCCTTCTGTGTTTGTGTTTTGAAAAGCAGAAAGTTGGGAAACGGCAATGGCACGGGTGTTTACGCCGCTGGAATGTCTGCTTCCCACGGGTATTGTACCTCTTCTTCCTATTTACAGCTTTTTAAAGACTACTAACCCTGCAGGTAGTTGCATGCTGTATGCACAGCATTATGAATTGCATTCTTGGTTTGATGGCTAGCTTGGCTATTTTTGAAAGGTTAGTAATATATGGCCTAAAACACTCCCTTTTGTTGCTGGTAGATCCAGTCAGATGCTATTGTGATGGGCATCATCCTTTCCGGTGATAAGGAGAGGGGGCACGTGATGGAACTGGGGTACAAGGTAGTAGTGGTTTAATGTAAAAATCTTTTAAACTGATCAAGTGAAATTGGTGCAAGCGCTTTTGTACAAATTCTTACTTTGGTTTTAAGATGGGCTTATTTCAGTTTACCTTAAACTTGTTCCTAACAGTTTTAAGGTAAAATGAAATAAGAGTGAGCACATGTAACGCCTACTGGGTGTGGTTCACTGTCCCATGTAGTGGCACCTGGACCACTTACAAAGAGAGAGACTGAATTTCCTCTACAGTTTGAGCTGAGAGATAGCGGGCTTATAGTTCAAACTGCTGAGGGTTGTGCACTAAGTTTCCCAGGTTCAAGCCTGCCTGTGGGTGGTTTTACACATGCATGTGGGTATACATGGGGTTAACTATATCAATTTAGGGTTGCCAAATATTTAATCACACAAAACTGAGCACCCTAGCCCCTGCCCTGAGGTTCTAATCCCCACTTATTACATTCCCTCTCTGTTGGTGGCTCACACTCTTCCTACCTTCACGGGGCTGGGACAGAGCAGGAGGCACATGGGGAAGGGGGCACAGTCACATGACCCCCCCCCCCAAACATTGTGGAGGGGAGTTGTGAGAAACCAGCGGTCAGTATCGAAACGTCCTGGGCCCCATGATTTTTTGGGGGGGTCCCATGGGACTAGGGGGGGGCCTAGCACTCGTCACAGGGGTCACCCTCCCATTCCCCTGTTTTCACTGCTGGTGGCAGCTGGAAGCAGAGCAACTTTGCCTCAGCCTTCTCCACTCTTCTGGCTCCCAGCCTTATTGCTCCACTTCCCATTGCTGGTGAGTATGGGGGGAAGGTCCACCACTTTTCTGGAACGACACAGCTCAGAGGACTAGCAGGGGGCCTGGTGCTGGCAGCACTCACCAGGAGCAGCAGAGGGAAGCAGAGCAACCAGGCTGGGAGTTTGGGGAATGGAATGAGCTGGTGGCACGAGGCCCTCTCCTAGTCTTTGAGGCCACAGCTCTCTGGGGAGGGAGATTGGAGGAAGGGGTGAAAAGGGGAGGGGGAGGTGCCGGAGTGGGAGCAGGAAGAGGCAGGGAGGGGTGGAGAGGAGCCTCAAGGGAAGGGGTGGAGTGGGGGAGAGGGGAAAGAAGTGGGGCCCTATTGTTGGCAATGTGGGGCAGAGGGAGCAGTCTCCTGGAGGGAATGGCCGCTGCTGTAAAGGGTGTGGAGGTGAGGGTTTTAACTGAGTGTGCAGGCTTTGGGGCAAAGGAGAGTTTTCCTGGCTTGTGTGTGGGGCCAAGGGAACTGGAAAATTGGACATAGCTGTAGGTTGAGGCAGGGGATTGGGGTGCATGAGAGAGCTCCAGCTCTGGCTGTGGATGTAGGATCCAGGAAGGGGCTCCAGGTTGGGGCTGAGGGATTTGGAGTGTGGGAAGGTGCCGTAGACTGAGACAGGATTGGGGTGCAGGAAGGGGTGAGGGCTCTACTGTAGGACTGGGGATGTTCAGGATATGGGAGAGGGCTGAGGCACAGAGTAGAGGTACAGGAAGGAGTAGGAGCTCTAGGCTGGGGGTAAGAGTTGGGGATGTGGAGATTGGGATGCAGGTGGCAGGTCTGGGTGTGGTGTGGCCACTGGGTCTGGTGGGGCCAAGGCTGGGGCAGAGGTTTGGGGGATGGGCTTACCTCGCGAAGCTCCCGTTCACTGTTGCAGTACAGCTAATTCATTGCTGTGCCCTGGAAGCAGCCACCATCTATGGTGCTAGCAGGTTCGAGGGATTTAGAGGAGCTGCATGCTGCTCTCATCTGTAGGCCCTGTTCCCTCCGCTCCCATTGGCCACTTCCCAGCCAATGGAAGTGTGGAGCTGATGCTCAGTTCGGTGGCACCATGAAGAACACCATTGCTCCCTCACATAGGACCTGGACCTGGTAGCCTCTTCCCAAGTGCAGTGCAGTACCAGAGCATGTGGGGGCTAGCCTGCCTTAACCCTGTAGGACTGCCAGTCAGACTCTTTATGGCCCAATGCCGATGCTAAGCAAAGCCCCCAGGGTTCCTTTTTGAACAGGCATTATGGTTGAAAACTGGACAGCTAATCACCCTGTAGTTATTTCAAATCACATCTTCTGTTAAACTGGTGCGGTTTATTCAAGACCTCAGGCTGTGTTTATATTAAAAAGTTGCACTCCTTTAATTTAAACCTTCTTTTAACCCTGCTTAGTTAAACCTTTGCAAATTCTAATGTGGTCACTCTTATTTCAGTCTATTTCAAGCTGATTTCTAAGCCATTTGAGCTAAATGGAAATAAACTGAATGATTTAAACCATAATGAGAGTGTTTACACTGGCATTTGCATTGGCTTAATTAAATCAGTGTCAAAATCAGCAGTAGTTTAGCTGATGCAATTTTCTCATGTATAGAAGACTAGACTCAGGTTAGAGAGCTTTGGATAAGTATTTTAATATCTGAGGCTATGTCTACACTGCAGCGATCTAGCGACAGAAGCTTCTGTCAGAAGATATCTTCCAACAAAATTTCTGTTGACAGATTGTGGCCAGACACAAAAGCGGATGGCTCTGTCGACAGGCTGCCCAGCTCCTCTCTTGACCCAATGGCTGACCAGAAGCACAGCAGACAGAGCTGCCTGGTGTCCCGGCAGCCCTGTCTGTTGACAGAGGGGCTGTCCTGGAGCATCCACACTGGCTTTCTGTCTACAGATTCTGTCAAGAAAGGCGTTCTGCCTCTTGGGGTAATGGCAGAATGCTGTTGACAGAAGTGCCACGTTCTGTTGATTTACTGTCAATAAAACACCTTTGTAATGTGGACATTCTGTGAGTTTTGTTGACAAAACTCGTAAGTGTAGATGTAGCTTAAGTGTATCTTTGGAATTTGATAGGTGCAGATTGTGCCTGGTACACACTCTGAAGCAACAAATGTGTCCTCAACAATTCTGTCAGGTGAATCTCCGTGTTGGATTGATTTTCTCTTCCTATGTTGTGTCATGTTTTGAGAATACATTATTAAATACCATCATACCCTGTGTGGGTATATAATATATAAAAAGTGCAAGTGCAAAATTAACGTACGTGTCCTTTGGGCAAGGGACTGCGTCCTCATACATGTTGCTGTTTGTTTTTGTTTTGTTTATGTATTTCTTCTATCATCATCAGAGTACCTAAGAGCCCACGTCATGAAGCAGGACTGCATTGTGTGCAATAATCTAACACAATCTCTGATGATAACTGGATTCTTGGAAGTACTACTCAAAATATTGCTCAAAGGAGTTGCTTTGATAAAGGGGACTCAGTGTTTCATGATAATGCTCACATAGTGCTTTGGCAAGGCAGATTTATTTAAGCCACAGTGGGGTGGGGATTGGGCAAATATGTGCACTCTTGTTACTAGCAAGCAGATGTATAGGAAAATAAGAATTCTAAAACATTCTCATCTTTTTTAATTCAATAAGTCTATTAATTTGTCTTAAAATCTTTAAATGCATAAATAGTTAACATTATTTGTTTAAACTTGTTCCCAACTATTTTTGGTATTATGTTTGGCTTCGAACTTTCAAGTTGTTTTCCTTCTTGATCGCATTCATGTAGTACTTACAGTTACTAAAAAACAAAGATTTATAAGAGCTATTCCCAATAACCCAGATACTGGACATCAGAAGCAGCACATATTTGGGGCACTGCTGGTTTTGGTTAGAAAGATGAGTTGTGTTTGGAGAGATCATTGATTAGTTTTTGCTAGCCACAAAATAATCCAATGTCTGAGACACAACTGCCCAGTAAAAATGAAATTTTAAAATTTAAAAACTCAAATTTAATGCTATCTGTCCATACCTTGGAGAGGTATTTGCCACCATTTATATTGTAAAATAGTTGTTGTACATAGGCATCTAAATTTGGTAGTCAGCATTACGTAATACAGATAGAAACTTTGGTGTTTTGTCCAGATTGCCCTTGGTGGGTACTGCAGTGAGACTGGTATTGTTACTACACTTAAACTACAGTGGACTTAGAGAGCTCCATGCCTTTTGTCTACTCAGCATTGGTGTGCTGCCACGTACTTCAGATAGGCCTGCAAGTGATTAGTATTTGGAGTCTTTGGGTGTGTAGGGAGTGCAAGGCCCTGTTACCGAGAAATATTGCTCAGGCAGAGAACAGTTACGCAGTCTGCACTGGATTTCTGTTTGTTTCTATCAGTAATTCCAGGTTTACTTTCTTAAATCTGGACCGTTTTTCTTTAAAGGGGACCCCCAATGCAACTTCTGTTCTTTCTTAACTTCTGCTGGATGAGGATGAATAGCAGAGATGCTTCTGCACTGCCCAAGTCTACTGCGAAGTAGCTCCCAGGAGACCACTTCCTATTGGCCCTCCTGCAAAAGGAAATGCTCAGTGTAGCAGAGTCCTCTTGCTTTGCCCTCTGTATACAGGCTCAAGAGCTCCATGAAACCGTTCCCCACATCATGAGGGGAGTGTGAACCATTTGTGGGGTTTCTCTCCCCTATACACTGTCCGCCATGCTCATCATGTCTCAGACTCACACCAGCTCCAGGGTGGTAGTGGTGGACTTGGATTTGGTTCATTCAGACGAGGATGGCAGAGATCCAGCCTGGTGTTTGTAATCCTCTGATATTCTCTGATAGTCTCCTCACCCTTTTTGTCAACTTCAACAGGCTCTGAGGTTTTATAAAGATGATTATTTTAAGTGTCTTAAAACTTAAGTGTATATAGGCTATATTGATGTTATAGTTATTTCATGGGTGTCCAGAATCACATTGTCTCTAGTTAAATGAGCCAAAGCTGTTTCAGTTTTAAAAGAATATTGCCAGATAACTGTCTGTAAAACTGTAATGTCCATTTATTACAGGTAAGTCTTGGCTGAAAGTAAAAGTAGATTCTGTTACAACAAGGTCATCTGTAAGTCACAAGCAAGCCAGAGGAAAGAACAAAAGAGTATTTTCCAATTATATGGCTGTGTAGTTGTTTTTGTACATTGGAACTATAAAGTGCTACATTAAATTTAAAGGAAAGAAAGCAGGAGGAAGCAACAGTGCAGCCTGGCTGGTCTTCCATCAGTTCATAGTCAGGCCTGATCTAAACAACCAAGTTAGTTTGACATAAGCCGCCGTGCATTGAGCTAGTTGTGCAGTTGTCTAAATTGAATTTCTTTCCCACCAATGTAAGCCCCTTGTTCTGCTGACCTCCCATCTCCAGCTAACTGATCAGAATTGAGCCAGGGTTCAAATCACCAAGGGTCATCTTGTGCGAGCGTGGGTGGTGCAGTTACTTCTAACAACCCTAGGACTTCTTGAGCAGCATTTCTGCAAAACCCAGCACTGAATGCTCTGGTCAAACTTGTGAATTTCACTGTCCAGCGGTCACAGAGACTGGAAAGTTTCCCTCCCTTTTAAAGCCCTGCACATGTTTAATGTGCTTTTTCCAGATTGTCGAGCTTGGTAAGCAGACTGAGCTGCTCTCCGTTCGTGTGTGCAGCTCCCTAAATGACCGTGCTGACTACATGCTCTCCAGCTTGGAGCACACAGGAAATATTGGTTCTCCTTCACCGTGGTGGGAGAAGAAGAGGCAGTGGAAGCACAGCTATGGACCAGCTATAGAAACATCAGAATCTGTGAGCAGCTTGTACTGGGGATGCAGTAGAAGGGATATGATGGGAGTTAGCACCAGTGAAGTCACTGCAGCAGGTATATCAGGAGGTCAGAAAGATCACCCGTGGCTCTGGTGCTGAGCCGCAGGCTTGGTGCTTTTACAGCACACCATTCTTGGCAGAGACCCCACCACCATCCTGCAGACTGTAGTAGATACTCCAAGAAGCCCGAACCACAGGTCCCTTGCCTAAAGAACAGGAAGATGTGGAGAAGGAGGAGGTACATGTGACCAGAGTGTCCAGCTATGTCATAAGCCAACAATTGTTTGAGACATCACCCACTGTCTAAGCCAGTCCTGTTAGCTGAGTATGGGCAAGTCGAATATAGGGGAAGGAATTTGCGTAAGTGTGTATTGTATTTCCCATTACAATGAGGTACTGATGGCATCCCCGACTAACAGCACACAACTATTGATTTTTTTTATTAATGTATCTCTGCAGCAAAGAGAGCAGTTATCTGCTTTGCATTCTCCTGTGTAGAGAGTGGAGGTCACCCAGCGCAGTTTGTTTACATACACAGGGATGTTCCTTGAATCTTTGTGAGAGATGGCTATGAAACTTCCATAGAGGTGCTCTGCAGTCATATCACAAAGGGTCTAGGGATGGCAGCCTTAATTCTTCCTTTGCAGTAGGATGTTTTCACACACACCAGTCAGTGATAACTTCAGCAAGCACCACTGTGATAAACAGGGTGGCTGCACATAGGCCCAGGCAGCTTTGGGACACAAACAGCAGCTGTGTTCTCTGTGCTTTTGTTACCATAGGGAGTGAAATACCAGCTAAGATCACCACCACCTGTGGAAAATGGTGCTGAGATTCAATGCTGTTACCCAATACTCCTTTTTTTCATGCAACCAAGTAATACTCTCATTTCCCTCTCTTCTGGCAGGCCATGTTCACCATGGCTGATGCTGCGAGTGACACTGGAACAAGCATTCTGAAGCAGAAGTGTCAATAAACAACTCTTGCCTAACTCTTTTGGGGAATGAAAGAGTTCGGAATTTTAACTTTAACTTTCCATTGTAATTGTGTGGACAGCAGTTCCTCAATGTGTGTGATCTGTAAGTGCTGCCCTTGTGACCTTGGAGAGTTGCCCTTCCCCATCTGCCAAATGCCTGAACCAAACAAGAAGGCAGAAGTGGAGCACTCCAGAGGATGTCTTTAATGAGATCCTGGAATCCAGTGCTGTGTCAGACCATGAACAGAGATCGTGAAGGTTGAACATTAAACAGTGTATGGAGACTCAGCAGGAAAAGGAGAGGGAGATGCACCAGGACATAATGAGGGTTTCTTGGGCAGCAAATGCATTTGCTGCAAACTCCTGTGGACTGGTAAGCTGGGATGGGCATGCCTCCCTCTGTGGCTGCTAGTGAACTCAATTACCGTACCTCCCTATGTGCCCCCTCAGCATTCCATGCAGAATCAGGGGCTGCACTCTTAGCCCTACCACTCCACCCCAGTGGGCATTAAGGACAATACAGCTTCACGTCAGTCATTCACCTGTGCAAGTCATGGTTGCTGAATTTGTAGCTAAAACAGACCTGACTCTCCTATTCCCTCCATGAGTTTTGTTCCATTAATTGATGAAGATTTTATGCATTTGCTGTTAAATTGCACAGGTTTTTCTTTGTGCCAGTTTTGATAATAAAAGCCTATTATTAGGAAAATAATCCTGCTTTATTTGTTGCTAATAATATGCTGCAGAGAGCCTAGCTGTTCTGAAGGTGCCCACTTGCTTATTATTGTACAGTGTGACACAACTCATAGGGTCAGGGACAAACAATGCAATACTCATAAATGAGCAGCAAACACCACAAAATTAATAGGTGCGCTAACAGTGATATATGTGTAGATGTACAACAAGTGCTGCACAATTCATAGGATCATAGAAGAGTAGGACTGGAAGGGACCTCGAGAGGCCATCAAGTCCACCCCCCTGCTCTCATGGCAGGACCAAGCACTTTCTAGACCATCCCTGAAAGCCATCTATCTAACCTCTTCTTAAATATCTCCAGTGATGGAGATTCCACCACCTCCCATGGCAATTCGTTCCAGTGTTTGATCACCCTGACAGTTAGGAACTTTTTCCTAATGTCCAACCTGAACCTCCCCTGCTGCAATTTCAGTCCATTGCCTCTTGTTCTATTCTCAGAGGCAAGGAAGAACAAGTTCCCTCCCTCTGCCTTATGACACCCTTTTAGATACCTGAAAACTGCTATCATGTCCCCCCTCAATCTTCTCTTTTCCAAACTAAACAAGCCCAATTCTTTCAGCCTTTCTTCATAGGTCATGTTCTCTAGACCTTTGATCATTCTTGTTGCTCTCCTCTGGACCCTCTCCAATTTCTCCACATCCTTCCTGAACTGCGGCGCCCAGAACTGGACACAATACTCCAGCTGAGGCCTAACCAGCGCAGAGTAGAGCGGGAGAATGATTTCTCGTGTCTTGTTCACAACACACCTGTTAATGCATCCTAGAATCATGTTTGCCTTTTTCGCAACAGCATTGACTCATATTTAGCTTGTGGTCCACTATAACCCCTAGATCCCTTTCTGCTGTACTCATTCCTAGGCAGTCCTTTCCCATTCTGTATGTGTGACACTGATTGTTCCTTCCTAAGTGGAGCACTTTGCATTTGTCCTTATTAAACTTCATCCTGTTTACCTCATCCCATTTCTCCAGTTTATCCAGATCCTTTTGAATTATGACCCTATCCTCCAAAGAAGTTGCAACCCCTCCCAGCTTGGTATCATCTGCAAACTTAATAAGTGTACTTTCTATGTCAATATCTAAATCGTTAATGAAGATATTGAACAGAACCGGTCCCAAAATAGACCCCTGCGGAACCCCACTAGTTATACTTTTCCAGCAGGATTGAAAACCATTAATAACTACTCTCTGGGTACGGTTATCCAGCCAGTTGTTCACCCACCTTATAGTAGCCCCATCTAAGTTGTATTTGCATAGTTTATTGATAAGTATATTATGTGAGACCGTGTCAGATGCTTTACTGAAGTCTAGGTATACCACATCCACCGCTTCTCCCTTATCCACAAGACTCGTTATTCTATCAAAGAAAGCTATAAGATTGGTTTGACATGATCTGTTTTTAACAAAACCATGCTGGCTGTTCCCTAGCACCTTACCACCTTCCAGTTGCTTGCAGATGATTTCTTTAATTACCTGCTCCATTATCTTTCCTGGCACAGAAGTTAAGCTGACTGGCCTGTAGTTTCCCGGGTTATTCTTGTTCACCTTTTTATAAATGGGTACTATATTTGCCCTTTTCCAGTCTTCTGGAATCTCTCCTGTCTCCCACGATTTATCAAAAATGATTGCTAAAGGCTCAGATGCCTCTTCTATCAGCTCCTTGGGGATTCTAGGATGCATTTCATCAAGCCCTGGTGATTTGCAGACATCTAATTTCTCAAAGTAAATTTTAATTTGTTCTTTTCTTATTTCAACTAATAAACCTACCCCTTTTTCACTAGCATTCTCTATGTCAGGCATGCCTTCAGATTTCTCAGTGAAGACCGAAACAAAGAAATCATTAAACATCTCTGCCATTTCCAAATTCCCTGTTATTGTTCCTCCCTCCTCACTGACCAATGGCCCTACCCTCTCCTTGGTCTTCCTCTTGTTACCAATGTATTTGTAAAAAGCCTTCTTGTTTCCCTTTATGCTTGTAGCTAGTTTGAGCTCATTTTGTGCCTTAGCCTTTCTAATCTTGCTCCTGCATGCTCGTGTTGTTTACCTATATTCATCCTTTGTAATTTGTCCTCGTTTCCATTTCTTATACGATTTCTTTTTTATTTTGAGATCATGCAAGATCTCCTGGTTAAGCCAAGGCGGTCTTTTGCCATGTTTTCTATCTTTCCTACACAGTGGGATAGCTTGCTTTTGGGCCCTTAATAATGTCCCTTTGAAAAACTGCCAACTCTCCTCAGCTGTTTTTCCCCTCGGTTTAGCTTCCCATGGGACCTTACCTACCAGCTGTCTGAGTTTACCAAAATCTGCCTTCCTGAAATCCATTATCTCTATTGTACTGTTTTCCCTTCTACCCTTCCTTAGAATTGTGAACTCTGTGATTTCATGATCACTTTCACCCGAGCATCCTTCCACTTTCAAATTCTCAATAATTTCTTCCCTATTTGTTAAAATTAAATCTAGAACAGCTTCCCCTCTGGTAGCTTTTTCAACCTTTCGGAATAAAAAGTTGTCTGCAATGCAATCCAAGAATTTATTGGACAGTCTGTCCCCTGCTGTATTAGTTTCCCAACATATACCTGGATAGTTGAAGTCCCCCATCACCACCAAATTCTGGGCCCTGGATGATTTTGTTAGCTGTTTAAAGAAAGCCTCATCCACCTCTTCCACCTGGCTAGGGGGCCTGTAGTAGATGCCTAGTAGGACCTTATCCTTGTTTTTTACTCCTCTGAGTCTAACCCAGAGACTTTCAACCCGTCCATCTCCTACGTCCATCTCCACTTCTGTCCAAGTGTGTACATTTTTAATATACAAGGCAACACCTCCTCCCTTCTTTCCCTGTCTGTCCTTCTTAAGCAGGCTGTACCCTTCGATACCAACATTCCAATCATGAGTATTATCCCACCAAGTTTCTGTGATGCCAACGATATCATAGTTGTATTCGTTTATTAGTACTTCCAATTCTTCTTGTTTATTTCCCATACTTTTTGCATTCGTATATAGGCATCTCAGATATTGATTTGGTCTTGCGTCCCAGTTTTGACCTGGCCCTCTTTTTACTCTCCCAGTGTAGCCCATACTCCCTCCCATTTCAAGTTCATCTCCCATGTATTCATGCTGTCCACTTACCTGCGGGCTTTGCTCCCCTGCCCCCATCGAACCTAGTTTAAAGCCCTCCTCACTAGGTTAGCCAGCCTGTGTCCGAATATGGTCTTCCCCCTCCTCGAAAGGTGAACGCCATCTCTGCCTAGCAGTCGTTCCCGGAAAAGGATCCCGTGGTCAAGGCGACACCATCTACGCAACCAAGCATTCACCTCTCGGATACACCTGTCTCTGCCTGGGCCCCTACCTCTGACAGGCAGGATTGAAGAGAATACCACCTGCGCCCCAAACCCCCTAACCCGTGCCCCCAGAGCCCTGAAGTCACTCTTGACCTGCTCAGCGTCACACCTTGCAGTATCATTAGTGCCCACATGGATGAGAAGCATGGGATAGTAGTCAGAGGGCTGGATAATCCTCGACAATGCCTGCGTAATGTCTCGGATACGGGCCCCCGGCAGGCAGCAGACCTCCCGAGAGGAAATGTCAGGGCGACAGATGGGCGCCTCCGTCCCCCTCAGAAGAGAGTCTCCAACCACCACTACTCTACGTTTCCTTCTTGCAGGGGGGGCAGTAGAGCAAATTCAGGTAGAGCAAAGTATACCACAGTGCATTATTGTGACTCACCATTAAAGTTCTTGTTCAAAGCCTCTGTGAGCTGCATAGCGCCTTGTTGAATTCTCACAGTCCTTATATCCAGCAGGTCAAACACAGCAAATAACTGCTCCATCTCCACCCTCATGGCAATTTCTTCTTTCCCCAACAGATATTACATGAAACATAGCAGGCAGCTATAACCATTGTTTTTTTTTTTTAAACTAAGATCCAGTCTTGTGAATAAAAGGTTCCAGCAGCCCTTCAATCTACCAAAAGTGTATTTGCCAGTCATTGTTCACCTGCTCAACCTCTAGCTGAATCTTTTTTCCCTCAAGGTGACTGGTGTATAGCTTCCTAAGAGAGGGGACCAAGAGATAGGCTGGGTCTTTAGGATTACTGCTGGCATTTCAACATCATTAATAGTAATCTGCCAGTCAGGAAGGTTCCTGGTTGTATCTTCCTGAATGGTCCATGAGTTTTATACAGTTTTCTTGGCCAGTCAGAACTGCTGTTGCTGAAATATCCCCAGTGATTCACCAATACTTGTGTGCGGACAGAAAGTTGCTGCACTCTGTGGCAAAGTGTTCTGGTATCAAAATAGGAATGCACATGCTGTCTGTTGCTCCGCGGCAATTTGAAAGCTTCCTTCCTGCAGATTCTGCACGATGCTGAGAGTCACAGTCCTTCAGAGGAAGAGACAATCGATGGCCCTGCACACTTGCATGACACAAGCCCACACTGTAGATTTTAAAACTCCAGAATACTCTGCTGTTGACTGGTAACAATCCAGCACTGCAATCCCTCGTCCCACCTCTGTTGCTGGAGTGCCAGAGGACATGTAGAATGGAACAAGTCCTCACTCTCCTACCCTATTCCCTGGCTGTAGCAATGGGTGGGTGGTGCAGGTTGGGGTGCTGGGAGCATTCATTTTTCTGGGCTTGGAATTGGCCTAGAGATAGTAGAGGAAATCTTCAAAAAAGGGAAGCCTACTGACTGGTGGAGCTGGGCATGGGACAATGGGAACTGTGTGTGCTGGAGGGCAGAGTCTCCTCCTGGAACTGGATGTTCACCCAGGACACTGGAGATCCCCCTGCCAGAGGGCCAATCCCCCACACGTCTGTCTGCAGGGGGTTGTAGGGGCTGGATCCCCATCCTTTCTGAGCACTTGAGCCTGTTCACCCTCCCCCTGCCCCTGGTTGCCAAACCACATGTGGGCAAGCTCCACCCAAATATCCCATGCTACCTACAGCACTGATACAAACTGCTTACAGGTCTCAGATAGAAATCTGCATTGAGGGTTGATAGCTGAATATGAAAAACAGCATAAAAGATTGTGTCTATTTGAAATATCAATCAGCTTATACATATGAAGACTGCTTGCCCAGGTTTTTGGGCGGGTAAAATGTTGCACTTGATTTCAGTTATGTTTATTGCTATCCAGGTTTTAAACTAAAACCTAATGAAAATATAATTCCTCTCCCTATTCGCTGAAAAACAACTATGGTTGTTAATCCTTCTACAGGCTTTCAAATTTAATAAGCTTATTAGACTTGGATCTAATAGCAGGGCTATTGCTAACACCCTTTTTGATTGACAGCTTAAACCAGAGGTTTTTTTTTGTTTTGTTTTGCAATTACTGGTGAAAACTTATCTCTGTTTAGCACACTAAAAGAAGCCTATCCAAGAATAGGAACTTTCTTGGCAATTATGGATGAAGTCCAGTTAAAACAAGAACATAAAAATAAAAAAAAAGAAAAGAAAACTGGTGACAAATCTCACCCAACACAAAAGCGAGCAAGAAAACAAATTATCTTCACTCTGCATTCACCTAGCCCTATTGTCATAGATGAGTCCTCTCCTGCTGTTCCTAGTCTCATGTCCAAATAAATGGAATTTTTTGTATGCTCAAAAGGTCTTATGGTCTGTACTGTTTTGGACCAACGGCCAACAAATGTGATGTCAAAGACATCACTCTTCCAGTACCTCGCCTGGAATGGCTTACTTATCTCAAACACAGCCCAGAGCTACTATTCACCTTTAGACATCCAAATCTGATTATTTTTGGCCTATTCTGTAAATTGAGAAAGATGTTTAAAAAGCATCTCTTAGATGCATATACATTCCAGCTTGTATCTGTGAATAGAAAACTCTACCCAGACATGCACACAAAATGCATTTTGTCAACAGGTACATACAACATTTTTGGAATGCTGTTGCGTTTGTTTCTTCCCCTATGTCCAGTTGCTACTGAGAATGCTCTTGCTGTCATTTCCTGGAATTGATTTTTTTTTTCTTGTAAACATCGGCAGCATGTTCTCAGGGTGTTCTGCCTTTGTAACTTGTCCTCATGGATTGTCTGCCAGAATCTGTGTCTGGAAGGTTTCAGGGCAAGAGGCAAGGCATGTCAGTCAGTCCACATCCTGCTCTCACTGAAATCCATGTAACTTCAGAGTGAGCTGGATTTTAGTCTCCCAGGTTTTACTTATGTTTTATTTGGCTGACTCCTCTTTAGTTTTTATTTTGTTTTAGGGTTTAACATGGAGCAACCGAAGACGACAGAATTAAAGATGTCAGTGCAGCATTTTTCAGCCTTCCTTAGGCAAAGGGGTGTGAAACTCTGTGCTATCTGTAGAAACGGGCAGGCTTATGGTATGCTTCTGAACGACCAAATCATGGCAGAAGTTGCTACCATGCAAGTGGCTGTGTCTTTCATGCACCCTCCATGATTGCTATGACACTGTCCAAGTTTGTGGCACTTGCCATCAGCTTGATGTTCTATTTGGACAGGGTAACTCTCAGCCGGCTGTAATCTTGGATTGGAGACGGATGGTGACACGCAAAGACTTAGTTTTGTCTGGATTAATAACCATGTCAGTGTGTATTGCTCTTTTCCTGGCTACATTGGCCTTCAGCTGCAGCAGTTCACCAAACTGAACCAATAAGACAATGCCATTGGTGTATTTGAGATCACAAAGCAAAATGGTGTTCAGTTTAAGATCGCGTGCAGCTGAGCTGAATCATCAGAGCTCACTAGTTTTCTTGGTGTACTGAATGAAAGGCTTTCAGGGTTAGTGTGTTCATGTCATGCGTGTGTTTATGCTAAGGGCAACCACTTGCAAGAATCTGGTCAATTGTATGTATGCAGTGTGAGTATTGTATGGTGGGGTGAGCAAACTTTATGTTGCACTCCACTTTTGTCTGTGCAATTAGCAATTCCTCACACACACCCTTCCCCCCAGTCTGTCTGATGTAATCCAAACCAACAGAAATTTTGGTTATGTTCATATGAAAAAAAAAACTTTTTGGCAAATGTAAGAAGATAAGTATGTAGAATGTAAAATCGTTATTGATCAGTATATAAGTGTGAATACACATACATAAAAATAGTAACATATTTCAACATTTTTAATGAGATGGATGAGCCTGAGACCCAGCAGCCAATGGCGCTGCACCCACTTTACCAATTTCCTGTCCCTCTGACACGGTCTGCCCCCCGCCCCCACTTTGTGCACCCCTGCTGTACAGTAAGGCCAGATGTACTTAGTAGCTGTACAAACACATATTAAAATCTGTGCCCTGAGGAACTTTCAGTCAAAACATGCAAGACTCGGAGGTTGAGAAAAAGAACACTGTGCCCATTTTTATGAATGGAGAATTCATGCAAAAATAGATCAAGTGTCTTGCCCCAGGTCCCATAGGAAGTCTTTTATAGAGCTGTGGGGTCAAGGGACTTTTAACCCTGTGACCATCCTTCCTCTCAGGATTTTGAACATGTGCAATATATGGAAAGATATAAAAGCTAAAGATCACTTGATTCCTACTTGGTGCTAAATGTACTGCCTGTTATTGCAAAATATCCAAAACCTTTTTAAATTATTTCCATAGTTTATATAATTGTGTATGTATCTACACATAATTGTGAATTCTAGGAGGGGAAGAAAAAGCATAATGCAGCTACCAAGGGATATAGTTATGCTGAATTTGAATAACCATTATTCCAAACTATTCTATTTCTCACCCATATTTACATTTACTGAATATGTTTACCAAAATAAATAGCCAGTCTTATTTGAGAACAAAGCTGGAACTGAATAAATGTAAAGGGTTCAGAAAGCTAACAAAACAACTGAAATCTAAAGTAGTGCAGTCACACAGCCTACATGATGTAAATGAGAACAGGAGAGAAGAAATGTAAATTTAGGTGACAAAATGAAGAGCTGCTATGTTATGTATGAATATATGAACTTTTTAAGATTTGTAGTCTGAATTGTTGTCCTTGGGTATATTTGCATTACTTTTTCACCCACTCACAGGGCATATTCTCAGCTACTCCATTGTGCCACAGTGTGTAGCCTGCTTCTGTCACCTCACGGTCATATACTTGCCTGGGATCTGGCACATGTCAGTGGTTGGCAAGCTACAGCATGTGGCCCAGAGAAATGGGGCTATGTCTATACTACAGAGCTTATAGTGGTGCGACAGCAGCAAGGCAGCTATGTGGCTTTAGGGCTGATAGTGCAATACTCTAAGCCCACCGGCTCTTCTGTGGGCTTAGTTGCTTCAGTCCCTTGTGAGGGACAACAGCTTATGCTAGTGGAGGAAGCACTGTCCAGACTAATGTGTGGGTTGGTGTAACTTCTGTTACTAAATTGGTTGGCAATTTCATACTCCTGTGCCTGACCAAAGCTGTAGTGTGTACATAAACTAAATTACAGCTGGAGGGCGTGCGAGAGGGATTTCAGAAGTGCTACATATCATGAAGCTATCACACATTTTTGGAGTAGCAGGAATTACTGGGGAAGGGAAGCAAAGCCTTGCTGGCACCATTACGGAAGGATGTGCACGAATGTAGAGGGCAAGACATAATGTCAGAGAACAGAATTTAAACAGAAATAAAAGGTTGTAAGAATGAATACAGGCAATATTTAAGTCATATGAGGAACGGTATTAAATTGATGGACGGCAATGGTCAAGTTTTGTTGTTTTTTTTTTTTAAAAGAAGGCAGGAAAAAAGAACAAAATGTCTTTTTTTGTTCTCGGGGGTATACAGAACTAGCTTTCATAACTATTTCTCACACTTTGTCATTTGTTCTATGAGCTTCCTCAGAGAAGAGAAGGAAATAACCAGTCTCTTCCTATGAGAGCAAAGCATGAACTGAATGCATTTAAGTTCTGATATGTGCTAGCATGGCATAGGCGCCAATACTCGAATAATGTGGTTATGGAGATGTAGGAAAGGATTATATCTCTAGCTAGGAGTAGCTGAGAAAAATGAACTTGCAAAAACCCAGCATAGAACTGGTCAGGGGTTTCATACAAGTCGTATTACTACCAGATACTGACAAATACCATGACGGATAAGTGGATAAAGCAGCAAGATTAAGAGAGTACTTCAAGAACGTGAATCCAAATAATTTTATAATGTACAAATTAATGTTTCAATATGTTTAGCCACTCTTCCATTGAGTATGTATGAGAGTTTGATTTATGTTCAGCCTAAATGCTTTTGCTTGCTCTGTTTAGGTCCCAGTGTTGACATAAATTGCACAGATACCTCCAGGTCATTAACTTAAGTACTTCCGCAACTCCATGGGGGTATTAGGTTTTGTCCATTTCCTATTTTAAAAATTCAGGTGAATTTTAAATTTCTCATTAACTTTATTTGTTTGGCTTCTCAGCTCTTGAGTCAGTCCTTTGTCCTGTGTGACAGTGAGGGCATAACTCTGTTGTAGTTTATAACATCTGTTACCAACAGTGTGACTGTCACCATGAAGAGCAAGGCAAATTAGTACATGTGCATTAAGTTTGAGCAGACATGATGTGGAAAAATTGCAAATCCGTAAAAAATCTTTTTCATTTCAAGACAATCTGTTGTGCGTTTTGTTTTGGCTGCTGCCGCCTGGTCATGATGCTGCACAGCTGTTGGACAGAAATCACATCATTGTTTAGGGAATTATGTAATATTTCGGTGAAAGGATCAACTTATTTTCTGTGACCTATCAGAATGTAACTGACATTTGCGTTCATGGTGCACAGCATGGAATAAAATGCAACGGATTGGTCCAGTTATATAGCAAAAGTGGTAGAAAATTGATGTATCAGTCAGTATAGAAATATCCATGTTTGGAAACATGTATGGGATTAAAATTTCATTTTTAGAGGCTATATCTACACTAGCTCCCTACTTTGAAGGGAGCATGGTAAGTAGGGTGTCGGGAGATTATTAATGAAGTGCTGCACTGCATACGCAGCACTTCATTAAGCTAATCTGCCCCCCACCCCCCCTGCGTCAAATTCGAAGTGTTAAACTTTGAAATGCTGGCTCGCGTGTAACTGGGGCTAACCTGCGGGTAATTTGAAGTGCCTGGGCAACTTCAAAATCCCTTTGCTCCTCAAAATCTTTCGGAGTTTAACACTCGGAAGGTGCTGCAGGGGAGAATTAGCCTAATGAAGTGCTGCATGTGCAGCACAGCACTTCATTAATAATCTCCCCACACCCTAATTACCATGCTCACTTCGAAGTAGGGAGCTTGTGCAGACACAGCAATAGAGTAGAATCATAACACCATTTTCTGTATAACTTGATGCAGCGTGCTTTAGTGGACAATACTGGGTATACCATCTGTACTTTCTACCACTGTGTTGCTGTGTGCCTATAACCAGCTCATTTAGGGTACCTATACTTTTAAATGAAGGTGTAATCATAATGTAGATCAGAATAATAGTGAAAGTGTAGTGCTAAATATTGATCATGAGCTTGCTGCCCCAGTATAGTACACTGGGGACTCTGGGTACATATTTCAGTTGTGGGCCTGTGCTGCCACATCTTCACTATTATGATTCCCTGCACCAGCTAGAGGAAAGATGGCATGGGTCTGTGTACCTGTGCTGCAATCCCACCTTTTTCTGTGCATCATTTGCCTCACAGGTAAAGTTTATTTTACCAGCCTTTTTGAAAGTACTGGAGATGTTTGGATGAAAAGCTAGATATCGTTGTTCATTATTAAATTCTTAGTATTGTTATGAACTCAAGTGTTAGTCTGTGACATTTAAAACATCCTGTAGTATTAGAACATTGGTAATTTAAAGTGACTGAAAAAAATTCTACATCAATCATAAACAAAATAGACTTTTTTTTTTAAATTGAATTGAAGACATTCAAGTTGAAGTAAATGGTAGTGAAGAGAATAAGTTTTAAATGTATGGTGATAGACACCTACTTAACGCCTTCAAGAAGCAAACTACCATCAACTTTGCTTAAAGTCAGTGGGAACACAATACGTGTCAGGATCAAGGGGCAATTACGGGAATAAACCAGATTTTAATAGTCCTAATGTTGTGCCTATTTGACTATGATCCAATGCAGTGACAGGTTAACCGAACAAGCAGACCTAACAATGATGCAAACTTCCTTGTAAAATGGATGTTGTTTTTGAAATTGAGCAACAAATGTTTACACTCATTCTTAAAAATGCTGATTATTTTATTTTTGAAGGCAGAAACATTCAACTACTTTTAAGACTGAATGGAATTGGGATTGTACATGGCATTTCACAAGTGTACTGCTCACTTATTTTTCCCCTTATTTCATCTCCTTCCTTTGTGTACTCTTTTAAATCTGGCATTTAATTTCCTTAAAAACAAAGCCAAAGAGCTGGAAAGTTGGAGTTGTTGCTCCTCTGTATGAAACATTGGCTATAGTTACACTACAGCTCTCTGTCTACAGAAGTTACTGTTGAAAGAGATGTTCCGAGAAAACTTCTGTTGACAGATCGCATTTACACATAAAAGTGAATCGATCTTTTGATCGACTGTCAACGAAAGGGCTTCTGGAGCATCTACACAGCTTTTTTGTTGGCCATTTGTGTTGAAAAAATGCATTTTGTGTGCATGCTCTACGAGTTTTGTCTACAAAAATCACTGGTGTATCCATAGCCATTAACACTCAAGGGAGCAGATGTGACGTGACTAATTCAGACATGGCAAATAGGAAGTATTTTGTCAGACAATATCTTTATAAAATTTCAACCAGGAAAACAGTAGGCCCTTTAGCTTTTTAATTTGCCAGGAACTTGATGGCTTCCCTTCTTTTACCTGATTTAATTTCTGATTTCATAACTGTGATTTCTTCATCAGATGTTATAGGGATCAGGAAGTTCACTTCTGCTCTGCGAAGTAGGTATTTGAAATCACAACTACCTTTTGACTGTCATGGTATTTGTCAATATTTGTGAGTAGTCAGGGTCATGCTTGCTTTCTTGGAGGAACAAAAATCATCTGCTGGTAAGGATCTTTAGGACCTAAGCATAGAAGTCATTGTGTTAACATAAATTCTGTTCCTACTTGGTTTTCCTCAATAGAACTATCTACCAGCTTTCAAACATTGTAATGTTTGTGTATGGCTATAGAACCTGGTGAGTAGAGTTCTTCATTTTTCTTAAAGGTGAAATAATACAAAATAAAATGCCAGGAAAAACGATGTTTCTGTTTGGACGCTTGCAAACAAAGAAATAAACAATAACAACACAAGACAGAACCACAACCCTACTATTACTAATACTGCTGCTTAAGCTATGTTAGATATTCTCTCTTACAGCGCATCAGTTGGAGTTTTGTAGTCTAACTCTTGCCTTTTATCTCATTTGATTTTGTGTTCATATTCATGTCTTAATTTTCATTTCACTTTTAATTAGTTTCATTATATTTGATGGCATGATGTTTGGTTTATCTTCACTGTTAATAGTCTAATTGTTTCTCTTGCCTTAAGTAATATCTCGTTAACTTTATAAGCCATCTTTTCCACATCATCTACAGAATTAATTTCCTGTGCATATAGTGGTATTAAGTCAGCAGCATTTTCCCCAAAACTTTTCTAATTAGCATTTTTATAGTTGTATTGGATTTTTTCTTTAAGAATTAAGCTTCTGAAGAGAGTTAATAAAGTAAGAATTATCAGTTGATGATATTTTTCTAAGCATCCCTAGAAACGCAGGGATTCCTACTGATGGAGCAATTCCAGAATTAGGAAGAAACTGATCTTAAAAATTTGGAAAGGAATATTTGAAATAAACATGTGTTTTAGTGTTTTATAACACTAAATTAAAATTGTTGTATTATTTTTTTCATTCATTAGTGTCTGGTGGAATTAGTGGTTTCATAGGAATGTGAGTTCTATATAAGCAATCAGGTGGCCCATAGTAAGTATTGCCATTACTTTTTCAGTAACATTTGTGTGAAAAAAAAAATATTCTTGGGAGACAGCAAAGAGATGCCGAAAATAAATAGTGGTTATCACTTGGAAAGTTCTTTTGGCTGTAACATTGTTTTTCCTCCTTAATTCTGCCTGGCACATGATGACAGTTAAGTAACTATTACTATCACCATCAGAGAGATCTCTCTTTTTTATCTTGAGCTAGGAATATTAGATATCCCCTCAGGTAGTAAGTGTCTTAATTTTAACTTAATTCTGTTATACAATTTTCAGTTTTTATGTCCCAGTAATCGTTTTGAAATGGTGTCCTATCAAAACTCAGTTTGGGGTATTAGACATCATATTGTACTTTTGCAATAGCAGGGATGTTTATTCTGGTGTCCTGGCCAAATTTCAGCAGTGGAGATCACGTTCTGGGGTCTGGCTCATGATTTTTGAGTGCTTGGGGTTAACAGTACTCAGAGACTGTGTCTAAAACTATGAGATACAATTGAATTTATTAAAATTGATTTAATAACCCTGCACTTTATCAATTCGATGTTAAGCATCCTCACCTTCCCACAAAATCAGCTTATTGCTGCCACACACAAGTAGCTCAAATCGACTGTTGCAGCAGTGTAGTATGGGAACCTATCCCACAGTTCCCTGAGCCCAGTAGCGTTCTGGCTAAATTCACTGGTGCAGCAAGGGGAAAAAAATGCCCCAGAAGTGGCTGTGGGTATCTGATGGCATCTTCCTACATTTCATTTCCCTCATTCCCCTGCTGTGTTAACCAAACGTCCCTTTTTCCAGGTGTGGTCTAGTTTGCCTGTATAAGAGATGTGCTGTTTATAATTGAGGGGACAGGAGGGGTAGTGAAGTGCTTAGGAAAGGTTAGCAAAAAGATTTTAGGTTTTCCAACTGACAGGTTTTCAAAACAGGATTCAGACGCACTGGATCTTTGCAGGCTTGTATCTGGATTTAGACCTCATGGCAAAGGATATCTTCAGATCAATAATTTTGTCTCAACGGCCCAAGAACCAGTCTGGGGCACCAAGAGGGGAGTCCCTCATGGACTGGGGAAAAGGCGCAGACCCTCCTGGACCTGTGGGGCAAGGAGGATCTACACCAAGACCCCAAGATGAGGCACCGTAATGCCCAAGCCTATGCTGAATGGCTACCACACTGGCGGAATGAGACCAACCCCCGCTGCGGAATGGAGGAAGGCCAAGTGAATGTGAAGGAAGTCTAGTAATGCTACATCCATGACCAGGATGCTGGCCAACATTCTGGGGCAGGACCTACCAGCTGCATCTGTATTTAGATCTCCTGGCAATGAAGACCCTCAAGACAAGAATTTGCACCTGAAATGTTTGTGTAAGTATACATGGGTACTACACTGAAAATGGAATGGATCATTGAATCAGTTATGGCTGCTTTGGTTGCTTGCTGACACTCTGGGGCAGGAACCACAACACTAAAAATGCAATGTATCATAAAATGGCTTGTTTGGTAGTTGCAAGCCTGACCTGGAGAGCTGTGGTAATTGTAGATCTAGTACATTGCCTTCAATGGCCTTTGGATCAAGCCCATACAAAAAATTGCTCTGGTTCCCCAGGGGACTCCCTGGCCAGAGTAATCAATGCTCTATGGTGCTTGCCTTTGGCCCTTCTTAAAGCTGCTGGGAGACGACAAAACCCTGTGGCATGACCCAACACCTGCCCTCTGTCCAGCATGTCCAGAGGAAAGTCTTGGATCTGTACTTAGACCTCCTGGCAAAGAAGATCCTCAGAGCAATGATTTCTGCCCTTGCACCCAATCCGTATTCTAGAAATGTACATGGAAGTACCACAGGCGTTACACTGAATGATCGCCTGATCAGCTTTCAATGGCACTTTCTGTGCTGATGGGTAATGGGGAGCCAACGGTTAATTACGGAGAGGAAGCCTGAGAAACAGTTGATACATTGGAATGAGTACGGTTTAAATCCTTTAACAGTGATTCTTTGGAGGGCAAGTCTGGGCCAAGCCCCTGCCTCTGGGCACTTGATGCTCTGCTGCCCCTGTTCCCCAACTATATCAGCCACCAGAGACTTTCCCTGGGTAGCTGCCAACCCCCAAAAATCGTGTCCTCCAAGGGAGACTTACCCCAGGTGGCTAAAAGACCCTGGGCTACAGCCAGGTTTGGACCTGCCAAAGAAGACCATAAGAACAAGAATATTCCTTGCTGCAAGCCTTACTTGGAGAACTGTGGAAATTGTATAGCTACTACATTATCTTCATTGAAACAGTTACAGATTGGGATGGCTAAAAGACCCCTGGCTAGAGCCAGCACCCAAAAATTGTGACAGCTGAGGGAGACGTCCCCTGGGTGGCTAAAAGACCCCTGACTATCTCCAGCTTCTTGGCCTTTGGATAAAGACATACAAGAATTTCCTCTGAGAGGACAGCCTCTCTAGTGCCAAAGTATTTTCTTCTCTTGCTTGAAAATCATGACCCCCCACCCAGGGAGACTTCCCCTGGCCGGCTACGGGACCCTCACCTTGTACAAGTTGCCTGGTGCCTTGCACAGCACATCCTTTTTTTGGTTCAAGTTCAAGCCATGTGATGCAGCTGGGCACTGGAAAGTTCCAGACTGTGTGGTGACCCCAGTGGGAGGGAAGGGAGGGGATCTGGGAGTCAGGACAAAAAGTTAGCAGCTGAAAAAAAGTTTCTTGTCCTATCATATGAGCATAACCCCTACCAATGGTCTAGCTGCCACGTGGTGTGTTTGGTGGGGTGCAGAGGCTGGCGCCATGCAGCGCAAAAAAAGAAGGACGCTAGCAGAGGTAGACACAGAACCACAGACCCCACAGCCACGCTAATAGCAAACAAATCAAAAGAGAGATTTTTCACCCTCTCATGACCCTACAATCATGAGCTTCCAGGTGCCAAATTGAAACGGTCTTTCTGCTGCCTAATTCCGCCGCACCTGAGAGCAATGGAGATGGAAGAGACCAGAATGCAGAACTGTGGGGTGTTGTGGGGCACATATGGGATATGTCTGGAGGCTAATGAATTTGATTTAAAGACATGGTGCTTCTTCACTACCCTTCATTTGGAATTTTAAATTTGAACTGAATGCTACACCTGTCGGGTTATGATGATTTTGATATCAATATTATGTCAATTTGAGAGCTAATGGAATTGACAGTGAAGGAAAGCGCTTTTAAAATCAGGCTAAATGACTTAAAATTGATATTATCTCATAGTGTAGACATAGCCATAGCGTTTCTGTGCATCAATAATTGCTGCTGTTTTCCATTTTGAAAGTTGACTACATTTCATTCATGGCTTAAGTAAGTGATCCACGTCTGTATATTATGTTCTAATAATGGCTTCAGCGGGACTCTTCCTAGAATTGAAGTTAAGCACACATGTAAGAGCTTGCAGAATTGGAGTCTTAGTGTGTTCAATGCATGTGGGAAATCTTTCCATCTTGAAGATATTATTTAAAGTGCTACAAGACTGCTGGTTTGTTTTGTTAGAATACAGACTAATGCCTCTACGTCTTTATTACATTATGGAAGTTACATTAACAGCTATAGTTAAAGTCTGTGTTGAATTTTTCTGTTAAACAGGATTTTCAGTCACTTGGTTATGCATTAAAACAAATGAAGATTGTTAACACAAATTATATCATTTTCTCCTAGTAAACATTTAATTATCTGGAAACTTATAAATTGAGTTTTGCAATAGTTTGTAGTTTAACACTGAAAAAATCATCCCTTGTCTCAAAAATTTGTAACTGGTATCTCCTTTTTTCTCCAAAAAATTTGACTATCATACAATTATTAAAAACAACTCCAGTTGTAGCATCTGGTTCATATAAAACTAAATAAATTGTTGTTCATAAGGTAGATTTGAAAAAAAGAAATAATTACAGGAATTATGTTATTAGCATTGTTAGTAATTATTGGGGCTGTATCATTGAAAACAGATGGATAAAAGGTTATATATCAGATAATGACATCCAGAGTGGTGCTTAGCAAAACTCTGGTGATTTTGTATGTAAGACATGCCTCTTTTGAATGAAGACAAAGACTACCTATCCTGCAGAAGGCTCCATAGAAACAGGGTCTCTGCTCCTGTGGAGCTCAGGAAGACAGCAGAATAGGCATCTGTGGCATTTTGGAGGATTTACAATAGAAGGATGTTTAGTGAGATTCTGAGCTTTCTGGTTAAGTCTACACTAGAGAGTTTTGTAGACAAAACTGTAGACAAAAACAGTTGTGTAGATGCTCCTGGGGGCCCTTTTGTCGACATAGTGGATCAAAATGTTGATCCGTTTTTATATGTAGATGCGATCTGTCGACAGAAGTTTTGTTGGAACATCTCTTCCAACAGTAACCTCTGTAGACAGATGCTTCTAGCATAGACATAGCCTGTATCTTTACCAAAGTGCGGAGTCCATTTACAATGTGCCTCCTTTTTGGTTTCTCTGTTGTCTGTTTGTCTCTGTGTTGGGTTGAGATTCAAAAAGAATATCAGAAGGTCATTGATTTAAAGTGCTTTGACTGTTGAAATGTAATTGCTTTAGACACCAGCCAGGAAAATGTTTTAGCAGAGGCCTAAATCAATCAGGGCCCCCGCTTGCTTTCCTGATTCCAAATTTCCTCAGAGGCTCCCTATAGAAGGAGACAAGACTGATCAAAGACAAAGGAAAGAAGCTGACTGAGAGGGAATGTGGGTCCATATTGCCGCCCATGAGTTATTCACTTAAGCACATGGGCTTGTGTCAGTTGAAACATTTTCATTTAGATAATTTCATATTTTGGTTTGATTTCTACCTTTTATATTTATTTTATTTTTACAATAGCAAGTTTAAATTTCTAAACAAGGATGTCATAGTGAACTGACAAGCTGGACTTTTTTTTGTTTTTGTTTAGAAAAGGTCAAAACAGAACATCCTGAGGATTTTGAAACTTACTTCCAAATATTTTCTAAAACAGAAATTCCAGAAAATCATCAGTTTCAGCTTTGATAAATTTTCTAGCATTTTCCAGTGGAAAAACTATTTTTGTTGAAAAATTGCCTTGAAAAAGTGGTAACACCTTAAGGACTAACAATTGTATCGGGTAATGAGCTTTCATGGATAAGACCCACTCATTGCCTACTAAATAAAAATGTTGGTCTTTAAGGTGCTACAGGACAGCTTGCTTTGTTTTGTGGAGATACAGACTATCACGGTTACCCCTCTTAGACTTGAAAAAGTTGAACACTTGAGTGCTTTACTGGAGAAAGTTTTGCTATATTTTCCAGAGTAGAATTTGGTCTCAGAACTCTGTATCTCCAGTCCTTTTCCCTGAGCACATCTAGCGTGCGTCTACACTAGCCAGCTACTTCGAAGGAGGTGGCACAATGTTGAAATAGCACGTGTTGCGTCTACATCCACCGTGTGCTATTTTGACCTTGAAATCGATGTTAGGCAGTGAGATGTTGAAATCGCTATTCCTATCCGCTACATCGAAATAGCAGGGTCCTCCATGGTGGCCATCAGCTGAGGGGTTGAGAAACGCACTGTCCAGCCCCTGCAGGGCTTTATGGTCTCCGCGTGCAGCAGCCCTTAGCCCAGGGCTTCTGGCTGCTGCTGCTGCTGCTACTGCAGCTGGGGGTCCATGCTGTGTGCACAGGGTCTGCAACCAGTTGTTGGCTCTGTGGACCTCGTGCTGTGCAGGCCTAGTGTGTCTGGGAGGGGCCCTTTAAGGGAGTGGCTTGCTCTTGTCCCAGAAGGGCTAGACCAGCCTGTGACCCCGTCCGCAGGCTTTGCTGGCCCCTTATTTTGACGGGGAGTGCTTGTGTGTGTGGACGCTCCACATTTCCTTCCGGGGCGGCTCCTTTCGACGTTCCCCATCGCTACTTTGACGTTGAACGTCGACGGCACCAGCCCTGGAGGACGTGTAGACGATATGTGTCGAAGTAGCCTATTTCGATGTTCTTACTTTGAAATAGGCTACTTCGACGTAGTGTGCTAGTGTAGATGTAGCCCAAATGTATTAACTTCCGCTGTTATAGAACCTTTACATTTATTGCTGATTTTGTAAAATATAAAATAAACTGAAAAAGAGAGGGCATGTGTTGTTTAAGGCTAGGTTGTCTTACCCTTAATTCAATCTGAATACAACTTGCACTGTGCATATCCCCCATTGAAACTAACATGACTGCTTGTGGCGTAAAGCACCATTTGATACAAGTAAAAAGGACAGAAGTCTTGTTCTTCCATTTTTAATGGTTTGTAAAGTGCTTTGAGTTCCTTATATGAAAGACTATAGAAATGGGATGTTGTTATTAATATTATTATTATGGTGAAGCAGCTAGGACAGTGATGCAGGAAAATGATTATACCTTTCTCTCAGCTGCAAAAAAAGCCTCAAAATAAATCCCATACATGTGTGAGCACTTCTGTGCTTTTTTAATCATTCAAAAGATATGAAAGCAGGCGGGGGAAGCAAAATAAATCTGACTAGAAACGTAAGTTAGAAAAATGTTTAATTTTCATATTTTTGTTCCACCTTCCATGTAGTTTAATATTTGTGGCTGGAAAAAAAAATCGCCTATTTTAAAAGGCTAGCAAAAATACCTGCAGCAGTTATACAATATTATAGTTTTTTTTTTTTTGGTCTTTTTTTTGTAAAGACTATAATTAAACATAACCAATGAAGATGTTATGTACTACTTGTGAGCCAGAAAGCTTTACAGTTTGTAACAGGAATTTCCCATCAGAGAAAAATAATGAAATTTGTTTGCTAGCCACCATTGAAATTAAAATGCATAGCAGTGTGTCAGCATGATGGGATGACTATAGAAGTTCTATTTGTTGTCTCTGGCGGATTGAACACTAAGCATGGAGAAACATGTCCTCTTTGGTTTAATTACTGTTTGGAGTTTATTGAAGTGACATCTAATGAAGAGTTCACTTGAAAAGTGGACTGCAATATTAGACTTTTGGCAAGCTAGAAAACTGTTTTCAGCTTAGTGTCCCCATTGTATTGCTGTCCAGTAGACTTTATCTTAAACATACATTGTAGCCAGAAGACGCTGAGTCATAGAGGTGTGTTTAGAAGTGCTTTAGCACATGGCCTTTTTTTTTTTTTTTTTTTAACTTTTTCTCTTTTAAAGCCTCATGAATCTTTATACTGAGGAGGAAATGAGTTATAAAAGCATAGTATCGAGTGGAACAAAAATCTCATGAATTAGAATGTTGTATTGTTACAACATTTATTGCTTACTTTAGATCTTGGCTGCTTCCTGAAGATTGGCAGACAGTGATTTTTTCCCTCTCCCCCAAACTGTGTTTAATCAATTAAAAACAATTAGTTAAAATTGCCTTTTTAAAATTTTCTTGAAATATTCTTGTATTCTTGTAACTAAGTACCAGAAAGTTAGTTGAGGAAACACTGAACTTTTAAGAGCCTCACAGAGGTTTTGGGACTTGGGACAAAATCTGAAACTGACGCCTCTCCCTAGGGTTACCATATGTGACCTGTCAAAAAAGGGGACACTCCTGAGAGGGAGTGTATCAGCATCTACCAGTTCACATAGTATGAATGTACTACATATACTATAACACATTAATACAGCATGAGTTTGGTAGATACTGTTGCAGATACATTCCTCCTCAGGATTGTCCTCTTTTTTTTAATATGGTAACCCTACCCCACCCACCCTTCTAATGCCCCAAGAGTACAAAAAAAAAAAAAGGCAGTTTCTGGGGGTGGAAATACTAACAAGTAACACCACTCTGCGCTCAGGAATGGCTGGACATAGCTCCCTGCTCCAAGCATTGTGACCTGAAACTTGGGGTCACAGTGTACTCAGGTTTTATAGAGTGGAGGCAGGGTGGTACTGTGACTCAATGTGCCAGGTCACGGTACTCACTCATATTTGTCTGGCACCCATTTTCTGGTAAATCTGAGTGGTGCTTAGCCTGGTTGCATGTTGCAGTGGGTTTCAGTTTGGGGGTGTTTGCCTTGTGGGCACACTAGCCCTTTTGCCTCCTCCCCTCTGTCGCCAGCATGGAAATCTGTATGCTAAGGGAGAGAGAAAAAAACAGGCTTGTTAATGTGTTAACATGCTTCTTTTCCATAGTTTGCTTATTGAATTACCCATTTCCAGCTCTGATTTCTTAACTTATCACTCTACTTAAAGGGAAAAACAGAGTTTAAAAGTGTTGCCCCATATTTCAGAATGTTACATTGCCAAAGAAAGGTTGGAGGGATAACTGGCGGTTTAACCTCCCTCTATCCCTGCACCACGAATTGCATCTTCTTACAGAAGAGAGACTGCCAGCTATGCGGTAGAACTAGGTCAATAGCCCTTCCTAGGGTCTGATAATGCTTAATAGCACACAGACAGCTTGATTCCTCTCGTAGTGCTTCAAACAGGCAGTGACTCAATAGAAATTATTGGTGCGAAGGTGTGTAAAATTAATAAAAATGAGTGGAGATATTTGAGCATGGCATTCAGCTTTTCTCATGGAGTAATTTTCTTCTCAACTGTGAGCTAACTAAGCATTGCAAAAATACCAGAAGCTGCAATTCTCTAATGATGATAATGCTTTGCGCTTTTAGAGAGTTGTTCTTATGTGGATGTCAAAATGATTTACAAATATAAGTGTATTAAGTTTCAATACACTGTGGTGAATTTGGTGTTACATGTGTTTTACAGAAGGGGAAATTGAATCACAGACAAGCCAAGTAACATGCCAGTGTGTCACAACAAGTCAGTTGTAGAGGTAGAAGTAGAACTCATGTCTCCAGACTCTCAATCCAATGTACTAACAAGCAGATCCTAACTAACTAATTACAGTTTTTTCAAGTTTTCAGATATCTCCTACTAAGTTACCCACTTGGAAAGACAGATTTGTATTTCCACTTGTAATCAAGAGGAAATGTGGTTGGAGTGTGGGTTGTAAAATAGATGGACAAACCCTAAACACAAGCCAGAGCTGTCTTTTCACTTTCCCATTATTGGTTCTGCCAATACTACATATGCAGCTGTATCGGATTATGATACAGCTGTCTTCTAACCAAGTTATGAACATAACCCCACTTTGTACTTGTTGCTGTAAGCCTCAGCTGTGTCTTGTAAAGCAACGTTTCCTTGCATGTGACTGTGTTTATTATGTCACAATTGTAGATGGTGCCAAACGAAACAGTTTGGCCCATGTGCCATGCAGCAGGAGGTTGATAAATGGGAACTTGCAGTGCTCAGACGTGTGCATTTGCTTTTTCATTTCCATCCCCAAAGTTGCATGAAGGTCAAGGGGAGGTTGTGGTCCTGATAGTAGAAAATGGTAAAAGAACATTATCTGACAATTTGGGAGGGAGAATATTTGTACCTTCCTAAACTGATTTCTGAAGTATATTTAACTATGAACTGTTTTGATTTGTAGAATCCAAGGCCAGAAAATATGTTTGTGATCATCTATTCTGACTTCCTGTATGACACAGGACATCAAACTTTCCCAAAATAGTTCTTAAAGAATATATCTTAGAAAAAAACCTCATCTTGATTTTAAAATTGTCAGTGATGGAGAATCCCCAGTGTCTTTGGATAAAGTGTTCCAAATGTTAATTACTCTCACTGTTAAAAAATTATACTTTTATTCCGTGGCTGAATTTGTCTAGTTTCAATTTCCAGCCATTGGATATTGCTTATAGACTCTAGTCACATACCACTTGACCTTCTGGTTGTTAGACTCAGTCTACGTAGTGTATCATTATCGGGCATGTTTTCTATTCCTTTAACCATTTTCATCGCTCTTCTCTGAACCCTCTCCGACTGATTAATGTTCTTTTCAAAATGTGGATACCAGAACTGGACACTGTATTGTGGCAGCAGTTAAGCCAGTGAAAAATAACCTCTCTCTTCATACTCAAGATGTTTAAAATTCCCCTGTTTATGCATTCATGGATTATATTAGCCCTTTCAGTTAGTGTCACACTGGAAGTTCATCTTTAGCTCCACTTCCAAGTGTTTCTCACCACTTCCCATGATAGTCTATCCTGTAAATATGCCTCCATTCTTAGTTCCTAGATATGCACATGTACATTTCACATTGTTTTCTTGCACCCAGTTAACCAAATTATCCAGATCACTTTTAACCAGTGAGCTGTCTTTTTCTGAACTTACCCACTTCCCCAATTTATGTGTCACCTGCACACTTGTTCAGTGATGATTTGAGGTTTCCTCCCACATTTTTAGATAAAATAGTTTAAATAGTATATCGGTCCAAGAACTGTAGGATTCCATTGGAAACACACCCACTTGATGATTGCCATGAGTGAGTGCCTGTAAAGGGTTAACAGGAGGCTCTCTGTGGGGGGCCACCAGGTAAACCAATGGGAGGAAGAGAAATTCTTTTGAACTGAGAGTGATTGCAGTCTGAGGGGTCATGGCTGATGAAGAGGAGACATAAATGATTCATCCTAAGGAGCTGGAATGAATCAAGGAAATATCTTGGCCACATCATAATCAGAGCATGGGTACCTAAGTAGGAAGGAAATGTTTAATTAGATGTGATCAAGTTATGGTTATTTTGGAGGTGATGAAGGACTTCTCAGGTTGGATTGATTTTTTTTTTTTTTTGCCCCCTGTACTCTGTAATATCTAAGCTAAATCCCAGGGAGGTAATTCTCTGTGCTCTGATATTAATAATCTTTAGTTGATTTAATTAAATCTAGCAGTTGAGGTTATGTCTATACTAGATATAGACGTTGACCGCTAATATGCAATTTTTGCTATGCCAATTGTGTAGCTAAAATTGACTTATCAGTGGCTGACTACAATGGCTCTCTATACAGAAGAAGGGTGATGGGAGCATTCTCCCGTTGACCTTCCTTAATCCTTGCTAATCACAAGGAATTCCGTGGTCAACTTTGACCCCAGAAAGTGTCGTTTCGCACATGCATGAAATAAAACCGTGGCAGATCGACTCTCACTGGGTTGATCTTCTGTGGCAGTGTTGCTTTAGCTGAAATAGACTTACTTACTTTCTTGTTATTTCTCCATCTTTTGTATTTGTGAGTGAATTATTATTTTTTTAAATGCAATGATTTGGATTCTGTGTCCTAGAGAGTATGTGAATGCCTGCCTAAAGCAAGGTCAGCTATTGGATAACACCTCTTTTTTTCCCAAGCTGTCTCCTAAGGAAAGGGTGAAGCTTGCGGGGGGTACCCCACAGGGAGATATTCAAGTGCCTCTTCCGAGGTTTAAAGGGGGGGGCTATATCACTTGGTTGTGGCACTCCGTCAACCCAGGGTCAGGGAATCTGTGACCTTGGGGAGCTTTTTATTTTCCAAGCAGAGCCTATAGAGGCAAGGTATTCTTAAGGTTTTTGTGGGCCCCCACTTTCTGCATTCAGTATGTCAGAATGGGGAAACAGCCCTGACAATGGTGATTCATATTTTAAGATCTGTGAGTGGTAGCCTGATCCAAAGATTCCTGTGCATTATTCTAAAGGGTGACAGGCTCTATTCCCATAGTCAGGCACAATTAAATTATTATTGCAATTATTATGTGGTTGGGAACCCTGATCTGTCTGCAGGTGTAACACTCACATTGTAGGAACTCTTTTATGTTTACAAATAAATAATTTATTTACACATTTAGTAAAGTTTACGCACACTATCTCAGTAAGATAGATAGAAATAATACAGAAAGTATATTGAAAAAGCCATACTCATACCATTCGTTGCGGAGCAAGCTAGACGTTGGCCATTATCTTCTTTGTTACTGTCACCTTCCTGCCTTCACTGGTGGCCACCATTCTGGCTCCTCCCAAGATCTATGTCTGTCTTCACTGCCCTGGGATGCTACATTTATAATATATTACACTGATGTTACCATGTCTAATGCACATTCAGTAATGTTTTTTCCCTTGTTCCTTACTTGTATTTCCTCCCCTTACCAATAAGAGAGTGTCCTTTTTCTATAGGTTGATATATTTGATTTCACCTCATTATCAGCTATGTCAGTTCATTGCTATGGCACATTTGTGGTCTCATGTTCCATCCAGAATTTTTCAATAGCTGGTGGCCCCTCCTGTCCTGTCATCAGTTGATGTGCTGTGACCAAAACTCCCCCTTACATTCTGCTTCCAGTTCCTCATAACTTACAAATTACTTACATGTATCTATGCCAAAGTGTACAGGTTTCAAGCCACGTGTTAGCTTCTAAAGCTAATGTCTGATAGGATACAACCTCTAGGTTCCTTGCCTTCGTGCTGAATAGAATAAAAGCAGAATATAATGCAAACTACCATTTGAACTTCTCAAATCCAGAACACTCTCATCGAGCAACATCTGCAGTCCAGCATTATTTTAGTTAGCCAGATGACCACTTATCATGAGCGTGGCCAAGTTTTCTGTGGACCTATAAAGTTTGTCTACAGCCACTAGTTCTGGCTCTCCATGTTCTGTGTTGTTGTTTAGCTGTAATTTACCCTAAATGTCTTCTAAGAGCCTTGTAAGTTGTAGGTGTATTGGTAATGTGCTAGACAATATTAACCTCTTGTCGTCCGGCAAATTCTCCCGTCCGGCACCAGGTTCCCAGGATGCGGGACAAGAGCCGTTCAACTTGTAGTGAATATAATAGAGGTAAGCTGGCCCAGTGGGCTACAGGGTTAGTCAGCTCTTAGTTTATTTAATGTTATGTTGGTGAATTGTATGAAACCATACTTCTGTACCTTTCTTTTTCTTCTTCCCATTTGATCCCTTTATTCCACCCCGATATCTCTCTTCACTCCACTGTTCTGCTCTTCCACTTTCACACACGTCTTTGCAGCTTTGAAACAGCTTACAGGCCACCATAGACTAAGCTATCTCCTCTGTCATGTGATTCCTGAAACACATCTCATTCACAAAACCAATTAGCCACTACATTGTGTATACCCTGTATGCTCTGCTTTTTATCTGTATCTACGCTTATTTTGCAAACTGTGCTTGGAATTATGCTCTTGGCTTTGTTTTATATATTTTTCTTACCAAGCTATATAAATAATAATGAAAACTAGCAGCAGCGTCTCTATAGTGGAATAAAAATATAACACTGTAAGGTCATTATAAATAAATGCAGCTTGGAAAAAAGGTGACTTTTAATAGGCATTTTTTTACCCAGGGATAATCACAAGATCCATCACTATGTCAGAAAGAAGAATAAATAAAGTGTAACTGGCTGTTTGTTAGTAGGCACAATAAGAATGGATCACAAGAAAAAGGAACAGAAAAAAAGAACTTCACAATTCATCTGTTGTTATGAGCCTATGTGGTTTCACTGGAGGTGAATCTGATTCATCAAGCCTGATTCTTACTTACCGTCAAGCCGCTTTATACACTTCCTCAGTGCAAAGGGACCATGAAGTGGATGCAAATTCTATTTACAGCCATTTCAAACCCTTCTTTTACCATATTATTATGGTGTGTCCATTTAACATCCAGGTCATACGGACTGTTGCAGCAAGTGAACTCTGCTAAACCCAAGTGTAGGAAGTTGAGTGTGTATGTATATGAATATTTTCTACATCTTTTAAAATCTTCATTGTTATATCGATGTGACAGGATCATTTCAAAGGATTCTATCTTGTTCAAGGGCCTGGAGATGTGCAATTTAGGTGTGACATATAAATCCATGAGGTATGGAATGATAAGCAGAGCATGATGAGAGAGGAAACCAGATTGTGCATTGATCAGAAAGCAGCTTCAAAATTTTCAAATTAATTCTGCATAGTAGGACAAGTGAAGGAAAAGCTAGGAATGTACAGATAAGAGTCGCATTTGCAAGCTGAGTACACACTAAAGCAGCAGTGTCCAATAGGAATTCAAAGATTGTCACATTTGTGGTTGTTGTCCTTCCATATTCACCACAGCTCCTCCACCTCGCCCCCAAATAAATGCCCTCTCTCTCTCCCAGAGGCAGGCTCCACCAGTGACCCCTCCCCCCGCATTCTAATTCGGTGCTGGCGACTCACCAAAGCCACCATCATGCACTTCTCCTAGCGAGAGGTGGGGCACATGTGTGGAGTGGGCGGATGGCACTCCCTGCTTGCAGCTATCAGGAGGAGCCTCATTTAGAGGATCCAAGAGCCGCATGCGGATCCAGAGCCTTATTTGCCACAACACAGTGTCCTGTTCACCGTGGCTACGTCTACATGTGAAGCCAACATCGAAATAGCTTATTTCGATGTAGCAACATCGAAATAGCCTTCGATGAATAACGTCTACACGTCCTCCAGGGCTGGCAATGTCGATGTTCAACTTCGACGTTGCGCGGCACCACATCGAAATAGGCGGTGTGAGGGTACGTCTACACGCCAAAGTAGCACACATCGAAATAAGGGTGCCAGGCACAGCTGCAGACAGGGTCACAGGGCGGACTCAACAGCAAGCCGCTCCCTTAAAGGGCCCCTCCCAGACACACTTGCACTAAACAACACAAGATCCACAGTGCCGACAACTGGTTGCAGACCCTGTGCCTGCAGCATGGATCCCCAGCTGCCGCAGCAGCAGCCAGAAGCCCTGGGCTAAGGGCTGCTGCCCACGGTGACCATAGAGCCCCGCAGGGGCTGGAGAGAGAGCATCTCTCAACCCCCCAGCTGATGGCCGCCATGGAGGACCCGGCAATTTCGACGTTGAGGGACGCGGATCGTCTACACGGTCCCTACTTCGACGTTCAGGGCACTATTCCGATCCCCTCATGAGGTTAGCGACTTCGACGTCTCGCCGCCTAACGTTGAAGTTAACTTCGAAATAGCGCCCGACGCGTGTAGCCGCGGCGGGCGCTATTTCGAAGTTAGTGCCGCTACTTCGAAGTAGCGTGCACATGTAGACACAGCTCGTGTGTGGTAAGTGGTGAATGTTTTGGACACCATGGCACTAAAGCTCATGTTACTTAGCTAACTAGACTTGTAGTCTATAACTCAACTGGCTAACTTTTGTGGAAACTGTGAACTGCCTCCTCTTCACTGGCACTTTGAGTTAGGCTGCTGCTACGCTACTGTGGTCCTGTCAGAGGGGCCATGGTAATGAGGCAATTGGAAGTAAGCTAATGAGGTGTTGATATGCATATTTAGCGCCTCATTTGTATAATGGTGGCCATGTGAGCAAACTTTGGTTTTCAGATTGGCAGTGAAGATGGGGCAGCTTCAGAATAAGTGCCCTACTTCAGCATTCCCTTATTCCCACAAAGCTAAATCGGATTAAGGGAATGTCAAAGCAGAGCGCATATTTCGAATCTGCCCCCATTTTCACCGTCAATCTGAAAATTGAAGTTTGTTCGCGCAGCCACCATTATGCTAATAAGGCACTGAATATGCATATCAGTGCCTCATTACCATGGCCCCTCCGACAGGACCATGGTAGTGTGGCAGCAGCCTTAATCAGCTCAAGTTTGGAATACGCTTTTTGTTCTGTTGAAGGTGCTGCCTCACATGTCTTTCTGCAGCTCGCTAACCTACTCGAATGTTGTGGGGAAAACCTTAGGGGAAACAGCTGAGACAATTATCATGCAGGGACTACAAGAGAAGGGTTTGTAGCTTTTCAGCTACATTTTGATTAAAATTCATCCTCTTTTACTGGATTCTAGGATCAATAAACCCCATAATTTGCAGCATAAATGGGTAAACAGGTGTTTGTTTCATGTTTATATTTCTAAGGGTGACCTCAGCCCAAGTCTTACAATTCTTTTGGAGTTGAAACTGCTGAGAAAAACCATCTCTGTCTTGTTAACTTGTGATTTGGGGATTTCTTTTAATGTTTGTTGCTTCTGTGTAGTTCTTATGCTTCTCCTTGTGTTTGCTGTTAGGATAATTTCTTTGCAGATGCTCATGTTCTGTTTACATGGTCACGGCTATGCAGCAATACTTCTAAGAGGAAAAGCAAAGCTTTTTAAGCTTCTGAGAAACAGCAACTATAGCTGAATCTTTTGTTATCTCAGAATGCTGAAAGTGCTATTTTGTCACTTACATTCCACCCCGGCTCCCCATCCATTTAAAAGCAAAGCAGAGGCTCAGATCTTGTAATCTCTTCAACGTGGGCAGGCCTTTTTGCTTGTAGAGAGTCCCAGTTAAGTCTTGGCAGCTCTGATAGGCCCAGGATCAGATTACAGGATCATGGCCCAAACTTGGGACTCAGTGAGGTGGATTCATTAACGTACCACAAGACTCCTTGTTGTTTCAGTTCATTCAGGGACTGAGAGATGGCAGCTGCGGTGTGTGGTGAGTTTCTCCTTCCAGGAGATGCATGCATCAACCAGTCAGAAACAGAACAACATCTTATGCCCACAGAACCACGAGCTATTTTATTGCCTTGTTTGACAGCAGGTAGGCTGAGGGGTTGTGCTACAGTCTTCCTCTGCTTTATGAATATGCTGATTTCAGCCTTAGTGTAGCACTGAGCTTGTGGATGTGTTCCTGTGCCTTCAGTGGAGTCCTGTGTGTGAACGCAAGGGTCCATCCACACACTTGGAACTCATGGAATGATGAATTCCAGCATCTAAAAATTGCGAGTTACGATCCAAAGCATCACAGGATTTTAAAAGAAGAATAAAGTATTTAAATTTCAATTGCCTTTTGTGTTTTGAGCCATTAGGCTTACAAGTTTTCCACTGCAGTGATGAAGGCTAGAAACTTAGATTTTTTTGTTTTTGGAAAGTTGGTGGATAGGTTTTTTGTTGTGTTTTGTGTTTTGGATTAAGAAAAGTTGGGGTACTCTCCTAATCATCTGACTCCAGTAACTGGAGATTTAACAGAAATGTCAAAAGCTTGCTACACAATTATGCCACTTTATATAACTTTGAATCTAAATGGTGTGGGCCTAGATTACTGTCACAAAGCACATACCATTTTAACTACATTCAAGCTTTGGGTTTGTACCGATTTAATGATTTCTGTATAATATCTAAGACCCTTTGTTCTCAGTTCAAAATGATTTTATCAAAAAAAATTCTGGGTTTTATAAAAAGTATAGTTTTTTTCCGATTTTTACCCTAATTTTCTATCTTTCAGATAGATCAGAAATAACTTACTTTATTAGGTAAACACAGTACATTTCATTATATATGTCTTACGATAGGTGTTTGTGCAAAGCTGCCTGTTGAAATAAAGCTATGTGTTAGTCTAGAAGATATACATGAAAGCTCTGTAGTGTGTGCGCATCTGAATGTACTGATGAATCTCACACCCGCCATATACACATTTCACACTTAGCAGATTACTGTTTTCAGATTTGATACACTAAAATGAGAAGAAAGTGTAAGTCTGAATTGGGATACATTTGATAACACAAGGGAGTGTTTGAAAATTAAATAAAAACAAAAACAGGAGAAAAGGATTAAGTTGAATGGATGCGCTGCAAGATGTATGGCTGAAATATTAAATGTAAATATTTATAGGCTAATAGTTCTAAGTCTACTGATGTAGATCAGTTGCTTGTTTAGTCAAATGAAAAGTTGGGGATTAGTGATAGGGTGACCATTTCTCCCTATCCCAAATATGGGACAGGGTGGTACATGGGGGAAGGTGGATCCTCCTGGCTCTACCAGTCCCTGGGGAGCTGGGAAGGAGGTGGCAGCTGCCTGCACTCTCTGGGAGCTGCAGGGAAGCAGCATCAGCCAGCCCTCCCTGGAGCCCCAGGAAAGTGGCAGCCCCAAGCATTCCCTGGGAGCCTAGGAGAAGCAGCATCCCCGAGTGCTCCCCAGGAACCCCAGAGAAGTTGCAGGGATGCGGCAGCTGCCCACGCTCCCGTGCTTTTCCAAGGCTCAGGGGAGTGACTTCCACCAGCAGCTGTGCACAGCTGCTGGCGGAAAAGATGAGCAGGGGCATGGCTCAAGTGTGGGTTATTTCGTCCCTTTTAAAAAATGAGTAGGGATGCCTTTTTGGTGTCCCAAATACAGGATCCTCCTGCCTAATATGGGACAGATGGTCACCTTAATTAGTGATACTGTTTTGTTAAACAGACGCGGTGGCACTGAGTTTTGCGTTTTTTTTTTTAGCAGCAAACCATATTGTTAAACAGTATTCAATCCATTTTCCTATAGAATAGTTTTTCCTGTGTCTTTCTGTCCACCAGAATAAACCTCTCTGCTTACCCAGTAAATTTCAGGGGGAAAATTAAATAAAATAGAAACTTAAAATGAAAGGCCTTAATAATATCACACCTCTAACCGACATAGTTAAATCTGTATGAAATGTTGTGTGTCCTAAATGTCCTAATTATCCCAATACACCTAAAATATCACAAGACTCATGATAATTTCAAGCAGGTTAGCAACTTTGAATTCCAGGTTCAAGGCCTTAACTTTAAATGAGTTAAATTCTGGGCCAAATCTAGCCCTGATGGCACAGCTCCATTGATTTCACTCTAAATAGTATTTGCTTTTATGAATTATGAATAGCTGAACTTTCACTTTTAGCTGTTCAAACCAGTAACAAGAAAATAACAGTAGAAACTGTTCTAATGTGGATCAATAATTTTTGAGTTCTAATGTTGTGAGCAGACATTGCTTATTCCCAGATAAGTTAGTTATAATGTGTGGATGTGTTTTATGAATTGGCACAAATAATTTCAACTTGTACATTCTCCACTTTTTTAGTAGCGTGGCAGAATTTGAAATAAAGTTCTTCTATTTTACTGTCAAAGAATTTATGGTGGCCCATGGAAAAGCTGAATACAATAGAACAGTATATACAGCGAAAGAATGGGGGAAGCGATTCATGCCATTATTGTAGTAATATTTTTATTTTGTACCTCTAGTGTGCAATACGACATGTGGAGCTAATTTAAGCTTCTTCACATATGTAGTTAAGGAATATCAGAATGAAATTTAAATGGCAAGATAAACTATTTTAATATGACATCATAACTCAAGTCATCTGCTACAAAAAATCTACGGTTTTGCATTTACAAGCAGAATTTTTTTGGTTTAAAAAGTCTCATAAAAAGTCATGCTGCTATGCCAAAGCTTATATTAATGGTGACAAAGAATAGCCATCTATTTGAATTATGTCTGTGAAATAATGAGAGGTGAAAATGGATTCAATACCTGTGTGAGAGAAGTATTATAATGTATTCTGAATTAATATCTCAGGGGGTAGCCATGTTTGTGTGTAGCTTCACAAAAGGCAAGCAGTTTTGTAGCACCTTAAAGACTAACAGGTTTGTTTATTATGTAATGAGCTTTCATGGGTAAGACCCACTTCTTCAGATAGGAGCAGATAATAAGAATGCAGGGTTTATATAGCAGGGAGGGCGGGAAGGTTGGAGGAGATAAAAAAGGGGGAGGGGACGGTGACATGACAGATGACTTCCCTCCTGTTTACCCTTTTCCCCTCTTTCTTCCACCCACCCTTCCCTGCTATATAAAGCCTGAATTCTTATGTGCTCTAATCTGAGAAAGTGGGTCTTATCCATGAAAGCTCATTACCTAATAAATAAATTTGTTAGTCTATATGGTGCTACAGGACTGCTCGTTTTTTTTTTAATTAATGTGTTTGTTTATAGGAATATTTATAAATATATATATGATATTGTAGTATTTGCTGGGATTGGCTACAAAGCCCCAAATCAGTGGAAAGGCTGCTGTTGACTTCCACAAAGTTTGTCTCTACTTACATGAATGTTTAAATTCACCCTGTTCAAGAGAACAATTAAACACATGTTAAAGTCCCAATCAACCCAGTAAGATTTAAGCCTATGATTAAAATTAAACACTTAAATGCTATCCTTCAATTCTGGACTTTGGTTCCTTTACACCAAAGAACTATCATTCTTCCTTCTCTATCGATACCTTCGGGTTAATGGCCAATAAACCATTGAAGGAAACCTCTCTCTCAAAAATATTTTTGTAGGTATTTTTACATTAAAGTATAACAAAGTAATCTTATTCTTAGGAAATGCTCTTTGTGGATTTTTTCTCCCTTTTTTCTCAAATCTTCATTAAAAAGGATTGCAGTTTTATGTTGCATTCAGTTATGGTATAATTTGCATAATGTTGATTGCAAGTGGTTTGAAGTAAAAATGTAAATTGGATTCAGCAATCAAAAAGTCTGACACTAAAGACTAATTTTTCAGTGTATATAGAAAAATACTTTATGAACTGTAAAATATATAGATAGTGTGGGGGGGAAGCCATTAGTTTAATAAAGCTTTCAAAGAAATGAATATGCCATAATACAGGAGTGGTGATATTTTGTCTTTTTTTAAAAAAAAATGTATTATAACTTGCCCATGTTAGAACATGCATTGGGAATCTAATGCATTTTCTGTGATATTTTAGGAGGAGGAAAATGAAAATATGTTGAGAATGAACTGTAAGCAAATAAAATTGATGCTTTTCTTGAAGGATAAAAGAAAGGTGATGGAGTTAATTGCGTACAGTACCAAGTAGATTTAGATCTAGCAGCAGGAAATTAGCTGTTGTGTGAAAACAGCATGAAATGTAATTCAGAGCAGCTGTCTAATTTATCAGCAAGAACAAACTGCTCACGTTCTTAAACTATACTCAGTTATTCCATCCACCCTGCTTTGACCTGTTCAACCAGCTAATGTTGTTTTAGAACTGAAAACTAAAGGAAAGTTTGCCAACCTTTTGAAATAAGGCAAAAGAATCCCTTTAGTTTGCCGTGCAATATCCTTGCATTAATTTTGAATCTATATCCAGTCTGCAACCATAGTTCTTTTGCAAGCTGATAGATGAAATTCTCCACCTAAAGGGCTGATAGGATAAAGTCGTATTCTGTTGTGGATGATTTCAAAATATTACCGAGATGGAGGCACACAGCACCATGTTAAGAGGTTGTATGCTATTGAAAATTACCACGAACCTTAAAATAGCAGTATCTTTCCGCTGGTGTGTTGGGAATGCACTTTGAACATATTGTAATATTTCCTGCAATGCTGACCCTGGCTTTGTTCTGTTTTTTTAAAACAACTATTTTAGTTTTTACTCCTGCTGCATAATGCATAGAGATTAAGCAAAACAAAATAAAATAGGGCCAGACCCTCAGCAAGTGTAAACCAACATAGTTTCACTTACTTTAATGGAGATGGACTAATTTGTATTAGCTGTAGATCTGGCCCAGAACACTGCTGTTCTAAATATGAAGTCCTCCCCCTTCCCCTCACCCCGACTGAACTACTTTTAACAGTTCCAGAGTAACAGTTCAAGTTTGCACGTTGATTTCTTTTTACATATGAAAATAGTAATTTTAATAGCAATAGAAAACAATGGCATTGTATTCTTTATCCATTTTTTGCAAAGAAAATTCTATAAACAGATCTAGTCAACATAATCACTGAAGATCAAAGCATTGTTCAAGGCCTGCATTCTTTTGTTGTATTCTGGTTTTGCTCAGCCACCTGGTTTTTCTGATGGTCTGGGGGGTGCTGAAATACCCATGGTATCACAGTGAAGCTTAGGAAAGGTCTCATCTGCAGAATCTTATTATGCTTAAAGGTCAGCTAACAATGTTAACATGGCTCAATGTGTTTTTGTTGTGTCAATATGATTTGAATCATATTTTGATTCATTTATAATACAGCCCTAGGGTCTTGAGTAACTCTTTCACATGAGTCTTAAAATGTGTATGTCCTGTCTACATGGCAAAATGGAGCCATGTTTTGACTCTGTTGCAGGACAACAGTATGTAACCTGGTCTCTTGATAGGGTTGATTTTGTAGTGTAGGATGTAATTATACTGCATGTGTTTGAACATATAGGGTTACTTTTATTTTCATTCTTGTTCCTGAGAGCCAGTTTCTTATGCTTTCAGCTTAGCTTAGTCAAAGAAGTGGAGGGTTCTGAGGTTTGCTGTTGCTTAGCTATGTTTTGGGAACACATTCTAGATTTGTGTCCAATTGATGAGGAAAAGTGCTTTCTAAGGCTGTGTTTTGATTACAGCAGTTTGTCAACATAAGTTTTGGTCGGAAGATATCTTCCCACAAAACTTGTGTCCACAGATCGCAGCCAAGCAGGTTGCAAGAGTGATGCACTTTGCTGACAGAGAGTGGCCAGACTGCCTGGCTGAACTCTAGGCAAAACAGCCAGCCAGGACAGCGGACCGGGCTGCCCAGTGTCCTGGAAGCCCTGTCTGTGGACAGAGGGCCACCCCAGAACATCCAGACTGATTTTCTGTTGACAGAGGCATTCTGAACCATGAGGAGCAGGATAAGACTGTCGACAAAAGTGTTATGTGGTGTTGCTAATATGCCTTGTGAATCTGGATGCTCCCCGGGTTTTGTTGACATAGAGTGAATAGTTCTGTAGTTTCAGTGGAAAGAACCGCTGATGGGACGTTCAAGGTAGTGTAGACTCGAGGCATTTCCCTGTAACAGTTTGGGTTAATTCCAGGGGTGGAGGTGGTGGCAGGAGTCTTTTGAGTCTGAAGATCAAAACCTTACATCTGAGCTGGTATTTCAGTAAGGAGGCAAAGAAAGACCAGAGCATGGGTGTGATAGTCTTTGATTAGCCATTGTTACTGCAGACAGGCGTCGTTGTTGTGAACAGTTCTAGCTTTATCAATAGGGTGACCATCCATCCCATTCTGGCCAGGACAACCCCATATTTTGGACGTCAGGAAGATGTCCCAATTTATTTTGACAAAGGGACTAATTGCCCAGTATTTGATTGGGGGCATGGCTGCCACCTGGCTCCCAGCTCCCTGTGGCTGGAGGAGCTGGAAGCCGCATCTGTGTGTCAGTTCCTCCTTCCCAGCTCTCCATGGCTCGGGAGAGCTGGGAGCAGCACAAGCATGGCTGCTGCCCCATTCCCAGCTCTCTTCATCTTGGGAAGCTGGGAGCTTTGCTGTCGGGGCTGCAGCCCTGTTCCCAGCACCCTGAAGCATAGGGCAGCCAGGGAGGTCCCCCGCCGGGTTGCAGCCCTGTTCCCAGTGCCCCGAGGGGTGGAGCAGCCACAGAGATCTCCCGCGGGGCTGCAGGCCTGTTCCCGGCGCCCTGTGGCATGGGTCAGCCAGGGAACTGCACTTGCTGGGCAGCTGCTGCTGTGGAGCTGTCCCCTGTCACCAGGGGCTACGTCTACACTATCCCAAAACTTTGAAATGGCCATGCAAATGGCCATTTCGAAGTTTACTAATGAAGCGCTGAAATACATATTCAGCACCTCATTAGAATGCCAGTGGCTGCGGCACTTCAAAATTGCCGCAGCTCGCCACCATGCGGCTCGTCCTGATGGGGGTCCTTTTCAACAGGACCCCGGGAACTTCAAAATCCCCTTATTCCTATCAGTAGATTGGCACCCAAATTAGAGATCACTAGTAGGCACAAATGGCTACAAATCTGCTGACAGGAATAAGGGGACTTTGAAGTAGGCGGGGTTGTTTCGAAAAGGAGCCCCATCTGGACGAGCCACGTGGTGGTGAGCCGCGGCAATTTCAAAATGCCGCAGCCACCGGCATTCTAATGAGGTGCTGAATGTGTATTTCAGCGCTTCATTAGTAAACTTCGAAATGGCCATTTGTATGGCCATTTCAAAGTTTTGGGATAGTGTAGACACAGCTAGTGTGCCCCATATTAGGCATAAGGAAATATGGTCACCATATTTATAAAGGTCAGTAGATTCATTCATGGGAAAGAGAGTAGACATCCTGGTAAAGTCCTGTGGCACTTTATAGACTAACAGATATTTTGGAGCATCAGCTTTTGTGGGCAAAGACCCACTTTGTCAAGTGCATCTGATGAAGTGGGTCTTTGCCCACGAAAGCTTATGCTCCAAAATATCTATTAGTCTATAAGGTGCCACAAGACTTCTTGTTTTTTCTGAAGATACAGACTAACTCGGCTACCTCTCTGATACTGGACATCCTGGTGTTTATCTTTGTGATGGCCACCACTTATGCAATACCAGAGAGTGAATGGGAGGCATTCAAAACTTGAAAGCATGTGTTGAATGGTTGGAGTTAAAGAGACAGATTTTCCAGTCAGGGATTGTAGTAATGGACCCATGCCCATTATGGATTAGGTACAAGGGGGAGCACATAATATATGCTGGCCAGTAGATTACAGATTCACGTGTTAAAAACTGTGTGTAAAGCAGTTAATAAATGATTGCTTCTTCATAGCCATTTGTGTCTAATTTGGGTGCCAATTTATGCCTCCTTTGGGTATTTCTTCGCAGTGAGGTTTTGGTGTAGCCTGTGGTTGTTGGCGAGCTGGATGTTTGCCAACCAAGGTATTCAACATCCAGGCATACTTATTGTCCCATCTTTTTCTGTATGAATCTATATAAAATGTAACAAGTAGACCACAATCCTGAGACTAGTGTTAAAAAATCAGTCAAGCTGGAATGTGAAGCAATTCAACTCTTGCATAATATGCCTGCCCAGTTGGTGTCATGTGTGAAAGCATTTTGTGAGGTGAAATGTAGGACTCCAGAGATGTGTAGCAAGAAAGCTTTGTGCTCAAACCCTTTCTGTTCCATTTGCTCTTTTACATATTGTCAAAAAGTCTCCTGTTAAAATGGGCTGTCTAGGGGTGACCAAGTGAAAAAGAAATGGAGAATACTGTTGTTATGGGGAGGTGGGGATTTTCTCCATGCTTGTCTAGGGAAAGCCCCAAAACTCTAAACAATATTCTCAGTGTTTTTCCTCATCAAACACATTGCATCCTTGAGAGACCTGGTTGAAAAAGGTTCCTTGCCTGCTTTGTGGTGAGTCCCACTCCCTTCTCTGAAACCCTTCAAGAGCTTATTTTTTTAACCCAGTTTACATAAAGCTCAGTTTTCTTGGCCATCTCTTAAAGCAAGAGTAGGCAGAATACAGCCCACAGGCTGAATCTGGCCTGCCAAGCTTTGCATCTGGCTCATGGCCCTCAGGACCAGGGCTTTTTTTTCCATTGGAAAGCAGTGGAACTGCATTCCACCACCTTTTTCAACCTGGTGCTGCCATTTTGGAAGCTGACTGGGCAGGGCAGCTCCAAGCTGCATTTGGCTCTTAAAGGAGTCGTTAGTGGCACTCGCCCCTCACTCTTCCATCTCCTTGCCCTGCCCACTGAATTGAAAGACTAACACTCAGTTGAATTGGTTTAATGGCTGGCAGCAGGGATCTGGCCCTTAAACCAATTACATTGAGTGCTAGTTTTTCAGCCCATCAAGGCACTGGGAGCTGCCCCTGCTGCCCTGCCAGTGGGCTTGGCCAGAAAGGAGCAGTAGTGGAATTCCTGTGCAAGCCGGTAAGTGAATCCTGGGATGATGGGGTGGTAAAGCCTGGGGCCGCGCAGGGGGTTGTGGTGAGAGGTAAGTCTGGGTGTGGGCGACAGGATGGGGCGGCTCAGGCCTCGCACATGGGGGGCTGGAACAGCCCCGTGGGGGGTGACTTGGACCCCGTGTTGAGCAGGGGGAGGGTGGCAAAGATGTTGGGGGGCAACTCAGCCCCCACGTGGGGCAGTTAAGCCTCTAGGGGGGCAGCTTGGCCCTGCACGGGGTGGTTTGGGCCCTGCACAGGAGGACTAAAGTGTGGGGAGCAAGGGTTAAGCCTTGGGGCTGTTTGGGGTTTGAGTTCCACCACCTTTTTCTCTAGAAAAAAAGCACTGCACAGACAGGCTTATCGTCTGTCTGCTGCTGGCCCAGGCTACTCAGGCCATGTCCCTCTCTGAACTGTGCACAGCAGTCCCCCGAGAGTCCCTTGCCTAGGTCTGGAAGAGCTTGCGGGTGATGGGTTGGGGCCCTGGGAGGGGGCAGCGGGGTTAAGCCTGGAGTGGGTTAGGGCTGCAGGGCGGGGTTGGAGGGTGCAGGTGAGCCGGGGCATGCAGGGGGTTAGACCCAGGCAGCAGGGGGTTAGGGAGGGAGTTGAACCCAGCCAGGGGATTGGAATCAGGGCTGTGGGGTAGTGGGTTGAGGGTTAAAACTGGAGCCCCGAAGGCGTGCACGTGCGCTGGGGGTTGGGAGCCCCAGGTGCAAGTTGAAGCTGGAGCCCTGCATGCTGGGGGTGGGGTGAGCTGGTGCCGTGGAGGGTTGGGGAGGGGTGTTGAACGGGGTGAACCATGGTGGAGGGACTAGCTGGTGGGTGGGGCTAGAGACTCATGCGCCTGCAGCGGCTGACAGCCCAGCATGTGCGCGGGGCCTGGGAGCCCAGAGTGTGCCAGGGAGCGGGTGAACTGGGGACGGGGAGGAGTTTGAGCTGGGTGGAGGGGGGATTGAACAGGAGTGAGCCAGGGCAGGGTGGGTTGAGCTGACAGAGGCATTAGGGCCCCTGTGCACACTGGTGGCAGCTGATAGCCCCAGCCCCACGTGCAGGTGGGGTGAGCTGGGGCTGCGGGGGAGGGGTTGAACTGGGCAGGGGGCTTGGGTTGGAGCCCTGTGGAGCGCGCTGGGGGCTGGGAGCTGCATCCCCATGCGTGGGGCTTGGGGGGGTGGGGCGTGACCTGGTGCTGCAGGGAGGTTGAGCCAGGTGGGGGAGGGGTTGAACAGGGATGCAACGGGGCAGGGTGCTTGAGTGGGGGCCAGGGTGGAGTCCCCCGTGGGCCTATGCTGGGGCTGGGGGGGGGGCGTTGGGGCCCAGGTGTTCAGAGGAGTTGGGGTGTGGGGGTTGGAGCCAGGTCTGTGGCTTGCATGTGTCTGGAGCCCCCTGCTGGGGGAGGTGAGTTGGGGCCATGGGGATGGGGGAGTTTGGTGGGTTGTGCTGGCGGGGTGTTTAACGGGGGTGAACTGGCATGCCTGTCAAGCAGCGCCGCTGTGGGAAACAGAGGGAAGGGGGTTTTAGCCCTCCTAGCTGCCCGCAGGGGCAAGAAGCTGGGCAGGCTGAGAACCCTGAAAGTGAGTTTCACACAGTGTGAAGCCATGTCAAGTGGGGGATTGCTGCATGAATGTGGGGGTCAGCCCTGTAAGAACGGGATTGCATACTCTGGATTCCTGTATTCTGAGACCTTACTGTATTGCTTGCAGGGACGGGGAGAGATTTTGCATGCTGCCCCCAAACCCAGCACAATCTTTGCAACTCTCATTGGCTGGAAACTGGCCAATGGGAGCTGCGAGGATTGTGCTGAGGGCAGGAGCAGCACACAAAGCCCTCCTTCCTCATCTTAGGAGAACTCAGTACAGAAACATACAGGGCTCCAGCAGTCTCTGCACTGCTAGCTGGGAGATGCCTCGGAGAAGTGCCTACTGGCCAGAGCCTTCATCCAGCATCACACTCCGCTCCCTCTCTCTAACCCACTGCCCCAGATCACCAGCCCCTCCTGCATCAGGTCATCACCCTAACCCCTCGGTAGCCCTCCACATCTCTACCCCAGGTTGCACCTCCCACCCCAGCCCTGCACCCCCTTTCGCAAGCCAGAATCCTCTCCTGCATCCATATGCTCTCCCTGACACTGTACTTCCTGCTGCACCCCAATCCTCTGCCTAGGACACAGCTCAAACCCTCTGTGCCCCTCCCTCATGTCGTACTCCTCTCCTGCAGCCACACTCCCTCCCCAGTCCCTGCACCCCCATCCCCTGCCCCCGTCACAACTGCCTCCTTTGCTCAAATTCCTTCTCAGACTCCACACTCTCTCCTTATAACCCAGTCCCCTACCTGACCTTCCTTCTGCACCCAACCACCATCCCAGACCTTAGAACACCTCCCTAGAAAGTGCAGCCCTTGACCACTTACCCAAAATGTTGGAGTGCCCCCCCTCAAAAATATTCCCACCCCTCCCAAAAAGGCTCTGCACTGCTCTGTTGTTTTCTCCATCTCAGCCCTTTGCTCCTGCAAACACATAACCTCCTTGTTTCCCTTTGCATCCTCTTCCCAGTTCTCTCTGTATGCCTGCTTTTCCTGCTTCCTCTTTAGTCTGGAACTGCCTCTCTTGCCAGGCATCCTTTCTCTCCTCCCTCAGTTGTTTTTCCTTTCAAACACAGTTTCTTCCATTGCCATCAGCATTAATCAGCTACAATTAATAATTAAACTACTTTGGAGTCAAATCCTCTATCCTTCCCATGGATCAAGGGCCTGGGTTTCCTCTGGCTCATCACTGCTAAAAATTCACATATGTAGAAGCTGCTCCCAGTTTACCAGTTGGTCAGATTCTGGCTTACTCTGTAACAGCTGTATTGGTTATTTAGACTGTGAGACTTCTGAGTATGTTCTGTCATGTGCTGAGTACTCTTAACTCTGCTGTATTTATCTCCTTCCCATCTCATCTCCCACCCCTTCTCAGGCCTGTGTTGGGGAAGATGTTGAGTCTCTGCCGGCAGGTCTTCTACCTCACAATTTGGGTGGTGATCTCTCAGGCATATATAGGCTTCACAGTTATTGCAACAGCCCTTTGCTGAGAGACGTTCACTGCCGTGCTTGGTGTCAGTTCTGTTAGTCCGTATATGGGGAGGCAGAGCCAAGGCTATTTGGAACCATGCAGAGCTGGGGGAGAAAGCTGCTCCCCATATGCGCTCCCTGGGGATTTGGAAGACAGTCGCTGTTTTCTTGTGGATTCAAGGATGTGAAACCAGTCTGTCTGTTTATTATGTAGGCTGTGCACAGTGGGAATGAGACCCACTCCCCTCTGTGTATCTACTTGAGACATTGGACAAAATCCAACCCATCAGCATTATGGGTGGCCTCTTCAAAAACATCTAAGTACAGTACCTTCAAAGCACCAGGCCATTTTTAAAGCCCTCCCTTGATCTTCTATATGCTGCAGCTGTTTAAGTCTGATGTAATCTCACAAACACCTTTGAACAGCTCAGTAGATGTCTAGTGTGCCTAGTAATGAGAGAGAATCCTTTAATTTTTTTCTCCTTTATAATATTATTTTTCTTCTGTCCCTTTATAAAGTTGTGCGAGTCTCATGTTCTGACAAAACAATAAGTCAGTCACTGCCTACAGGAATGCTGGGAATTCCCTAGAAGTGATGGGAGCCACCAGTGCCCAAATAATGGTCCCACCCCCACTCTACATCTTCCCTTGAGGCATTGCCCCCATGCTGTGTCTTGTGTCAACATTCTGCCCTCAAACCACCTCTTGCCCCAACCGTCCAAGCCCCTGCTCACTTCTCTGTCTCCCTCCCTCCCTTTGTTTGTCATTAAGGTAGGTAAAGTGATGGGGCCATGGCCCCCTGACCTTCCTATTCCAGTGTTCCTGACTGCATAGTGTCTTGATTAGCCATGTCCATCTCTTCTGTACTGTAGGAAGAATTGCTGTGAAGTGGGACAAGGAGGAGGGTAAAAGGTGGAAATTCTGAAATGACCTCTCCCTGTTTTTAAAATGGGCAGGATGTTGAGTAGCTTACTCAGCCTTTACTGCCTTGCAAGCTGCATGTACAACTAGAACCATTTAAAAAACTGTCTCAGACTGTTTTTGTAATCAGTCAGTGAAATATTTAAATGACACCTGAAACATGGAACATTTATAGTAAATGGAACCTAGCAAAAGCCTTCTCTTGAAAAACATTCACAAGCACTGGATTTCTGATACAAACCTTCAAATTCTATGTTTCTCGTCTCAGGAATTCCATCTCATTTTACAATACATTTTATGTAAGATAGAATTGCTGAGGACAGAGTTTCAGGCACAGGCTTGAATCCTGAAAGAACTCAGGTTGTAAAGGGATTACTGAGCCAATTACAGGTTTGTAATTGTTCCCAGGACATAGAGGAAGGGGTATCTGAGCTCTGTAGGAGAAACAAACATAATCCTAATCTTAAAAGTGAGGACTGGAGGGGATTTGGGTTATCTAGTAAATTACAGATCAGAGAGTAAGGCTGTCTTTAGTGGCAGATGCAATCAGTTTTGATTTGCCATATCAACTGTATTTTAAGGTAGATTTGATGAAGAAAGTGCAGCTGAGAGAGAAATTCTGTCTATAGTTTAAATGCACATCAGTTGAAGTCTGAAGAAAAAGCATGAATCTTTTTGTGACAAAATATATCAAAGTTATGAAATATCTCTGTCTTAAAGGTCTCCATCATCTAAACACTGTCACACTTTTAAATACATACTACACTGATTACAATCAGAAATGGACAGATCTTTTACCTGGGTTTTAGACCATGTACTTAAACAGGGTACATGCCTCAGTTCAGGCATGTGGATAAATTTTGTAGACTGCAGGGAGACTACTCACATATTTAAAGTGAGGTTCATGCTTAAAAATAACTTTCTGAAATGGGGCCTTTAAAATTATCCTAAGAAACTGCAATTGTACCTGAAGCTGAACAGGAGGTAATTATTCTTGAAATGGGTAATTATGTTCTCAGAAAGATTCACACCAGTTAAGTAGTAGGCAGCACATTTAGGCTTTGTCTACACTACCAAATTTTGTGGTCTAAAGTGATGTCGGAACCTAAAAGTCAATGTAGTAAATATTGAAATACACTGTTCACGCTTCTTTTGTCATCAGATCGTGTTCACAGTGGGGGCATCATCACTAGCAGTGTGACCTATGCGTTGTGGGTATGTGTCCCACAGTCCAGCTCAATGCCTTCTGTTGCTAGATATTGTAGGAAGGTAGACTAGATTGCAGAGCTTCTTGGGACTATGTAAATGTGCTGTGATGTGCTGCTTTCTGTTCCAGCTCTCCATGGGCTTCTGGCATGTTTTGCATAATTTTTTCAATGACATGTCTTTGCTGTGCATCCCAGCATCTGTTGTGAGAAGAGATGGATCCTGCACTTCTCTCTTGTGGCCTAAGCATCATAAAGATATCACAAATGACACTACAGTTAATTATGAAATTGGTAGCAAAAGAAGACTCATCGGTGCCTGGCATTTAGCATGAAAAGGAGGAGAGCAACTTTTAGATTGCTTTTTGCATTCCGAGAGCAGTGGCATAGGGTCGATCATTGTTTTTTTTACTTAGGAAACAAACACTGAATGGTGGGATCATGTCATCCTGCTGGTATGGGATGAAGAGTAGTGGTTACAGGATTTTGGATGCAGAAGGTTACTTTCCTGGAACTGTGTGTGGATCTCAACCAATACATGTGGCACAAGGACACCTGAGTGAGAACTGCCTGTAGAGAAAGTTGCAAGTGGGGACTTTTCTTTCCAAACTACAAGGCTACAGTGAAATACCCCTATAGACATGGCTCATGAAACCTTACAGAGGATACCTGGGCAGTAGTAAAAACTGATTCAACAGCAGGCTGAGTCGGTGCCATATGACAATTGAATGTTCCGTTGGCTGATTAAAGGCATGCTGCAGATATCTTTCTAGCAAGTTAGACCATAGTGAAGATAAGATTTCCAAGGTTATAGCTGTGTGCCATATTTTGTATAATTTCTGAGAATCCAAGGCTGAAGTGTTCGCTCAGGGATGGTGGGCTGAGGCACAGTTCTAGGCTTCTGAGTTTGAGGAGCCAGATGCCAGGGCTGTCGGAGGAGACCAGAGAGTAGCAATTTGCTTTAGGGGGGTGTTGAGGCAGCACTTTGACAATGAGCAGCGGTAGTGTTTGTGTGTGTGTTACAGGTGCTTCATTGTTACATTGTATGTAGCTTTCCTATGACATTTTGTTTTCTCTGCGAGATGGACCTTTCCTCCATTGAAAGCTAATTGAAAAGCAGAGCTGGGTGTTGATGCACACTGAGACCTCATCTGAATCTTCCAGAGAGATGTCAGGAAAGATTTCGGATTTCAGAGAGATTTCTAGAGGTATTCATTAAGCCTCTGACACAGGTTCTGTGGCAATGGTGGCATTTGGGGCTGTACATGCAAATAAAAACATGATTAAAATGCCCATGCATGTATTGGTAGTGTCTGCAATGTGAATTTGGAGAAAATAAAGATGAGTTGCCATTATAAAACTTTGCCTTTAATGAACAGGGAACTGCACACTGAAACACACCAACACAGAGATGCTTGTGGGAAAGGAGGAATTCAGAAGCAACAGATCTTCGCAAGTGTGTGTTGGTCCAGCTATCATTATGAAAGTAGTCTGAGAGGATGGAATTAATTGGAAAGAATGTGCAGGTGGATTAGGAGGGGCATGGTGAAGAGTTGTGAATATGCTGCAGTGGAGATTGAGTCTGCTCAGTCAGCAGCATTATTAAGGGCTTAAGCTCACTGTTTGCCCCTCCATTACCTTAATGATCTGTTCAGTTGTGTTCCTAACAAACGTGTGACTCTCATTTCAGTCCTGCCTTTCAGCTTCCCAGCACTCCTTGCATTTCCTTTTCTCTAGAATGGATCACTGCAGTACCTCCAGGAACATATCATCTTTCCTGCGCCTTAAGTACTTTCTTGTCTGGCAGAAACAGTCAGCCTGAGTGTGTGGGGTGTTCCTGAAGGCCACATGTGGTGAAACACAGGGAGCAATCACAAAAGTGGGATAGTGCAATTCAAGCATAGCATAAAACATTTCAGTTATGTGCATGTTTTGCAACACTGAAATCACTTTCTCATTGACCTTAGCCAGGCAAACATTTCTGCGAACACCCAATAGTAGGGTGGGGAGGTACTCCATGTGAAGAAAAGAGCACGTGCTCTTGGTGGGGATTGCATTCTGGAGAACAGATTTTGAAATTACCTGACATTTTTACAGAGGTGGGGATCGTTCTAGCAGATATCTGACTGCTGAGGGTAAAAAGGGAAATGAGGTTTGACCTACTGCATGCTTGTGGCTTTCTCTCTGCTGTCTATGCAGTTCACCAGTGTGCTGCTTTGGTCCCTGAACAAGTGATTGAAAAATGACTTCAGGCTGTGACCTACAGTGGGGGAAAGGAACAAAGCTGGTCTGCCATGGAACCTATGGCAAAGGATTAATGAAGTGCCTTGAGGAAACTTCCTTGAGAGCTCTCTGGAGGATGCTAATAAGATCTTGGTGTGCATCAACACCTGGCTTCAAAGTATGGATTAGCTACCCAGGGAAAGGTCTGTCGTACAGGAACACAGCCTGCTTCCCTCTTTTCTATACCCTGCAACCACCTCCCTATTACACAAGCCACAGCTGCTTTCCTGCATCTTATTTCCTGCTCCCCAGAGAGCAACTGCTGAGACTGGTTAGGCATCTTAGGAGTTGAGAACAGTTCCTGGCTGCCAGCCCCTCCAGGTGACCTCACTGAGAACTCCACATCCTCATCTAACTCTACCTCTTCATCAGTTACTTCATTCTCTGGATTAGATCCTCTGTCTGCCACCTCTGTGCCCTCCAAAGTATCCTTGGGGCTCTCGGCAGTGCAACTGGTGAGTGATAATAGCATCCATCTCCTTATAGAAATGGTAGGTGGGAGGTGCAGCACTCGAGCAACTGTTTACCAGCTTCCCCTTATTGTAAGCCTGCCTCAGCAAATTTGTTTTCAGTCTGCTCTGCAGTCTTATTCCTTTTCGCACAAGCCATGAGAAATGTGCATGTAAGTATCCCAGTTCCTGCGGGTCAAGTGCAGGTGGGACTGAACAGCCTCCTTTCCCTATATACTGATCAGATCCAAAATCTCTGCAGGGGTCCAAGTGAGGAAATGTTTGGTGTGAGAAGTTGCCCATGGTCATCTGGAAAGGTGCGACTAGTTCTTTCCATGCTGAGCCAGCAAGAAATGGAATTTCAGCAGTTTCTGAGTCTTTCAAGGAGTAGGGGCAGATGGTTGTTTATTTGGCTGCATGGAAGTGGAGTTTGAAATTCTCACCAGAGTGATCAGGATGGGTGTTGTAGGACACTTCTTGGGGGCCTAAAGTGATGAAATCAAGCAATGGTATCTACATTGGTACTTGACCCATACCAATGTAGAGAGAGAAAACAAATGTTTCTCATTGGAGTAGATGTATTTTGTTGCCAAAACAGGGCATATTTCCCAACAAAAGTACGCACTCACCACAAAACTTGGTATGGTAGACTGGGGTGGGCAAACTTTTTGGCCTGTGGGCCACATCTGGGGGCTGAAATTGTGTGGTGGGCCATGAATGCAGATGTTATCGAGGAAGAAGAGGGAGACTCCATTGGCTGGAGCACAGGGTGGGGGGGGGCTCTTACTGAGAGCTCCCAGGGGGCCTGTTGGCAGAGACACCAAAGTGGTAGTGCCAGGCACCAGCACAGGTACCTGAGGCAGCAAAAGCAGGTGTGGAAGGGGATGGCTGGAGATTAGCCTCCCTGAACATCAGTTACTGGTCACTTCTGCTCACTGTGCTGCCTGGGAGTTAAGCTGGCTCCTCCTGGAAAGACTACCCTGATCCCACTCCTGGGCAGGAGCTTGGGGGTCAGTCTGAAGGGTCTGATGGTCCTGCATGTGGGCCATAGGCCATAGTTGCTCCCCTTCTGATATCGACAAAGCTTCAAGAGTAGCCCTCATTATTGTAGTAGTTTACTCTGAAGGCAACAAAAGGTGTGAATGGGAGGTAGGAGGTTTACGTTACAGAGAAATAGTTACAATTTTTTTTGAGACTGCAGAACTGGAATTTTTCAAAAACATTTTGAAAAATTTGTTTATAATTAAAACTCACCCCTAGTTAAATGGGTGTTAGGAAATTGCTCTGCTCTGTGAGCATGAATTTATTGTGGGTGTATCAGTTATCACCAAATTATAAAAATGCATACAGTAGTTCATTTTTGACTATAAAAGCAGCAAACCTGATAGGTAGAAAAAACTTACTGTCTAACCAAAGAATTTTTGGCTGCACAGCAAAGTAATCTGTACTTTTGGAAATAAGTAAGAATCCATCTGTGAGTTTTGGCTATGGGCATTAATTATGAAATATAGCTATTCGGTAGTGCTGACACATGAAATTTTGATGTATTTGACATAATTTTGATGTATTTGACATAATATACCTAGATTTCCAGAAAGCCTTTGACACGGTCCCACACCAAAGGCTTTTATGTAAATTAGGTGGTCATGGGATAGGAGGAAAGGTCCTTTCATGGATCGGGAATTGGTTAAAAGACAGAAAACAAAGGGTGGGAATAAATGGTAAATTTTCACAATGGAGGAGGGTAACTAGTGGTGTTCCCCAGGGGTCAGTCCTGGGACCGATCCTGTTCAACTTGTTCATCAATGATCTAGAAAATGAGGTAAGCAGTGAGGTGGCAAAGTTTGCAGATGACACCAAGTTGTTCAGGACAGTCAAAAGCAAAAGGGATTGTGAAGAACTACAAAAAGATCTCAGCAAACTGAGTGATTGGGCAGCAAAATGGCAAATGAAATTTAATGTGGGTAAGTGTAAGGTAATGCATGTTGGAAAAAATAACCCAAATTACACGTACTACATGATGGGGTCAAATTTAGCTACGACAGATCAGGAAAGGGATCTTGGAGTTATAGTGGATAGTTCTCTGAAGACATCCACGCAGTGTGCAGCGGCAGTTAGTAAGGCAAATAGGATGTTAGGAATTATTAAAAAAGGGATCGATAATAAGACAAAAGGTATCATACTTCCCCTATATAAAACTATGGTACGCCCACATCTTGAGTACTGCGTGCAGATGTGGTCTCCTCACCTCAAAAAAGATATATTGGCATTAGAAAAGGTTCAGAAAAGGGCGACTAAGATGATTAGGGGCTTGGAAAGGGTCCCATATGGGGAGAGGCTAGAGAGACTGGGACTTTTCAGTTTGGAAAAGAGGCGATTGAGGGGCGATATGATAGAGGTATATAAAATCATGAATGGTGTGGAGAAAGTGAATATAGAAAAATTATTTACCTTTTCCCATAATACAAGAACTAGGGGACACCAAATGAAATTGATGGGTAGTAGGTTCAAAACTAATAAAAGGAAATTTTTCTTCACACAGCGCACAGTCAACCTGTGGAACTCCTTGCCCGAGGAGGCTGTGAAGGCCAGGACTCTATTAGGGTTTAAAAAAGAGCTTGATAAATTTTTGCAGGTTAGGTCCATAAATGGCTATTAGCCAGGAATAAAGTATGGTGCCCTAGCCTTCATAACAAGGGCAGGAGATGGATGGCAGGAGATAAATCACTTGATCATTGTCTTCTGTTCTCCTTCTCTGGGGCACCTGGCATTGGCCACCGTCGGCAGATGGGATGCTGGGCTCGATGGACCTTTGGTCTGACCCAGTATGGCCGTTCTTATGTTCTTATGTTCTTATGATGTCTCTGTGATCAATAGGGTCAACATATAATGTGAAATTATTATTCTTGCTCTATACCTAAAACTTAATTTGACCCAGCTGTGTTGCTATGGGATGTGAAAAATTTCATGCTCTGAGCACCCTAGTTAGGTCAACCTAACCCCTGGGGTCGACATACAGCTAGGACATAAGAAAGATTTGTCTGTTGCCTCCATTGAGAGGAAAGTGCATTCTGCTGATGTGGGAAGTGTCTACGTTACGTTACTGCACTGTCGGTGTGCCACAATAGTGACTGTAGTGCAGGTGTATCTTAAAGTTAGTAGTAACCCTTTCAAATTTTAAAATATTTCACATTTTAAAAATATATTCTTTTTGTGCCAACTGAAGTACTTCAGAGCTGTGATATGAATCTGACTCGCAGACTTTAGAGTATTTTTAAAATCTAGGCTATTTAGTGTTTTGTGGCTTTTGATTGTGTGTTGGGAAGGAGTAAGGGCTAGTAGATTGATTCATGAATCAATGGACTGGTAGTCTATATTTTACTCTAATACTACTACTAATAATACAGCAAAAATAACCAGCAAATGGAAAAATTATTTAAAAAATTACTTACCTTTACATAATGATTTTTGTTAGTGTGTCTCAAAGCCTAAAGTGCTCTAATTCTGTCTGTTTTTAAAAAGCTATCACCGCAATCTCTGAATACATTTGCTGTGCTATGGGATGCAGTTTTAAACTCTTGATAATCCTGTTTTAATCACCTTTTAGGCATAGGGACACCAACATCACAGGGGAAAATGAGAGCAGAAAACATTCCTATACTGTAATACATGATTTGTATTTTGAAATATCTCTCTTTATTCTCCATAAATTGGAAATAATATGATATGACAAAAATATAGATCACCTCACTACACAGTAATGAATTCTTCAGGAATCATGATCAGTCAGAAAACTATGCCAAGAAGTAGAGAATTTTGTCTTCAGCCATCAAAAATGTGCATAGTGGACTTTTGTCTATATTGGCATCTACCAAGCAGCGTGCTGGAAGCAGCAGAGGCAGTAAGCAAAGCATGTTGGAGGAAAATGGTCTCCCCTGGGGAATAATTTAAAGTCATAGTGAAATGCTGTTTTCAAAAGACATCAAATTACATTTCCACCTGAATACTAGAGATATGAAATACCTGTGCAAGGAGAGAAGGCTTTGTAGATGCCAGTGCTGCTGAATTCACTGAAAACCTTTAAAACTAATACTCCTCTTCACTTCTCGGAGCTCTTGCTCCATAGTAACCTGGAGTACATGCATACATTTCTTAGCATTGTGTTTAAGGCAAGACAAAAAGAACAATATGTGTAGATAGCAGAAGTCTATAATACTGAGTGTTCATGACCACACACAACTATATTCCAGGTGTTTAGGAGCTCCACAGACTTCTTACTGATCTGGTCTGGCCAGTTTACTTGTGTGTCACTGCATGACTACTGCCAATCCGTGATTGGGTAGTGCCTCCTCCTGACTTCTAGTCCAAGCTTCATAGCTTGATCAGTAGGAACTTTTGGCTCTGAGGATGGCAACATGACCAAAGGAAGGAAGGCTGGCCAATGGTGCGGACCTTAGTCCTCCGGAGGTCAGTTCTCAATGGTATTTGCCTTTACTGATAAATGTTTTTGTACTCAGTGGTTGCCATGGGCAGTTCATGTGAAATAATGCCTCCATTTTTCTGGGCTATGTCTACACTAGCACCCCCCCTTTTGAAAAGGAGATGCTAATGAAACACTTTGGGATATGCTAATGAGGCGCTGCAATGAATATGCAGTGCCTGATTAGCATAATAGCAGCTGCAGCACTTCGAAAGTGCCAGTTTTGATCATGCATGGCTCGTCTGCACAGGGTCCTTTCCAAAAGGACCCCGCACACTTTGAAATCCCCTGTTCCTATAACCAAATAGGAATAAGGGGATTTCAAAGTGCGCAGGGTCCTTTCGAAAAGGACCCCATGTAGACGAGCCACACGTAATCGAATGCGGCTCTTTCAAAGTGCCTCATCCATTATTATGCTAAAGGAGGTGCTGCATATTCATTGCAGTGCCTCATTAGCATATCCCGAAGTGTCTCATTAGCATCCCTTTTTGAAAGGTGGGTGCTAGTGTAGACACAGCCCTCATGCTTTATTTAAGCAGGGCCTGTGTTTCAGATCCATAAAAGAGCATCAGAAACTTTAAGGATTGATAAATATGTACTTTTGTACATACTTTCATCTTCTTTTGGTTCCAGACACTGTGTAGGTCTGTCAGTGCTCCTTCCCCAATGGCACTCCAAGTGCAGAAAGTGGGGGCTCACAAAAACTTAAAAACACCTTGCCTATTCAGAGGCTTTATTTGAAAACTTTCTAAGGTCACAGATCCCCTGGACACTGGAAGGTAGGCTGCCACCAGATTGAACAACAGCCCCCTTAACCCAGGCAGATACACCTGGGATTATCTCCCTAGGGGCACCCCAAGCTCTTAACCCTCCCTCCGGAGAGAGCTCAGACACAAAACTCTCATTCTCTAGCTGACCGTTTCGTCTAAGACGCGGACTCTTCTTAGGACACAGGATCAGATCAATTGCTTAAAAACAATGATTTTTTCACAAAACAGGAGAAAAATAAATTGTGGGTTGCACACAAAGAAAAAAAAATATTTCCCTGGGATCCAGCTTAAAAGTTACAGTGAAACAACAACAAAAGAGAAAAACAGAGCAGCCAAACAACAAAACAAAGCATCGAGAGGACAGATAGCCAGTCCAACCAAATTTAAAATACCCATAACCTGATCATGTCTGTCTATACATTTCCCTTTTACTTATACCTCTTTGGCTGATTTTGGGATGGTCAGGATAGTTATGATTTTCATTCCAATTGCCTGGGAGACATCTCCTCCCTACGTCTTTCCCTCTGCTGTCCCAGCAGACAAAAAGCCCTGAAAACTGCAATTGTTCTCAGTTCAGAAAAGCACCTCCACTCTCATGGGCTCTCATGGGTCCAAGTTACCTCAGGAAGAGATTAGCCCCTTCCGTACTCATTCATGACAAGGTCCTTCATGGCTGAGGCTGCTAAACCGGTTCTCCTGAGGATATCTGGCTGACAGTGCCCATATGATAACTATCTGCCTAGATCCGGGATCTCAAACTCAGTTTGCCTTAGGGCCAGTGCCAGTCCTTGAATCCTCCTAGCATATTGTGTACTCTAAAGCAGTTTTCTTAAACTGTGGGTTTGGACTCCAGGGTGGGTTGTGATTCCATTTTAATGGGGACACCATGGCTAGTGTTAAACTGGCTGGGGCCCGGGGCCAAAACACAAGCCCGGGACCTATTGCCTGAGAGCTTCAGCTTTAGGTGGTAGGAATCGAGTTACAGGCCCTGCCTGGTACTGAAATTCTTAGGATTCAGCTCACCCTTTCCTCACCCCCCACCTCAGGCGAAGGGGTTTTAGATGGCTCATTCCCCATCTCCTGGGGTGACGCAGAATTTTTTTTATCAGAAGGGGGTCATGGTGCAAAGAAGTTTTAGAACATGGCTCTGTAGAAAGCTAAACTGCTGCCTGCATTCTATGTGGTTCTGTGGAGAAAGGTAATATGAAGGCTGTCAGGATAGCTAGCAAAAGTAGTTGATGTCCATGGGCTTCAATGCAAGCTGCTGAATTTATAACCAATGGAACTCCATGCAGTGAAGCATGAAGAACAGCAAAGATAATGACAGCATCAAGTTTTAAAGTTTCTCTTTCCTTCATTGATTTTTATTGTGTTTATTATATTGCTTCCATGCATCTATATTTTCATTTTTCCATTAGAACAGCCAGTAGTCTTCAGAGACTCGGGCTGATATCAGTAGCACCCATTGCATTAAAAATGCCTGCTTTTACACATAATGGTGACTGTGATTATTAATTCTTTTTAAATAAATAACTTGGCATTTGCTATTAAGCCTCAAGGTGGTTATGTTTTAAATGCCATTTGTTTTTCATTAAAAAGGCTTTTCTTTCTTAAATCCTTAGCTTATTCATATTAGGAAAAAAATTGGCTTTTTGATTTAAAAAAGCCAAAGTTTTCAAATAAAAATACCCTTACTGAATTGATCTACTAACTGAATAGAGCATTATAATCTCATAAGGCAAGATATATTTAGCTGGTTGTTTTTTTTCTCCTCCTTGGCTTTTTAATTGGAAGCCAATGAGAGTCAAAATAAGTTTGTCCTAAACTGTTAAGGAAATCACAAATTTGATTCAAGTCTTATTGTGTAATTTCAAGTACAAAACCTCACAAAATCCTACAGGGACAGCTGGTTTTTTTTTTTCCCCTCATTCTCTTCTCCACTAGCAATGCTGTTGACATTACTCTATGTTCACATTTGAACAAGTCGCTTGTATTTCTACATTTTGTTTACTTTAAGTACATTCAGAGTAAAATATCAGCCTCCTATTAAAAATCTCTATCCGCTGGAGGCATATGAAACTTGTAGATTGGATCAGATCTGTGATTTATCAGATCTAACCTTGGTAAAGGTTATTACGTCTGCCAATGAGAATCACAACTGTGGGTTGTTTATTTTGGGGGTGGGGGTGATGTGGATGCAGTGTAATGGATCATATAAAAAAACCTAAAAGCTGTTAAGGAAACAAAAACACTCACGACAAAAGAATGCATTTCCAAAGAACGTGTCAGGCTATGTCTATACTAGACATAAGTCGACTGTTGATGTGCAATTTTAGCTAGGCCAGTTGCATAGCTAAAATCAACTTATCTGTTTACGTGGAAGAAGGTTGATGGGAGCGTTTCTCCTGTCAATCTTCCTTAGTCCTCACTGCTCACAAGGAGTTCTGGGGTCGACTTTGACCCAGGAAAGTGCCATTTCACACATGCGCAAAACAAAACCCTGGAGGATCAACCCTGTGTGGGTTGATCTTCTGCGGCTGTGTAGACCTAGCATCAGAGAGAGAAGGATCCTCTATGGTGACTCAGCAGGAAGATTAGAGGAAAAATAACTAATATCAAAAAGAGAGAGAGATGGTTTTTTTTAAAAAAAAACAAAAACACTAAAGAGTCTGATAATCCATGTATGTGTGTAAAATAAAAATACTAGACAAAGGAGACTGCTCAGTCTATTTCTAAAAGAAATAAAGACCATGTGCATTTTTAGTTATGGTTCATGGGCTGACTATAAATTCAAGACTGTATACTGCCCCTTTCCTGTATCATAACATCTGCTAGGTTCAGTGGGAGAATTGCACAAGATAAATACAAGAATATGCCCTTTATTTAGTAATGAAGCTTTCAGTTACAGGTTGAACCTTTCAAGTCTGGCACCCTTGGGACTTGATTGGTACTGAATGAGAGAATTTCCCAAACGACAGGAGGTGAATATTGTCTAGCAGCATTATCCACACTTCCACTGTTTACTGAGCTCTTACCAGGTGTTTAGGAATAAATTAGAGCTAAATAACAGCACAGAACACTGAGAGCTGGAAACAAAGTTTATGGGACCATGGGAAACTTGGACATGCCCATGATCAGTGGACATCCGGATAATTAAAATCATGCTGGACTAGAGAGTGCGGGACCACTATTACTATTAATGGCCCTCATTCAGCAACACTTAGGCTATATCTACACTAAACATAGAAATCAACTGAAGATCTGCAATTTTTACTATGCCAATTGCATAGCTAAAATCAACTTATCTGCGGTCGACTCCCATGTCTGCTCACACAGGGAAAGGTTGATGGGAGCGTTTGTCCCTTTGACCTTCCTTATTCCTTGCCTCTTGAGATGTGTTCAGGGGTTGGCTTTGACCCCCAGAATGTCATTTCACATGTGCGAGAAATCAAACCTTGGAACTGAGTGGGTCAGTCTTCCATAGTAGTGTAATTGTAGCCTCAGTAGGATTATATGCTCATCTTTATGACCATTGCTATTTCCACCCTTAATTCTGTTCCTTCTAACTTGGTTTCTCTCCCTTCTGTCTCTTCATTTCCTTTTCTGGAGTAACTCCCAATTTCTACCCTATGGCTTTTGTTCACATCTATTTTGCCATCTGATCTACTAAAATAATAGCAGTGACAAGCTAACATTGACATTTAAGATGACATCTTTATGTTTTAACGTTAATAATCCAGTGGGTCTTTGTATCAGGTTCTCTGAAGCAGACTGAGCACAGCATTCGTTTATATGCATCTCTTGGAATGGGGGCTAGTTAAAAAATGAGTGCCTTTGTAGTGAAAGCTTCTTATGGAAAAATCATGCTTTTCATTGAAATTTCAAATTTTGTAAACTTCCAGCTGGCTCAACAGCAGGTCAGATTTTTTTCTCAAAAATGTATGTGAAACATTCATCCAATTTTTTACAATCAAAAACTTGATATACAGTAAATTTTGATTTGTTATCTTTGCACCTATGAATGCTAGAAATAGTGAGTGCCACAGTGTGAAAGCTGCATGTGAATATTCTGCAGAAGAGGCGCATGTAATATGTCAAGTAGATCTGGCCCTTCTAACATTTCTATCTGCCCCAGTGCACAGTGGAGTGCTCAGGCAGGCATCCTGCCTGCTGTGGCCCTTCACCATTCCTAGAACCAGCTGGCTGCTTGTGGAATGTCTCTGGACACTCCTTTGGGGTAGGGCAGTGAGTCTCCACGCACTGCCCCTGCCAGCACCGTCCTCACAGCTCTCACTGGCTCATTTGTGGCTGATGGGAGCTGTGGAGCAGTGCCTGCGGGTGCATGCAGGGCATGGAGACCCACTGTCCCTTCCCTGTCTCCCCCCAGTCTTTTGCAGAGACATGCTGACCCCTCCAGAGAGCAGCATGGAACCACAGCAGACAGGCAGCCTGCACCTCACACCCCTTTCTGCACTCCAAACCTCTGCTTCAGGTCAGAACCTTCCTGCACCCTCTATCCTCCTTTAATCCACATCCTCTCTTGCAGTCTAACACTGCACCACCCCAGAGTTCCCTCTTGCACCCATACTCTCTCTATTGATATGCTAAAAATGTGCAGCCCATGACAACTTACCAAGATTCGTGGAGTACCCACATGAAAATTATTGTCCACCCCAGACTGGATAATCCATGGTCCCTTCTAATGGATCCCTTTAAAATCTACAAATTATATTTTACAGAGATGTTTGGCCTCTTTATGTTTATTATATCCTGTTTTAGCATTCACTCACCCACCTAACTTAGAATTGGAAAATTAGTCTGAAAACTACCTGACAATTCTGTGTAGGAGTTGGTGATTACCCACTAGTAATACAATGCTACCTGAGGTATTCATGGAATTATGGGTTTTCACGTCTCTGAACATGGAGCTGCATATGTATTCAGCCAATTGTCAGTGGGGGAGTTGTTAACTATTTTGGGGGCCAAGTGGGGGCATAGGCAGTCCAGACAAGATATTTGTTAGTGTAAGTCCCCACAGGTCTAGCACCTAGGCTTGCAGAGCAACTGGTACTCCACTTTTCTTTATCTTATAAGGGCACAAACCACCAAATGTTCTGCCTCTGCGGCTTAACAGACAGCAGCCCCATGGCTCATGATTGGCTCTCTGCCCTACAGAAACCTGAGGTTCATTCTAGAAAGTGTCCAGACAACCTCTGGTGATAGGACAAGACACAATGGGCTTAAACTGCAGTAAGGGAGGTTTAGGCTGGACACTAGAAAGAACTTCCCCATTGGAATAAATTGCCTAGAAGGTTGTGGAATCTCCAGCATATGAGATTTTTAATAGCAATTAAACATCTCTCAGTGATGGTCTAAGATGGTGCTTGGTCCTGTCGCAAGTGCAGGGGCCTGGGCTAGATGGCCTCTTGAGGTCTCTTCTAGTTCTGTGATTCTGTGATTCTGCAGATGTCATGACCATTCCTGATCTTTGCCCTTGAGCCACTGGCCGTCTCTACACTAGCCCCAAACTTCGAAATGGCCACGCAAATGGCCATTTCGAAGTTTACTAATGAAGCACTGAAATGCATATTCAGTGCTTCTTTAGCATGCAGGCAGCTGCGGCACTTCAAAATTGACGTGCCTCGCCGCCACCCAGCTGGTCCCGACGGGGCTCCTTTTCAAAAGGACCCCGCTTACTTCGAAGTCCCCTTATTCCCATGAGCTGATGGGAATAAGGGGACTTCAAAGTAGGTGGGGTCCTTTCGAAAAGGAGTCCTGTTGGGACAAGCTGCACGGCGGTGAGCTGCGTCAATTTTGAAGTGCCGCGGCCGCCCGCATGCTAATGAAGCGCTGAATATGCATTTCAGCGCTTCATTAGTAAACTTTGAAATGGCCATTTGCTTGGCCATTTTGCTTGGCTAGTGTAGACGTAGCTATAGTGTATTCATTAAAACATGGTGTCTCTCAAACAGATTACTTCAAATTTGTGTGCTTAGTGAGGCCAACTGTGAAATGAGGAAGATAATGCTTATGCACCTTTGTAAAGTGATCTGAGATCTACAGGTGGAAATAGTATGTAAGTGCAAAGCAGAATTATTAAACACATTTTTCAGATGGTGTAATAATGCCCAGAAAAGTTCAGTGACTTGGCTGTTTTTCTTAAAATCATTCAAGTTGCATGCAGCCCACAGGTCAGTGTCTGTTATGTACTGCCCTCTGGGACTGACCCACGCATAGCATGGGTCTGTGTGAGCTCTTTAATGGAGAGTTCATAAACTCAAAGCTATTGCAGCTTATGGTGTTAGCTCTGGAGATCTTTGGCTCAAGCCTCAGGACAAAATGGTGGCTACTGCATAAAAGGGACCTCCAGGACCCACTTAAAAATTTGAAAGGGACATGATTATTTCAAAAGAAGAAGACGCTTTAATTTTATTGTTATTTTAATATATCGAATGTGATGAATTGGCAGCCTATAGACTGAAGATGTCTGTTTTTCCGCAGAGCAAGCTGAGCGCATAGACTGTTGCTTGACATAGTGGCTCCACACTGCCACACCAAAAGTTACAGATCATGACTTTAATATCATGAGATTTAAAAATAACAAATATTAAGTTCCTTTCATTTGTCTTTTTGAACGCTTAAGGTTCACCTTTTAAAGCTTATCTCTGCAGCCACAACATCAAGAAATGTTCATTTAAAAAAAAATAAATAAAAGCTAGGGTTCCAAGTAATCACATGACTCCAGGAGCTAGAATTTTCAAATAAAACCAATCAAAATCCATCAAAACTTGCAAAATTGTATAGGCTCTAAATACCAAAAACCACTAAATAACGTTAGAGTCCAGATCTGGATATGGTGTCAATAATTCACGCTTCATATCTGTCAAATTCTTGATGTCTGTTGAAAATGACAGCCATGATGTAGTGAGTTTTATGATTGGTTCCTTGTCCAATAGAGCCAAGATCCCGAGAAGTGCTGAGCGTTTTAGCCTGGTTTGCAGAAAGACTTAACATATGCATAAAGATAAATGCATGAGCCATCATACTGAAATGAATGAGACTATTTGCATGTTTAAACTAAACGTGTATAGAACTCTTTTTCCTTAACCAAGCTAGAGTGTTTATCACCTTGCAAGATTGAGTCCTCAGAGCTAGACATCAGTAAACATGAGAATCAGGCTTAATTTAGGAACTTTTTGCTGGTATATTCTCTTTTAATAATAATTCTACTTAAGGCTCTGAGCAGGCGGACAGCTGTGTGTACTTTAAAGTCTGTAAAAGTGTAAAGGGAATGGGAGATACTCGTAATGCTCTTCAGAATTATGAATAATCTCAGAAAGCTACAGTAGATGTGGATCGTATAAGAGCATATTCATTGGAATATGCATTCAAGTCCATCTTAAATAGTCAAATAAACAAGGAAAATATCAGAATGAAATTGTTTCCTGACAACAGGTATATTTATGGCAGGGAAAACAAAGCTGTTTACAGTATACGGTTCTATATCAAGAACATAAATTAGGTCATAGAGAGAGACATTGCTTATTTGAAAAGAGGTGTTCACTGAGACAGTCATGCTGCTTTATGGCAATATGTATTTATTCCTTTGAAATGGTTATGGCATGCCCCGTAAGTCTTGAATAAGACTGAAAGTTTTAGTATTCAAGTTGAAGGATCTAGTTGAAAAGACAGGCAGCCAACAAGGGCCTTTCTTTCTGGCCCAAAAGCTTGTCTTTATTTGCAGGCTTTGCTGTAATTCGTAAGGAAGAAAGTAATTGGTTCTTCTCTGAGTGATAGTTCTAGTCCATGCCACATTAGGTGTGAGCACTTGCCACCTACAGTGGTGCAGGAAGTTTTTTTCCGTAGCAGTGTCCATAGGGGAGGGGCTCTGGCCCGCTCTCAAATGGCACCCTCATGCACCACGCAGCATCAGTTCCTTCTGTCACTAGTGAGAGTGCTGGAACATTCTGCTGCCTTGTGCCAGAGTAGTTTGTATTGCTCAGCTTGATGAACTTTTTTTCTAACATAGTTAATTATTATCCCTTAGAAGAGTCACTGTTAGAATTGGTTGGCCAGAGATGGGGCTTTGCCCAGTGCCTGTCAATGAGCCTCATATCACCTGTTTGAAGTGTCTCGATGAAGGGCACCTAAATGACAAGTGTCGTATTTTCAGATTGTTCAGACTTCAAAGAGGGAGAGGGACATCCATCTCTGGGCACTCCTGATGGAGTCAGAGTTCACTGTGGCACTGGAGCAGAGATCCAGCTTGGCCCAGGGCGCTGGAATTGATGCTGAGTGCTCTGTGGGTGTCATTTTCCAGACTGAGCCCATCTCTTCCTCCAAGAAGCCTGAAAAACCTGTGAGAGAAAGATCTCCCACTTCCTATAAGGGAGAGGAAGGAGCTGGAGGAGAGCCAAGACTCACAGTGGCCGCGTCTACACGTGCACTCTACTTCGAAGTAGCGGCGCCAACTTCGAAATAGCGCCCATCACGGCTATACGTGTTGGGCGCTATTTCGAAGTTGAAATCGATGTTAGGCTACGTGACGTCGAAGCCGCTAACCCCATGAGGGGATGGGAATAGCGCCCTACTTCGAAGTTGAACGTCGAAGTAGGGCACGTGTAGCCGATCCGCGTCCCGCAACATCGAAATAGCGGGGTCCGCCATGGCAGCCATCAGCTGAGGGGTTGAGAGACGCTCTCTCTCCAGCCCCTGAGGGGCTCTATGGTCACCGTGTGCAGTAGCCCTTAGCCCAGGGCTTCTGGCTGCTGCTGCGGCAGCTGGGGATCCATGCTGCATGCACAGGGTCTGCAACCAGTTGTCGGCACTGTGGATCTTGTGTTGTTTAGTGCAACTGTGTCTGGGAGGGGCCCTTTAAGGGAGCGGCTTGCTGTTGAGTCCGCCCTGTGACCCTGTCTGCAGCTGTTCCTGGCACCCTTATTTCGATGTGTGCTACTTTGGTGTGTAGACATTCCCTCGCAGCGCCTATTTCGATGTGGTGCTGCCCAGCGTCAAAGTTGAACGTCGATGTTGCCAGCCCTGGAGGACGTGTAGATGTTATTCATCGAAATAAGCTATTTCGATGTAGCGTGCATGTGTAGACGTAGCCAGTGGGTGGTTCAGCCCCTCCATCAGGGGGAGTTGCGCACCAGGTTGAGTAGTCTAGCTGAGTGGTTCCCAACTTTTTCAGTAACACGGTACACTTCATTGAGACAAGCAGTTCCATGGCACACCCACTTTTTCAGCTGAATCTTTCGCTCATAAATGTCACATTTACTTATTTTTACTATGGTTACAGTCTAACCAGAGAGTTTGCAACGTACGAGTGCGTGCAACCTAAACAAGGATCAAATGTATTAATATTTCAAATCCACCGCACAGTATACCATCTCAGCGAGCACAGATACATTTTCAAAATCTGGTCAATGCCATACTAGAGATGTTGAGTAAATGAGTAACCACTGAAAGCAGGTTCCTCTCCCCATCAGCCCATTGGAGCTAGGACGTGGCATTTAAACTGCATCCCAGCTCCAACAGTCTTCCACCCTCCCTCCCCCTTGCCACAGCAGAGAGTGGGGGCAGGCTTCCTGCCGGCTCATTTGGTCTGGGAAGCAGCATTTCAGCTACCTCATGGGATGAGTGGGTCCTGCAGGATTGGCGTTTCCCCTCATGGTGGTTCTGCAAAGAGCCACCTCAAGGGGGAAATTAACTAACTCTGCACCAGCTGCAGGGATTGATGAACTCCACACCAGACGGGACTCAAGCGGCCTTGCTAGTTGAGCCCCAGCTGGCATGGGGTCATCAGTTTCCAACACTAAAGTGGCTATGCAAAGAGATACAGCAAGGGGAAATTGACAAAATGTCATGGCACACCTGGACAGTTCTCATGTTCTTTCATCAGAGCAGCCATCTCTCTCATCCACCAGCCAATCCAGGGTCAGACAGTAGTTCCTTAGGATGTGACATCAGGTTTCTACGGAGCCTTGAGAGACTTCATTTATCAGGTCTTTTTTTACAACATAGTACCTTAACCTACTCTTCTCTAGGCTCACCAGCCCACCCTTTAAGCCCTGGGCTCCTGTTCTATCCCACTTGTCCTGGAAGATCGCATTCCTAGTGGTGGTGATGTCAGTGAGACCAGCGTCTAAGGTCAAGGACTTGACCTTGGAACCATGTTACGCACATTCTTTATAAGGACAAGGTCCAGCTGCAAACCCATGTGGTGTTCCTGTCAAAGGTGGCATCTTCCTTCTGTGTGAACCAAGATACATTCCTGCCTGTATTCTGTCCGAAGCTGCACAAGATGGCAGAGGAGAGGGATTTGTACATACTGAGTGTCTGGAGGGCTGTCTCTTTTTACTTAAAATGCACTAAGCCTTTCCATTAGTCGACCCGTCTCTTCATTGCTACAGTGTCTATGACAAAGGGCCTCTCAGTTTCTTTGCAGAGGATTTCCAGCTGGATCACCTTTTGCATAAAGACCTGTTATGAACTGGCAAAGGTTCCACTGCTGCTGACCACCCGAGCCCATTCGACAAAGGCACAGGTGTCTTCTGCAGCCTTCCTGGCGCACATTCCAATCCAGAACATCTTTATATCCAAGATGTGGTCCTGTCATCATGTGTTCATGTCTCATTACATCATCACTCTGCAGGCCAGAGATGATACTGTGTTCAGCAGAGCTATGTTACAATCTTGAACTCTGTGAACACCCTCCCACTTCCAAAGCTAGTGCTGAGAGTCATCTAATAGGGAATGGACATGAGCAATCACTCGAAGGAAAAACGTTCACCTTTTTCATAAATGGGTTTTTTCTAGAGGTGTTGTTCATGTCTGTTCCATAACCCACCCTCTTTCCCCAGCGTCAGAGTTTCTGGAAAGAAGAAACTGAGGATGGGGAGTAGTGTGGTGTGCTCCTTATATTGCACCATTAAGGCACCACTCCAGAGTGGGCCAGATCCTCTCCCGTCTGTATTCTGGTAAGGGAAGAACTTCCAGCACCAGTGCAGCTGGTGAGCACACACAGCTCATGCAGCATAGACATGAGCAACACATCTCAAAGGGCACCAGTTACAGAACAGACAGCTGTCTTTTCAGGAGTGGAGCAATGTGCCTCACAGCACTTACTGTGGCTATAAAATGGAGCTAATATTTACCCTCTTTTGTAAGTGCTTGGGAATTCTTGGATGAAAGGTTCTAAACAAGGGGTGGTTAAATATTCGACGTCATGTAGTTTTGGAAACTTCTGGAAGGAATGTCAGTGTTTCAAAAGTAGCCTAATGCCTTTAACATTTTGGAATAAAACTACTGGATATAAATGTTAGCCAGTGTCTGATTTCAGTAGACCCATTAATAGAGTATTAGTGTGCCTACCTCCTTAGTTTTTGATTGCATTTTTCTACCATAAGTCAACAGGAATGACACATTGCACAATATAATGAGAAGTCAAGCCCCACATAAAAAATCCGTATGTGTCTCTGATATTGTAATGTGATTTTCTTGGCATTTTTGTATTTTCTGTAGATGCAAATTTATCTAATCATAGGGTAAACAGCAGCTGAATTTAAAAGCCATTTGTCAAAAGAAGCCTGTAATGGATTTAGAACTGTATAATGTCTCATACCGGCAACAGATCAGCATTATACCTTCATTAGCTAGTAAATTCAGTCTCCAAGTACTAACTTTTAAGAGAAGCAAATGAAGACAAAAGATATTGTTTTAGAAGTCAAATGTTTTTAAATGTTGTTGCCAAATACAATTGTTCCTTTTATAGCCTTCATCTATTCAGATAAAAACTGTAGGATAAAAATGTAAATATTTCCATGATTTATATTTTTATCAAAATCTCACTTTGAGAGCTTGGAGTCTGTATCCTCCTTTTTAGGGTAATTATTGCTTTATTTTAAACTTGAAAAGTCTGAACTGGCACTTGGAGAACTACTGTTATAGCCATTCATTTTTAAAATGAATCACAGCATTCCTTTGGGGAGAGATATGGTATAAATTGGACATGACAACACTGAGAACCATAGCTATTTGTGTAGTATGGCCCAAACCCAGCTCGCAGACTGTTGTATGCATGAGACCATCATGGAGATCAGGGCAAAAGGCCCTTTCTCTAAGCTCGTGAACAGCTCTATAACTACTACAGATTGAACCTCTCTAGTCCAGGACCTTAGGACCTCATCAGTGCTGAACAAGAGAATTTGCCGGACCATGGAAGGTCAATGTAGTCTAGCAGCATTACCAACACTTCCACGGCTTACTGCGCTCTTAGGAGACATTAAGTGGTAAATTACAGCTAAATAACAGCACAGAACATGGAGAGCCAGGACTGGTGGCTGTAAGCAAACTTTATGGGGCCATGAGAAACTTGACCACACCATAATAACTAATCTGGCTAACTAAAATCATTCTGGGTTACGACTGTTGCCTGATGACAGAGAGGTTCACCCAGTACTACAGTAGCCATATTATATGTGGTACTAATGGCTGCGTCTCCACTGCCCCTCCCTTTTGGAAGGGGCATGTAAATGCAGTGGTTCGAAAATGCTAATGAGGCGCTGTTATGAATGTTCGGCACCTCGTTCGCATAATGACATCCACTCACTTCATCGAAAGTGCTACTTTTGAAATGCAAACTAGCTGTGTAGACGAGGTTCCTTCCTCAGTTGCATTTCGAAAGCAGCACTTTTGACGCAGCGAGTGGCTGTCATTATGCAAATAAAGCGCTGAATGTTCATATCAGTATCTCAATAGCATTTTTGATCCACTGCATTTACATGCCCCTTCCGACAGGCAGAGGCAGTGTAGATGCAGCCAATGTGTTTATTAGATTGAGCATGATCCCAGGAGTACCTCACAACACAAGCAAAGGTAAATTGGTGTTTGTTGTGAGAAAGAATAAAGTGAAATCCTGGCCCCATAAAAGTCAAGGGAGTTTTACCACTAATTTCAGTGGAGCTGAGGTTCCACATGCAATTCCGATCTAATCCTTTGCAGGTGCAATGATCACCTTCCACTTATATATCTACTCTTTTTCTCAAAAGACCACAATGCATTTCACAAATCAGTTAATCCCCAATTGATCAATGATGCACTTTTTGACCGTGTGCAGCAGCTATTGAACAGCATGCAGCAATTTTACGTGCAGGTCTAGTGTGGGAAAACACTCTTTATCTTTCACTGAAACTGCAGAAGGAGCCTGCTAAACAGGAAATATTGTAAGTCTAATCCAAACTGGAATTTGGTCAGTCCATCAGGTTTAATATCCTGCAGACTGGCCTTTGAGGACAGTTAGTGAACAATTAGTTCACTTTTTTATTTACAGTTCTGAAATTGTAGGGGTGTTTAGAGTAACGTGTCTAGAGGCTCCTGTCACTAATTTTATTGAAGTGAAGATACTGCAGTATCTCGTTCAGGAAAAGGAGTAGTAATAACGACTTGAGACGTGTTATGGAAAGAGTGGTTATTTTGAAGCTTCTGCATAAAAGGGAGAATTTAATTTTTCTCTCTTTCTATCTGTATATGAATATTTTTATTTGGATTAAGCACTTATCCCTAGCTTTGCCAGCTGAATAAGTCTAGATTTATTTATGTTTTTCTTAGATCCGTTTGCTAGTAATCCATTAAATGATTAATTTTGTTAGGAGTACAGAGTTCACCATTGGTATCTCAAAGATAAACATACGAGCTGAATCGACATGGCCCCTCCCTTTCAGAAGGGGCATGCAAATATGGCCTATTGGAAATGAAAATGAGGCACAGATTTAAATATCTCATGCCTGATTTGCATATTCCCATGTGGTCTGGCTTCTGGAAGAGCCATTTCCGGAAGCTAAAGCAACCGTGTGGACAGGGTTCTTTCAAAAGTAAACCCCCGCTTTTGAAAGGACCCTTCTTCGTAATTTTTTCAGCCACGGTGTTGTGCTCTACATAGGTATTTCTCAACCTTTTTTTTTTCTAATAAAGAACCTCTTTTTTTAAAAAAGTATAAGTTCCCACAGACTTCTCTCTCACACCCCTAGCGGTATGGGTACCACCACTTGAGAAACGTAATCTTAACATAATCTGAGCTCTTGAAACAAGTGCCATTCAGCCTTTCCAGACCTGGCTTTTGTTCCTGAGAAAATGGTGTTTTCTTGGCAACATGATACTGCTTCAATGAGGGATGTTAATGATTCCAGAGCAGCTGGAACAACCCTCATCTATGGCAGGCCCAGCACAGAAGCAGCATTGTGGGCAGGGTGTCTCCAACGTAGCTGAAGCAACTGTGGTTCATGGACTGCCCATCCATGCAGTGTCCACCCCGCAAGGCCTGCAGCCTGTTGAGGTGGGGGATGAGGCTTTGGGGACTGCCCCTGCCCCCCAGTGACTCCCTTCTGCAGGCTGTGAGGGGAGTCTAAGTTTTGGGGGCTCCTTCCTTCTGGTGCCCCCTGGTCTCCCGACTCCCCGTTGCTGGCTGGCTGAGGCGTGGCCAGGCTACAGGATGCTGCCCCCACTCTAGCTGCGTCCTGCAGCCTGCAAGCTGTTGCGAAGGGTGAGGTTCTGGGTGCCTGCAGGCTTTGGGGGGCTGTCCCCCCCTTCAGAACACCCTTCTCCCACAACCTGCAGGCTGTCCCTGGGGCAGCAGGCTCTGGATTTAGGACAGGGGAGCTAGTTACCTGTCGTCGTGACAGGCAAGATGGCAGAGCCCCACCCCTGCTGGCCCCTCTCTTGATACTGCAGTTGCTCCCAGTGCCCACTCCCAGTATCTCCTCTCTGTACCTTTTACTTCCATCTCCTTCTACCCCCTCCCTTTCCATGTTGTGAAAAACATCCCCATTCCTGGCACTTCTCATTTTGCAGGTACAATCAGACCGTGACATGGGTTTAACTTATGGAAAAGGGAAACTGCATACCAAATGTGGTGGCCATAGCTCTTACACTGTAGGAGGAGCTCTTAAGCAAACACACTTGTGAAAAACACCTTCAGGAGCTCTCTGACAATGGGGTAGTTGATGAGAGAAGTGCAGCATCAGGATTTGTGCCATGGTCTGGTATTGCCAGTCTGTATCTTGATCTGACTGAGGACTTTTCTAACAGGCCCACCATGTCTGTCCTTTTCAAAGGGCACCCCTATGATGGGCACTGGTATTGAACAGGCCCTTGGGATCTTTTTCTGACCTGTCCACTGGCACATGAGACATGATATGCAATGGTGCTTAAGTTAAAGTGAGAGACTTAAATTTAACAAGGAAGTCACGCTGGTATCTTTTGCCATCCCTATGAAAATTCTTCAAAACATGGCCACATTATAAACCTCTGGACAATCTCAGTTCACAGTGCTCCCAAGAGAGAGATGTTAGCATTTGGGAGTTAAGTCTCAGATAGGTCTGTTTGCACTGAGTATGGTCCATCTCCTCACAATTTCTGTGTGCTGATGTACACGCAGAGAGCCAGTGAGCATGCTCCCTTTCGAAACAGGGGTTGAGCAGGAATTTTTCTTCAACTGTTCTTCGCTGCTGCGGGGGTCAGTCCTGGTGCCAAGCACTGGAAGTGCAAGTACGAGAGTAGGAAAGCTCTCTCTCCTTTGCTGTAACCGCTTCTTGCTTGAGGGTGTGAGCTGACATCCAGCTAACTGAACCTCGGAGGGGTGAGGAATTGGAGGTTGAGCGTGGAGGAATAGATAGGAATAGGTAGCAAGAGGTTGTGTAGGAGTCTGAACGTATGAAGTATAATACAGTCTTGAATTACATGATCACTTATTGTTTTTCCATACAACATCTACTTCATTCAGTGCATTGGACAGACGCTGTGGGAATGTATCAAGGTTGTGAAGGAGACTGTTGTCTGTAGGACTTCTTCATTTGTTTCCGAAGTAGGAAGACATATAGGCCACGTCTAGATGACCTAATGACAGGTCACGAAATTGCAAATGGAGGACCCTGAACCTCATAAGGGACTGGCAACAGAGGGGGCACGCCCCCTGCTGACAGTAAAATCTCATGTGTCTATGCCAATGATCCTCCATTTGCAATTTCGTAACCTGGCGTTAGAATAACGCTGCCGGCAGCAGTGCTGTGTTAAATGGTCATCTAAATGTGGCCATAATGAATGAGGCAGGATAATGTATGAAGGGAGATGAACAAAAATGGTTCAATAGTTTGAGTGCGAGCCCAAGACTTGGAAGATCTAGATTCAAGTCCTTGTTCCATCACAGGCTTCCTGTGCGTGTTGGACAAGTCCCTTTCACCACTTGTCTTCTCTGTGCCCTGCTCCCCATCTGTAAAATGGAGATAATACTCCTCTGTCTCACAGGACTGTTGTGAACATGAAAGATTGTGAGATGCTCAGATACTAAGTTAATGGGGAAGGGCATATACATTTCTAGATAGCTAGGGAGAAAAAGGATAGTGTTGCGGTTAAAAGAAGTTGAATATTTGCTGGAAAAATAGATTCTATCTTTGCTTGTACCATGGAGTTTCTGTGTGATACTGGACAAGTCACTGAAATCAAACTTTTCCCAGGCAGCCATTGTGTGTTCTTCATTTTCCTGGTGTCCAAATAGAGACACTGAGGCTGTGTCTACACTACAAAAATAACTTTGACATTGCTTACTTCGAAGTACAGCTTTGGAGTAAGCAACTTCGAAACAGAGCATCTACACAAACCCTACTTTGAAGTTAAACTTCCAAGTAGGGCACTACTCCACTCCCGGGAACGGAGTAAGGACTTAGAAGTTGGGCTTCGAAGTAAGGGAAAATGCGTGTAGACTCTCTGCTGACTACTTCAATGTAATGCCTAACTTCGAAGTTAGTTCCTAATGTAGACACACCCTTAGGGTCTCACATGCAGAAGTACTGAACTCTCAAAACTGTAGTCAATGGAAACTCTGCTCTAAACATATAGGCTACGTCTACACGTGCAGCCAACATCGAAATAGGCTATTTCGATGAATAACGTCTACACGTCCTCCAGGGCCGGCAATGTCGATGTTCAACTTCGACGTTGCTCAGCCCAACATCGAAATAGGCACAGCGAGGGAACGTCTACACGTCAAAGTAGCACACATCGAAATAGGGATGCCAGGCACAGCTGCAGACAGGGTCACAGGGCGGACTCAACAGCAAGCCGCTCCCTTAAAGGGCCCCTCCCAGACACAGTTGCACTAAACAACACAAGATACACAGAGCCGACAACTGGTTGCAGACCCTGTGCCTGCAGCATAGATCCCCAGCTGCCGCAGAAGCAGCCAGAAGCCCTGGGCTAAGGGCTGCTGCCCACAGTGACCATAGAGCCCCGCAGGGGCTGGAGAGAGAGCATCTCTCAACCCCCCAGCTGATGGCCGCCATGGAGGACCCAGCAATTTCGACGTTGCGGGACGCGGATTGTCTACACGGTCCCTACTTCGACGTTGAACGTCGAAGTAAGGCGCTATTCCTATCTCCTGATGAGGTTAGCGACTTCGACGTCTCGCCGCCTAACGTCGAAGTTAACTTCGAAATAGCGCCCGACGCGTGTAGACGCGACGGGCGCTATTTCGAAGTTGGTGCCGCTACTTCGAAGTAGCGTGCACGTGTAGACGCAGCTATAAAGTGATAGAAAATACTAAATATTCTGTAAAAAATCTAGCCCTAATTGTCTCAAACTGAACACTTAAAAATAGTTGACAGAATTTCTCACTGGATGGCCCAGTTAGAGAATTCATATGAGAAATGAGTGTTTTATTTTTTTCAGTTCTTCTGCATATATTTTAATTCTAAGCTCTTCAGAAAGTACCACTTTCCTCCCTTTCATTAAGATTCCCATATATATGTCTACACAAACCCTGTTTCTTTCTGTCTCTCGTGGAATTTCCCTTGAGAATTAAGGGCAGTAAAATACTTCTAGAACTCAGAAGAATTTATTTTAAAATATTGACAGCAAAAATACATTGAAGTGGATAACACCTCATTCACAGGAAGAGTAATTGACTGTGCAGATTTGATTTATGAATTTAAAAAGTTTGAGAGCGTATTTGCCGGGGCGGTGGCGTATTGGCATAATTTTTCTGGTTTATTAGTGGAGCTGTCACTTTTAAGAGGACGAATAAACATCTTGGTTGGTAACTTGGGATTCAGGCTAGTGAAAAGCAACTACAAAAATAATTTATAAATAGTGGGTATAATTAACAGGATGTCTGACAACTACTCTGTTAGCAAGTGCATAGGCGTAGGGTACACACTTTATTGCAGTAGACTCGAAGGAAGGTTTTCAGATTTAGAAATACCAATTACGTGGGAGTTGGTAGGAAAGAATTTTACTATTGAATTTGGTTATCTAATAAAGTATTGGTTATTTTAGTATTTATGTGTCCCATATTCTTTTTATCACTCTCTGTAATGCTCCAGAGTGCTAGTTCTAAAAGCAGGTGAGATACAGACTACTAGTGGTAAATAGCTTCATGTTGTCGAACAGGAGATTGCGCCTCAGTTGTGTTGTTTTGTATGTTAGAAGTTTCTTGCTGTTGACTTTTAAATCAAGTTTCAATCTGAAAAGTGACTCTCCATATGGCATTCCACGGTTCCAAATCTGCCAAATCTCAATAACTTACAGTGCTCGTTTTTCAGGTAAAATATTTTTTTCATCCAGCTGGCAGCCTTATAGACTCAGCTGCGGATCTGACGGTCAAGCTGGGTTCTTGGGTCCAAGTTCAACAGTAGGAACTGATTTGGACTCAGAGGTTTTATCCTGATCTCTTTATCCCTGTGTAATCTCCTGAGAATGGGAAAGCAGAATTTAGTCCTGAACTGACAATTGAATGTACGTTGTTTGTGTGTGTGTGTGTACATATAAATATATATGTAACACACGCATACACAAACACACAGTGCTTTCTGCTTTAAAAAAAAAAAGTGCCAGAATGATGGAAGTCCTGCTGGCAGCCTCAGCTCCGGGATCCCTGGTGGCGACGGGGCAGGGGACCCTCAGCCCTGCAACCCCACACCTGGGAGCTGGCTGGGGCACGGAGCCCTGGCCAGCAGCCTCAGCCATGGAAAGCCTAACCAGGGGGCGGGGGACCCTGCAGCACCCCTTGCTGGGAGCTGGCTGGGTCCTAGAGTCCTGGCTGGCAGTGCCAGCTGTGGGAACCGTGGCTGGGGGAAGAAGGGTGCTGGAATGCAGTTCCACTGAGTTCCTGCAGAAAAAAGCCCTCTGTATATATATTTTAGCATGGAGGGGAAAAGGAACTATTAGAATGGAGTACAGAGTCATAAAAAAGAAATGTATATGTTTTGACCTCATAATGATCTGTTTGATCTGACTTCAGTGAGTTAACCTTAATTTACAATACTACTAATATGATCAGAATCTGGCCTGCTGAGTCAAGATTTAACTTGCAAAATCACCTTCATGCCAGAGAGCAGATTACCCTTCAGGGACTGTGCAGTTCATTAAAGAAACTACTGATTCTGAAGTTACAACATTTAAAAAACAAACCTATTTACAGCAAATACAGGATGATTAGAAGACTTCTCAGAGACCTGTGCTACCTATTTTTTTCTAATGAAGTCTCTGCTCTCTCAGCTTTTCATATGAAGATGATTCCCTTTGATCTTTTGATCCCTGAAATAAATGCATGATTTCAGAGTTGGCAAGAGCATTTTCAGAAACTATAGTAACTCTTTCTACCTACAGCGCCACAGAAAAAGAAGTGATATTTCTGACTTTTAAAAGTGTTGCTCCTGATACTCAGTTGATGTGAATTGGTTTAGTGCCAATGGAACTGTGTTGATTTACACCAGTTTAGAATCCCTACTCTTGTGCTATGAGATTATCTCCTAAATATTTTACGCATATTAAAAGTGAGAGGTGTCTGTTTGCTTTCCTTCATTCGGACAAAGCAAAATGAGCATATTGTTTATCTTCATTTGATTAATGTAAACTGATTTTTTTAGAATAATGTCTGAGACTGTAAAAAAGGTGGCCAGTTGTGACTGAAACGAAAAGACTGACGGTTGTCAATAAGGCGTCTGAAGTAGTAAAATGGACCTATAAAAGTGTAGCAAGAAATAGACTTAGTGGGGAAGTATGAGCTCATAATCAGTGGTCTTCTGGATCACCTTCCTTTCTGCAAGTTAAAAGTATGAGAGGCGCAGCCATGTAAGTCTGTATCCACAAAAACAACAAGAGTTCCTGTGGCACCTTATAGACTACCAGATTTTTTGGAGCATAAGCTTTCACAGGCAAAGACCCACTTCGTCAGATGCATGTCATGCCCATGGAAGCTTACACTCCAAAAAAATTTGTTAGCCTATAAGGTGCCACAGGACTTCTGCAACTTAAAGACATTCCTATCCTGGTACTAGTGAGTACAAAAGGTTGTGGGCTAAATTTTTCTCAGTTTCAGAAGCCTGAATTACTGAGTTGAAACTTACGAAATAATTCTTGCTTTGCATCAGCCTGAATAAGAATAGAACAGAGAGCATTACCCAAGAATCTGGGCTCTTTTAAAACGACAGTATATTATTCTGCTGCCAATCAGATTTTGATTTGATGAATGATTACATATAAACTGTTTTTTCCACTTCTTCGTTAAAACAACTTGCTAGAATTCCTGAAATGAAAAAAACAGGCTTTATGTGATCATGTATTCTGTGCGTTCACTAGCTCACTCATACTGAGTAGATATATTTCAGTCATTCTGTGGTAGTGGAATACTCTTTCCTGAATAGAAAAAAAAGTCATTTTCTAACACTTTTTAAATTTTCTAATGCATAGAGCTGTGCAGAAAATCGGATTTCTATTTCATGAAAATATTTGAAATTTTCCACAAAATGATATTTTTGGAAAAAAATTCGGGTCAATTGGAACATTCTGTCTCAATACAATTGAAATGTTTCATTCTATTTTGACTTTTAAAATAAAATTCAGAGTAAAAAATTTTGACCATCTGTAATAATAATGTCTCTTCTTCCAGGATACAAGTTTGCATAAGCACTCTTTTGTGATTATCTGCTGGTTCCATAAAGCACTGTGTTCTTAGCCTATCCCAGAGTTATTATGATTTGCAGTAGGCTGGCAGGCTGTAGTGCAAATTCTGATATAGTAATGAGACATCACCCACCACAGGAAAAACACATTCCCGGAAGTCATTCAACTGTCTTTGTTTTAGTGGCATTCTTTCTGATGCTGAGAAAAATTCCTGTTCCCTGTCCCCATGCTTCGACACAGCAATTGAGTACTTAATGATGGTATCTGTGATTTTCTTTAAGTAAATTTGTTCTCAGTGGAAAGTGCTGGAATGACAGAACCTAGTGACTGAAGCCTTCTATTTATCTTTACAGAGTATGACGTATGCAGCTTCAGTGTGAGCTACATTGTCCCACTCAAGAAAGTCTTGTTTGTAGCACGGTCATTCTGATTTATTATATTCTTCCATCAGTACATTTGAATAAGAACATCACAGTGGCTGTGCTGGATTAAACCAATGGCTCATCAAGCCCAGTGTCCTGTCTTCTGACAGTGGCCAATGTCAGGTGCCCCAGAAGGCATGAACAGAACAGGTAATGGTTAAGCAATCCATCCCCTGTTGTCTCCCCAGCTTCAGGCAAACAGAGGCTAAGGGCTCCATCCTGGCTAATAGTCATGAACAGAGCTGTCTGCCATGAACTTATCTAGTTCCTTTTTTAACCCTGTTAGTGTCTTGGCTTTTATGAGTTCCATCGGTTGACTGTGTGTTGGTTGAAGAAACACTTCATTTTCTTTGTTTTTAGAACCTGCTACCGATTAATTTCATTTGGTGTTATGCAAAAGAGTAAATAACGCTTCCTTATTTACTTTCTGCACACCAGTCGTGCTTTTATAGTTCTCAATCAGATCTCCCCGTAGTCATCTCCTTTCCAAGCTGAAAAGACCAAGTCGTCTTAATTTCTCCTCGTATGGAAGCTGTTCCATAAACTTAATAATTTTTGTTGCCTTTTACTGAACCTTCTCCAATTCCAGGATGTCTATTTTGAGATGAGGAGACCACATTTGCATACAGTATTCAAGATGTGAGCATACCTTAGATTTATATAGAGGCAATATGATATTTCCCATTGCTAGCTACCTCTTTCCTAATGATTCCCAACTTTCCGTTAGCTTTTTTGACTGCCACGGCACATTGAGTGGATGTTTTCAGAGAGCTATCCACAGTGAGTCCAAGATCCTCATTTTGTATGCATAGTTGGGATTATGTTTGCCAATGTGAATTATTTTGCATTTATCAACATTAAATTTCACCTGCCACTTTACGACCCTGTCACCCAGGTTTTTGATATCCATTTGTAACTAACTCTTCATAGTCTGATGTGGATTTAGCAGTCTTGAATAATTTTTTCTTGTCTGCAAAGTTGCCGCTTCATTGTTTACCTCCTTTTTTTCAGATCATTTATGAAAGTTTTACAGTATCAATCTCATTATGGACCACTGGGGAATGCCACTGTGTACATCTCTCCATTCTGAAAACCAGCCATTTATATTGACCATATGTTTTCTGTCTTTTAACCAGTTACCAGTCCATGAGACAACCTTCCCTCTTATCTCATTACAGTTTACTTTCTTTCAGAGCTTTTCATGAGGGAAAGAGACAACAGACTACATTTGGACCTTTGACCCAAATTAAAAACATCAATTATAGGCCACCCGTCTGTGTGGTGTGGAGGATCAGAGCTTTGTCCTATAGCAGGGCAACCCTGCACTCACAGCTTCAGCCCTCCAGAGAGGACTGGACGCAGTGGTGCTCAAACAGTTTTTACAGTGGGGGTGCTGAAAGCCAGTGGCCCCCATACTTTTTTCTGGCATTCCCTCCTTACTCTTTCATGCCCCTTCCCTCCAGAGCCGGGGCCAAGGCTGAAGCATGACTTTTGGGGTGGGGAATGCAGACAAGGTAACGTGGCTGTGGCTGGGACCATAGGTGAGGTAGGGAGCAGAGACCTAAGTGTGGGGTCATCAGCTGGGACCGTGTATACAGGACCAGGTGCTGAGCCCTGGGCAGGGGAGTAGTTGGTACCCAGCATGAGGGGCCAGGTGTAGAGCCCTAGCAGGGGTCATGCAGCACTGGGATCCTGAATGTGGATTGGCAAGGACCCAGTGCAAAACCTGGGTTGCTGCAGTAGCTTCCGCATCCCTACTTCCCACACTTCTTTGTGGAGGCTTGGGGCGAGTCAGAGCTCCAGGCTCCAGTTCTGCGGGAGCGTGCCATAGACTGGATAAAATTAAGCAACGTGCTGTATCTGGCCCATGCGCTGTAATTTTCCCACAGAAGGAATATTTTAATTGTTTCTATCTTACTTCCTTTTAGCTTTCAACTCTTTTGTTTAGATTTGTGCAGGCATTTTGTAAAATATAAAATTTCTTCTTTCCACAGAAACAAGCATCTTGTCCCTTCATTCTTCTTTGCTTCCTCCCTTTGGAATACTACTCATCAGGTTATTGGGAATGGCAAAGAAATGGTTGTTCTACAGGCAAACAATAAATGATAAATATTATTGGTTGATAGGAGACCCTTTGCATAGTTGAAGATGCTCATACCTTGGATTCATAGTTCACGAGCAGCACCCAGAGGCATGGCAGCCTATCAAAGCAGGACCAATCTCGAGTAAATCATTCCAGCTAGGGCTTTGTCATGTCAAGCCAAGCCTGGCTTTAAAAACTGCTAAGGATGGAGATGCCACCACCTCCCTAAGCAACCTATTCCAGAGTTTCACCACCCTTCTAATGAAGTAATTTTTCCTAACATACAACTTAGATATCTGCGACTGGAACTTAAATCATTGAATTATAGAATTATAGGGTTGGAAGAGACCTCAACAGGTCATCAAGTCCAGCCCACTGCTGAAAGTAGGACCAATCTGTTAGCCGGTGGCCAGGTAATGTGCAGTGAGGTACGCCCCTGGGTCCTAAACAACCCAGTTTTTTTACTGTTAGAGCAGGGAGCTACTAGCACTCTCACCTGCAGCCAGGCTGAGTAACCAAACAGTTACAGTTCTTTTGTTGTGCCGGCTGTGTTGTAGTGACAAAAGGATAACAGGGTCAGGCTTAGATCTTAACTAGTTACAAGTTTATTAAGCTACAGTTATAGGCGTGTGGTTACAAAAGGCTATTGTCTACTTCTTATATGCTAGCAAAGTACAGGTGTTAACAAGTTACATTACAATCCAATACAAAGATATCTGTTACCATCTAACACAACGATATCTTGACACAACGACGTCTAGTTACAGAGCTCTAATTCTTTAGCTGTGCACAAAAAAGAACGGAGACCTAGCATGGGTATATCTTACCCTCTCTGCGTCTCTCGATACCAGCGTAGCCAAGCCGGATCGGTCACTCAATTCCGCGGAAAGACGAATACGAGGTTGGGCGTCCCCAGTTGCGGACCTCGGGAGGCAATCACCTGACCCAACCAGCAGGTAGTTGTGGAATGCACTCAGAGTTAGAGTTCTGCTGGACCCATCTTTTGTACCCCTTTTTGGGTTACGTATTCTCTTTCTTATCTAAGGTGCCAGATCATACTGGTCTGTCTTTTGTGACGCCAGTTTGTTACAAGGGCAATTCTTACTTAATTTGCACTTGTTAGACAGGAGATAAGCAATTTGAGAGTACAGGACATTCCTTTTGTGTGGGCGGAGATTTCCCCTTCTGGGATGGTTGTGTGGTCATCAAATTCATCAATGCCAGCTGGGATGATTTCTTGAGGGTCCCCTCCCCCCCTTGTTGACAGTTTGGCCTGTTAGCCCTTTATCTGTACTTTCTGTTTCTCAGGGTCACGATGAGCTAGCACATCTGGGCCTCAATGAGGGCATCAAAGACTGTGCTGTCAGCAGCCATTTCCGTGCCCTGTGTGCTTCCCAGTGGGGGGCGGGCAGCGAGCAAGCTGGCTTGTAAGGGGGAGACTTTGTCTGGCTACACAATCCCAACTAAATCATCCCAGTCAGAGCTTTGTTAAGCCAGGATTTAAAGACCTCTAGGAAAGACGAGTCTATCACCCTCCTAGGTAATCCATTCCAGTGCTTCAGCACCCTCCTAATGAAATAGTTTTTCCTAATATTCAACCTACACCTCTCCCACCTCCGTTTCAGACCATTGCTCCTTGTTCTGTCATCTACCACCACAGAAAATACCCTGGCTCCATTCTCTTTGGAACCCGCCTTCAGGTAGTTGAAGGCTGCTATCAAATCCCAATTTATTCTTCTGCATGCCAGTTTTACAGGCATAATTGACTGCTGACATATTTGTGCATCTGTAATAATTTGTGCCCCAAAACTATGCACATAAATGTTGAGCACAATGTTTCAAAAATTGTATGTACTGTCACAGATAACATGTAAGGACCTATAAGCAGCAAATGTGAAAACATGGATATGACCGGAAATTAACAGACAGACACATAGTGCAGTCAATGGATGGAGGGTTGTTTTTTTTTTTTTTTTAAATGAGAATGTGAAACCAAAATTAGGAATCATCAAGTGTGAAATCCCACAAATCAGTTTCATGAGATTATGGGAGGACCAGCATTGCTGGATATTGGTCCTTTCCTTCTTTATGTGCGCATGAGGACAAAAACAAACTTAGCATCTTATATTTTAAACTTTATGTTGTGTGCAAGTATTTATTTTTTTACTCCTCACACTGCAGATGACTTGATTTGTACTGTCTGCAATAATGAAGTCCACAGGAAATGTACAGAGTAAAAGAAAGGGAGATTGCACTAAAACTACAAGATGCTATGTGAGGGGTCAGTGCTCCCCCTGAGTACCCAGCAGCCGCTGAAGTCAGCACATTTCTTCTCAGGAGAGATCTCCATATCAGGGAATCGCCAGCAAGTTATTTTTCTTGCTGGATCCTTGACTATGGAATTTTATTTCCATGTTCATCCAGCACGGTCCAGTTTTGTTAATGTTCAGCTTATTTGCTAAATAATCTGTCCAGGCATCCGGTTTTTGTCTGTGACGGCCAGTCAAAAACGGAGCCTAGTGGCTCCAGCCAGCACTGCTGACCAGTTAGTGGCACAGTGGGGCTAAGGCAGGTTTCCTGTCTGCTGTGGTTCCATGCATCTCCCAGAAGTGGTCGGTATGTCTGGCTCCTAGGTGCAGGGGCGACCATGTGGGTTTCCATATGCTGCTGTCACTCCAAGCACCTGCTCTGCAGCTCCCATTGGCTGGGAGCTATGGACAGTGGTTGCTGCAGGGATGGCATCTGTGGGCATAGACAGTGTACAGAGCCCCTGGCCCCTTCATCTAGGAGCTAGACATGCCAGCTGCTTCCAAGAGCCACTTGAAGTAAATGCCTCTCAGCTGGAGGCCACACCCCCTGCTAGACCCCAGCCCCCTGCCTTGAGTCCCCTCCCACACCCTGAATCCCTTATTTCTGCCTGCAGCCCCAGCCAGACCCCTCACCACCTTCTGCACTGCAATGTCCCCCGACACTGCCAGCCTAGTGAAGGTCAGTGAGTGTGGGAGATGGGTGGACAGTGAGTGACAGAGAGAGGGAGGATGAGTGAATGCAGGCGGGGTCTCAGAAGAGGCGGGGTTTGTAGGGCAGGGTAAGGCAAGGGTGTTTAGTTTTGTGCGATTGGAAAGTTGCCAGCCCTTGTGCTAATTGCTTTCCTGAGTAATGAACGGACAGATGGACAACGGCCCATGAGGTAGCTGCTGTTTATGAGATTTTAAAGATAAAAGATAAGATAAAGATAAAAGTCTAGAAATGGATTGTTTTCAACTGAGAAGCCAATAGAGCACAAGGAGCAATTCTGTACTTCACTCGTAATAGCCTTAATTAGCAAGAAGGCTGCTGCATGTTGTGCTAGCTGAAGTTTTGGCGGGGTGTTCACATTTATCAGAAATCTCCATTTTACTTAATACTCACTTGTTAGGCAAGAGTCTCAGTGATTGTAAATTGTTGTAGCTCCAGTTCACAGTTCACTGTCAATGGCTACGTCTACACGTGCAGCCAACATCGAAATAGCTTATTTCGATGTTGCGACATCGAAATAGTCTATTTCGATGAATAACGTCTACACGTCCTCCAGGGCAAGCAACTTCGATGTTCAACTTCGACGTTGCTCAGCCCAACATCGAAATAGGCGCAGCGAGGGAACGTCTACATGTCAAAGTAGCACACATCGAAATAGGGATGCCAGGCACAGCTGCAGACAGGGTCACAGGGCGGACTCAACAGCAAGCCGCTCCCTTAAAGGGCCCCTCCCAGACACACTTGCACTAAACAACACAAGATACACAGAGCTGACAACTGGTTGCAGACCCTGTGCCTGCAGCATAGATCCCCAGCTGCCGCAGAAGCAGCCAGAAGCCCTGGGCTAAGGGCTGCTGCCCACGGTGACCATAGAGCCCCGCAGGGGCTGGAGAGAGAGCGTCTCTCAACCCCCCAGCTGATGGCCGCCATGGAGGACCCGGCAATTTCGACGTTGCGGGACGCGGATCGTCTACACAGTCCCTACTTCGACGTTGAACGTCGAAGTAGGGCGCTATTCCTATCTCCTCATGAGGTTAGCGACTTCGACGTCTCGCCGCCTAACGTCGAAGTTAACTTCGAAATAGCATGCACGTGTAGACGCAGCTAATATGTGCCTGCTGGGGATCTGGCTCTTTCTGGTTAGCTGTATAGTAACCCCTCAATTTAACGGACTAATGTGGGGGAGGGGTTTCTGTTAAATAGAGGGTTTACTGCCCACCCACCCCCCAGCAGGCTCCCCCAGCTCCAGCCTCTCTCCCCCCCATAAGGCACTTGACTCACCAAAGGAGCTGCCACCACTGGAGGAGCTGCCAGAGCCCACTGCTGACGGAGGAGCCATCAGAGCCTGCCACCATGTCTGGAGCTGCCCACCCTGCCTCCTGGGCCTGGGGGGACCCTGCTGTGACTGGCACTCTGCCACTGCAGCTGGAGCTTTCCTGCCACGTGCAGCTGAAAAGCTGCCACCACTGCTGCTGGAGCCGCCATGCGCTCCTCCCACCAGGGGTGGGATGCATATGTGAGTGCTGTCTGCCCCCATGTGCACCCCACCCTGGTAGGAGGAGTGCGTGGCGGCTCCAGCAGCGGTCCAGGCAGCCATGGAGGGTTCAGTGGCGGTGGACCCAGTAAGTCCCTTACTTTGGGGTGCAGCGGCACGCTTTAGGATTTTATGGACTCTGATTAAGCGGGCTTCAGGAACAATGGGTGTGGGGGGAGGCATGGCTGACGTCCATTGTTCCCGAAGTTTGTTAAATTGGGGTCAATAAACTCAAGTGTTTACCGTATATCAGTAGCAAGCACTGTTAATATGTTGATGCTTGTGCTTTCTTTGGTGGCACAAATACTAACATTTAGGCTGTGTCTACGCTACAAAAATAACTTCAAAGCTGCTTACTTCGGAGTACAACTTCTCAGTAACAGACTTTGAAGTTGAGCATCTACACCGCCTCCCCCCACTTTGAAGTTAAACTCTGAAGCAGGGCACTACTCCATTCCTGGGCTCCTTACTTCAAAGTTGGGCTCCCTACTTCAAAGTTAACTTTAAAGTAAGGGGAAACGTATGTAGACTGTCCGCAGGATACTTTGAAATAGCACCTAACTTTGAAGTTAACTTCGATGTTAGTTCCTAGTGTAGGCGCACCCTTAGTCTTTTTTATTTTAAATTCTGTGCTTTAAAATACCATTCTAAGTATAGAAAATGTCATATTTACACCTTTCTATTTGTACAAACCTAGGCTCCATTTTTCAAAAGCACTCACAAATTTTGTGTGCTATCATGTTTTGTGGTATGCCCCGCTCTTCTGCAGCTCCTGTGATCTTCATTGAGGGTTTGGGGGTCTTTGTCTGCCACCTCCGAAAATGAGCCTTTTGATGTCTCAGTCTGAGTATCCAGAATCAGCGCCACTGTTTTCAAGTATCTATTACTTACAGCAGAGTCCTCCAAAATGTGCAGCAGAGTACTAAAACTCACAACAATCTCTCTTCCTCCTTACCCTACCCTGATATCTGCAGCTAGAGCTAATGGTTTAACAGTGGCACAGAAGTGGGTGGGAGGGATATCTTAATGGTTTGAGTATTGGCCTGCTAAACTCAGGGTTGTGAGTTCAGCCCTTGAAGGGGCCATTTAGGGATCTGGGGCAAATTGATAGAAAAAGGGATCGTGCTTGGCCCTGTGAAGGGCAGGGGATTGGACTCAATGACCTCCCAAGCTCCCTTCCAGCTCTATGAGATGTGTAACTTTAGTGATTTGCTTATTTCAGCAAGCATGTAGTATCTGCAACTACCTATAGGTACTCTATCCACTTGCTATTTTGTGATGGGGTCACTAGAAACAAAAAAAAGAGGTTTAATCATGAGGTGCACTGCTTCCCAGAGCCCACTGTAAATTGTTGTTTCACTTGAATGTATTGTTCCTATCTATCTCTGTCAGTTCAACACCACAGTAAAAACACATTCAGACTCAGGACAGAAGAGAGTTCCACACCCAACTCTCATTTGTTGACTGATCACCTCAACCCTTCCCTTCTCGGCACATAAGTATTTGCCAATAGCTTCTACCTGACTGCAGACTGCAGAGGAAATTGGCTGACGAGTAATGTCAACTAAGTGCTGAAGTGGGGAGCCGCCCTTCTCATGCTTAGTAGCTGAGGTTCTACAAAACAGCACAGGTTAGAAAATACTGTGATGAGGTAAAGGCCAAGACTGTAATGGCACCTGTGAAGTACGTACGCAAACACATGCCTATGACCACCCCGTGCAGTTCAGTTTCCTTGCAATAAAAGATAAGTGACCATTGCACCTTTGTGGACCGCTTTTCTGATTGTCTTCTTTGAGTCTAGCAGGAGCAAGACTACAGCTTCTCACTTATAGCAGAGCTGTGGTGCTCATATCTCAGTAATGGCTTCTCCCCGACAATGAGTGTGTGATTCTTCCAGGGTTTCGTGCCAGTGACACATAACAGCATAATGATACTCTTCTGCAGAGTTGTTTGTGTGATCGTGGCCTGAATTCCCCTATAGTAAGACTGATGTAGTTTTTAGTAGAGTTCAGGTTGCTGCCTGTCATGCCCATTCATATGTGGTTCAATTTATGCAACTCCTGGCTTTTCCAAGAGTTGCGTGCACATTGCAAAAATTTTCTTCACCCTTTTGTTCCCTCACACTTCCACGTCAATTGTTTCTCATTCCACCTTCTACTCTACTAAATGTGCTCAGAGGCACAAAAGACCTTCTAGGGATAGATGGTTTCTTCTTGCAATTACATTGGCTTCACATGATCAAATAGACTTCATTAACCTGAGAGCTTAAGGAAATCAAGCTCCAGGGGAAACTTCTATTCCAAGATAGATAATTAGGAAGTGAAATAAATGCAATTCCCAGCACATGAAACCCTAATAAGGCGTGGGGGTTACATTTGCTCCCTGGAGCCACAGTCTGGAATAGCAAGTATCCTTTTATTTTAAAAGTTTTACATTTTGTGTGTTCACTTTTGTCCCTTTTATTGGACATACTCTAAGGACTATAGGACTTACAAGGCAGTTGAGGCTGTGGAAATGCAGAGTGGTTCATTGCAGTCTTGTAGGGCTGTATGTTGGTAATAATCTGCTTCCAGACTGAGATTTAGGCTGTAGAATCACCACAATAACAGACATACAGTAAAAATAATGTGTTTTGGTAACATAATTGTGTCTTGTCAAGTATGGTCCTTAGGTTGTTTGCATAGATAGTAAGATGTATGTGACAGGCACCTCTTTGTTCTGTTTGTGCAGTTCCCCCCACCCAAAAGAACCCAGTATTGTTGAATAATGTAGCTGCAATCTATTCTCTTTCTCAGAGGTTTTAGCTTGTACATGCACCTCAAACAATGTTAAGACCTTTAGATGCCTTGTACAGATGGCAACAGCAAGACAGAGAATTGAAGCTCTATTGAATGAGGCCTTTTACTGGAGAACAACTTTTCCAAATGAACGGGACTGTCCAAAAAAAAAAAAAAGAACCTTCTAAGGAAAATATATCTAATGAATCTCTCGCTGCCTCTGTATATCTGAAATGATGGAACGTAAGAAGAGGGGCAATTAGTGAAGTCTACTCCAAAGTTTTTAACATAACATTAAGTAGGGAGGGATGTTAGGTGCAAACAAAACAAAGAAATGAGGGGAGGGCTCAATTTACTTGTTACTGAGCACTGTCATCTTCTTTCATTCTTTCTTTTTTTTTTTTTTAATAGGAAACCTGACATGTTGCCTTTTGATTCTCAATCAGCCTTTGGACAAAAGTCAGTTTAATCTTCTGTGGAGCAAAGGTAATAACTTCATTTGCTTATTTATTTAGCTGGTGCTCAACTAATCTACTTTATATCCATTGAATCTTAGCATAGTAATTTCCACTAATTAGAGCTACCATGGAGGAGGAATGTGGATTAGCAGAATACATTCCTCATTGCTGAGCGCAGCAAATGAGCAGATTAGGCAAATTCTGCATCTCTCCTGCATTTCCAGGTAATACTTAATAGACTGGAAAGGGGCTCATGTATGTACACTTATATATAATAGGATTGCAGCTTTTCATAGGCATCCTCAGAAATGATTGTGATTTTGCTGACAGAGTACAATAGATCCATGCTCCATTTATGACTTACGAAATGAACATTCTTATTAGGTCATCAGCAAAATGTGTTAGTTTTAATCAAAATCCAATGACCCATATATAAATATTTATTAAAAGGTGGGAAGGATATTTTCCTGTTGGAAAAGTGTAAATCACTGGTCATGTTTGCTTTGTTTAGTAAATGCAGAACTGATCATCTTGGGCATGATTGCTGCAAAACTACTAGGCTATGTCTACACAAGAGGCTTTTCCCAGCAAAACTGGGCTTTTGTCAGGAAAGCTACACAGAGTAGCTACACGCAGAGCATGCTTTGTCAACAGTTTGTCGATAAAACCCAGCACATCCACCGACAGCATTACACCTCTCTCTGTTCTGATATAATGCTTCTCCTGACAGCGTTCTGTCAATGAAACAGTCGTGTAGACAGTCCAGGGCCCTTTTGTTGACAGACAGGGCTTCTGCTTTGCTTGGCAGCCCTGTTTGCAGACCTTCCAGGCAGCCGTTCTGTCAAGAGAGGGCTGGGCAGTCTAGCTGCGCTCTGTCAACAGAGTGGATTGATCTTACAATCCACTTTTATGTGTATACGCAATCTATTGAGAGAAGTTTTGCTGGGAAATCCCTTCTGATGTGACTTCTGTCGACAGAGGCTTCTCATGTAGACATAGCCCAATGTTTTATGGAAATATAGAAATTGTTGTATGCTTTAAGTTGTTCATTCTTTCGTTGGAGAAGCTCAATTTTTCAAAAGGTTGCTGGGAATTCTTGCCTAAAATATTGCTGAAATGCCACAGCACAGAAACTTAATTTCCAGTATTAATTCGTGAAGTTATTTGAACTTGCTGAAAACAGCTTGACATAAAGAGATGTTGCCAGTTTGTATATATTTAATAGACTAATTTGAGAAAGAGTCTAGCTTCTGATAAAGCCCTGGGACAGCTTCTAACATGGTAACAAGTTTGGAATCCTGCAGAGAGAGTCCTGCTAACTCATTGTGACATGTGTGAAATGTTAATTCTACTTTGGGAAGGAGGGAGTGTGAGGGCAGCTGCATGGTTGGAGGAATTAGAGTATGAAACAGAGAAGTCTCAGCAGAGAAACCATAAGAGTGGCCATGTTGAGGGTGAGGTTCCTGAGTTGCTATTATCTGAGTAATGGTTAAAGCTAAACTCCAGGAAGTCAAATAATTGCAAACTGAAGCCTGTGAGGTAGGTTTTTTCCTCTGGTGAATTCCCTTCCTGGAGCCCTGGCAGAAATTCCCTCACAGAATCTTGAGGTGATCTGTCTCCAAAAGTGATGGCTCCTATATGTTTCACGGAAGGCCACAGAAGATCTTGTATCCCTATCAGGCTTGGGTGATGGGGGTGTGAAATAAGCACTTGAATACAATTTAACACGACTGTGTGTGTCTGGACAGAGCATAGTACAATGGGACCCAGTCTTCTGAGAACAAGAACAGTGAAAATAACTATTACTCCTACAATTACTTGAGAGGATGGAATTTTTTAAAGTATCTAAAGCTACGTCTACACGTGAATGCTACATCGAAATAGCTTATTTTGATGTAGCGACATCGAAATAGCTGTCTACACGTCCTCCAGGGCTGGTGCCATCGACGTTCAACGTCGACGTTGGGCAGCACTACATCGAAGTAGGCGCTGCAGGGGAGCGTCTACACGCCAAAGCAGCCCACATCGAAATAAGGGTGCCAGGAACAGCTGCAGACAGGGTCACAGGGCGGACTCAACAGCAAGCCGCTCCCTTAAAGGGCCCCTCCCAGACACACTTGCATTAAACAGCACAAGATCTACAGAGCCAACAACTGGTTGCAGACCCTGTGCATGCAGCATGGATCCCCAGCTGCCGCAGCAGCAGCCAGAAGCCCTGGGCTACGGGCTGCTGCACACGGTGACCATAGAGCCCTGGAGGGGCTTGAGAGAGCGTCTCTCAACCCCTTAGCTGATGGCCACCATGGTGGACCCCGCTATTTTGATGTTGCGGGACGCGGATCGTCTACACGTGCCCTACTTCAACGTTCAACGTCGAAGTAGGGTGCTATTCCCATCTCCTCATGAGGATGTCGATTTCAACTTCGAAATAGCGCCTGCCATGTGTAGACGTGGCGGGCGCTATTTCAAAGTTGTCGCGGCTACTTCGAAGTAGCTGGCACGTGTAGAGGCAGCTTAAGTGAGCTAGGAGCACATGTTCCATTGAAACCCAACAGGACTTGCTTTGCAAAGGTACTTAGAATCTATGCAAAATCCCACATTTTGTGCCTCCAGGTCAGGAGAAGCAGAGAACTGTCCGTAGACAACATGCTGGTAAATGCATAAATTAAAAACAATAAAGGAGACACCCTGGGGAAAAAAAACAAACTTATTTTTTAACTAGCTTCTTTCAGTTACAGCAATCTTTAGTGTTATGGTGAGTGCAAAGAGTTCAGGCACAAATGTTATTTTTAAGTACATGGTGTCCCTTTAACAAGGTAAGTTATTCCATTTTTCTTGTCACCTCTAGTAGGTGAGAACAGAGGAGTGAGGTAAGCTACACATTCTGATGTGCCCTGAATTTATAGAGTCACAGAGATAACATGGACATGCTGTGATAAATTCATTCCTGATGTAACTTCACTTGGCCTCAAGAATCAGTCATCACAGATAATTGACTCTGTTTCGTTTTGGTTTTTTTCATGGAAGTTATTGTTACCGACATACTTTGCAAAAAGTCACTTCACTTCAAGCTGCATAGGATTGAATAAAGTTATTTGCAGTCTATGCTTTGTGAAAGCTGTGGTAATGTGGTTTCTGTGTTTAATTAGCCCTTTTCTAGGAGCAAATATAGCAAAATTCATCACTCTGCTCACATAGGATTCTAAATTCTTATAGTAGGGTAACGTGGACCAGATATCAGTACTACTTCCTTTTGTGGTCTGTTGATAGCTCTTCAGTCATATTGAACACGGATCTTTGACTTCATGGTAAGCCACACCAAGTGCTCTGCTCAGACTTCCAGTTTGGCTTCCCATATCAATATTTCTTTATCACTGAAAAATATTTATAGAAAAAAATCTAGACCATATCAGTCTGTATTTTCCTCTTGCTGATCTGCAGATGATGTGAAAAAAATGGTAAAACTTGAAATGCAGTCATCCCTCGTTAAACGAGTACTTTACTTACGAGTACTTGCTAAAACGAGGGACACATATCCTTCTCTTTGTTTATTAGACGAGTGAACTACCCCCCGCTGATACAAGCCTTAGCCCCTCCCCGTGGCTCCAACCAGCCTCAGCCTGAACCCCCTGCCAGCCCGCAGACCCAACCCATTGCAACCCAATTCCCCCGCCAGCCCCGCAGGCCCAACCAGAGGCAGTCTGACCCCTCCACCCTTCCCATGGACCCAACCTGCAGCAGCCTGAACCCCCAGCAACCTCCCTGTGGACCCAACCCACTGCAGCCTTAACACCCCCATCTGCCCCACGAACCCAACCCACCATCAGATTTTAACCCTCCTTCTCGTTCATGGCCCCAAACTGTCCCCAGGCTTTAACCCTCTCCAACATGCCCTCCCCCTGCCAACCCAAGGTTTGCTTACCTTTCAAAAGCAGTGCCACATGGTACCACTCCTTTGCCGAGTTAGGAGCACTTGGAACCAATCAGAGACTTTTAAGTGTATTTTAATGGCAATTTAGTGTCCCTCTTATGAGTTGTCACCTATGAGCACAAAGCTGGGATCCAATTGTACTCATATAACGTGGGATGAGTGTATATACTGTGTCTCCAAAAGGATGGATTCTGTATTTAAAGACTGAAGCAACGTGCACAATAATTTAGAACCCAAGGAGGTTCATAGTTTAGACACCAAAACCACAAAGGCCATCTGGAGCATCCAAAAAGTAAAAGATTATAAAAGTCTGATTTTTTTTTCTCAGAAATATTGCTCAGGCCAGGGTTTTCAAAACTGACGAGCAAATTTGAACATCTTCATATTTGCATGCTCAGTTTCTGAGGCAGCTTCAAAGGGATATGTTTTTTCAGAAGGTGCTAAACATCTGCCTTCTGAAAAGTATCCGGAGTTGGGCACCTGAATTTGAGGCACTCAAAGTTGTTTCTTGCTGTTGAAGAAGTTCCTTTTCTAATCTCTAGTATCCTATTGGTCTGGCATTGGCCACGTGCCCTCATTTGAAAGTAGAACGCTAAATAATTGTGTATTCAGAATCCTCTCCCTGGTTGAAAGATTAATGATGAAAACTATAAAGAGCAGCAGTGATGCACTGTAAAAACAGAGTTATTAGTTGAAGAGTCAGGATATATGCTAGCATGCTCTGGGTATTGCATAAAATTCCCACACAGTGTTGTATTTCTAGAAATACCAGACAGTGCTGTTAAATAGTCACTTTAAGTTTGTGAATGGGGAAAGATGTATTACAGAACTGTTCTTCCTTAGATTCCATCTTGCTCTCAATTCAGTGAATTTGTATCTAAGGGCTTACTAGTAAAATCTGGACGCAGGATTTGTGCATTGGTTACTTCCATCCTGTTTTCAGACTGTGGGCAGAAGCTGTCGTCTGTAAGAAAGGCATGACTGTGGGTATCTTATTGATCCACTGAAACTGCACAGCATTAGCTGCTGTCTGTTCCTGAAGTGGGTTTGCACTCGATCAGAAAATAAAGGCTGTCGCTGAACATTATAAATCATTATAAACATTATAATCCTTATAAACATTATAAAGGTAGAACAGTTCAGGTACTTTTTAATATTAGTCACTCTGGCTACAAAATGCCTTTAGTCCCTGCACTGAAATATATTACCTCAGAGCAGTGAAGCTGCCCAAACCTTAACCATGAGCTACATATTCAATACTGATTAAGACCACTGGTACTGGACGTGTACTGAGTAAGTAGCTGTATGGATCAGGACTTTCTGATTGGGGAATGGCTGGGTTTAATTCTTTGGTCTGTGTTGTGCAGGAGTTCAGACTAGATGACTACAGAAGCTATTAATGTAGGTTTAATCTCAGCTTCCTCCTAAGATTACCAATGGCATTCCTTCTGGGAGCAACTTCCAGCAGTGTATAGCAGAAGGAAGATTCTCTCTTCCACCTCACTTCCATGTGAGATTCCTCACTTTGCAGGAATTTGGGATCTAGAGAGGTTTTGTTATGCGGCCTGCCAGAAATTTTCTTCTTGTCTCTCAAAATGATGGAAAGGTGTATTATGAGAATTCTGATCATGGACAAGATACAAAACCCGTAAAAAAATGATGAATAGTGTAAGAGGGAGACCAGCAGTCAGAAACTAGGCTCTGCTACACAGCCAAGACAGTAGAAATCTTTCAAAGGCCCTTCCATTATCAAAATTGCTATCAGATTTAGAGCTAAATGTGGCCTTATCTGTCAGCTGAGGTGCTGGAATTGGAGGTGTGACAGCACCCCCTGGCTTGGGGTGGTTTCTGTCATGTACAGAATTTATAGTTTTGTACAACGCCATTGCTGGTTGGTCTTAGTCAGGAATGAACTATAATAGGGAAGCTATTGAATGGAGTAAATTATCACCAGAAGTTGTTTAATAACTACATATTTTTGAGTAATTTTGGTACTGATGACTAGTATTGTTATTTACTTTTTATGAAAACTCTTGCAAGTGAAAAGAGCATATATTAAGTATCACAGTGCAGCTTGTATAAAAATACCATATACTATCCTACATTTCATGTCCTTCATGCTTGTGCTTGCAATATACTCAGTGATTCTTTTTTTTTTTTTTTTATTTGACGTTGAGGCTGGAAATCTGGGTTATTCTCTCCTGTGACTGCTATCTTTTCCTTCATTGCCTCAATTTATCATGATAAAAAGAGTTGGAGCAATTCACCTTAGCCTTTGAAATTATTAAATGCGCACATGCAATAGCTCTGTTACTATTCTGCAGTGAACTCGCTGTGTTGGCATATTCAGTATTCTTGCCTCACCTTTTATTTTCATCATTTCCAGCTGAACATACTTCTAATACATTTCAAATTTGTACCAGACCCAGAATTGGCAGCTGGCATAAAACTTAAGGGAATTTAGAGCAGCTACTATTAATAAATAGGAAAATGTTAATAAAAATGGTGATTGGAATGTCACATGGACTTGTGTATTTTATTGCAATTTCATGCAGGCATCCGGACTAGCAGTAATTCTTACTGCTGGCCTTAGCAAAACTTCTTCATCCTTTCTCAGCTGATGTTAGGTACCTGACAAGTCAACAATAGAGTATATTTTTCCCCTGAAAAAGTTATTTTTGGTGTATAATAGTATAAGTTCATCATTCTGCACACTTGCTACAGGCATAAAACTTGAATATTTTCCAAGAACAGAAGACTTGGTATTGGACTTAATGCTGTGAGTTAACTCACCTCAGACGACTGTAGTTAAAGAAGATCATCTTTCTTGAGTGTATGGTCTCAAGGAGGTACCACTACAACTAAAAAAATGGTGGTCAAGGTTAGCATGGCCTATTACTGAACATTAAACTTAAAATCAAAACAATAGTGTTGGTCAGATGCTTGGTAATGCAGCAATTTACATTAGCTGAGGCTCTGTCCCAAAGAGTTTCCCTTCCCAGATTTGCTAATGACCTCATGTATTACCTTGGCCAAATCAAGAAAATTAACTGTACCTCTTTCCCTGAGTGACCTCAGGGGTTTACATTTGTTTTCACGAACATGAGAGGCTTCAGCAGTTAGAGTTGCAGCAAACCCCTCCTTCTCAGAAGAGCAGACACTCATCACTTTGAAAATCATAGTTCAGGTGACTCAGGTTGGACATCCTAAAACTGAGCTATTCAAAACTAGTGGACACTCAGAAACGCAGGTCTAATTTAGTTTGCTCAGGTTTCCTTGGTAAGTCTGACGTAGAACTAAACAAAACGCACAGGGTCATCACCTTTCAGTTTCATGCTGTTGCCACCATTTATTCTTGTTTTCCTTAATGCGTAGAACAGAATAAAGTTCTTTGCACACAGCAGTGGAAGGTGGTCACAGATTAGACTAAGCTATGTGTTGTTTTTAGTTCTCTGCCATGTCAACTGGAAATGCTGAGCTCTAAAAGCAGATCTTGTTTGTTTAAAGAATTGCATATTATTTTTGAAAATGGAAGAATGATGAATAATTAAGATCTCCTTTTGTGGTGCTTTGAACAGCTAAACCCTGCTGAGCTTTATTTCAGAGTAACAGAACAAGGGAGACTTTCTTTGAAGTGCTTGGAAAAAGCCTAACAAATGATTAGAGCAGAAGGAAAAAACAAGGGGAGGAGGCTATTATAACACATTTTACTACTAAGCTGGGAAGCAAATCCCATTAGGGAACTTTTGTTGTCAAAAGTTTTGCTGTGTGTAAGTCTTTGAAAGTATCCTGTTGCCATCATATTTTGCAGAGGATATTTTAAACACGAAGCTTCAGAAAGTATTATCAAGAAGTTGTCTTTTCACTGGCATTACACTTACAACTGACCTGCCAGCTGTTGCCCTAGACTTCTAGAAGGGTTTTATGCCCATCAGGGCAAAACTACCTCAGGCTACATCTATGCTAGGCCAAGTAAGTCAACTGCAGCTATGCAATTCTAGCTATGGAAGATGCGTAGCTAAAATTGACATATCAGCGCTCAGCTAACTTGGCTGTCTGTACCGGGGACGGTAGATGGGGGAGTTTCGCCCATCAACCTCCCTTATTCCTTGCATCGTGTTAGGACTACAGGGGTCAACTGCAAGCCCTGAGAGATTGATATCATGCATCTGTACTAGACGTGTAAAATCAAACCCCAGAAGTTCAAACCTGAGTGAATCATTCTGCTGGGGTAGTATAGACATTAGCCTCAGAATAAAAGTGAGGGTGCAGGAAAGTAATGGACAAACTTGAATTGATATAGGCCTGTCAGGGAGAGCTCTGCTACCAGACAACAGAGTTGGGGTGGGAAGTTCTGGAGCTGTGGAGAATGAAGCAGAGGGAGGTGTTCTATACCTGATCACAGTTGGATTGCCTATTTTAAGGGATGCGCCTCATTAGCTGTGTCTACATGTGCACGCTACTTCGAAGTAGCGGCACTAACTTCGAAATAGCGCCCGTCGCGGCTACACGCGTCAGGCGCTATTTCGAAGTTAACTTTGACGTTAGGCAGCGAGACGTCGAAGTCGCTAACCTCATGAGGGGATCGGAATAGCGCCCTACTTCGACGTTCAACGTCGAAGTAGGGACCGTGTAGATGATCCGCGTCCCGCAACGTCGAAATTACCGGGTCCTCCATGGCGGCCATCAGCTGGGGGGTTGAGAGATGCTCTCTCTCCAGCCCCTGCGGGGCTCTATGGTCACCGTGGGCAGCAGCCCTTAGCCCAGGGCTTCTGGCTGCTGCTGCGGCAGCTGGGGATCCATGCTGCAGGCACAGGGTCTGCAACCAGTTGTCAGCTCTGTATATCTTGTGTTGTTTAGTGCAAGTGTGTCTGGGAGGGGCCCTTTAAGGGAGCGGCTTGCTGTTGAGTCCGCCCTGTGACCCTGTCTGCAGCTGTGCCTGGCACCCTTATTTCGATGTGTGCTACTTTGGCGTGTAGATGTACCCTCGCAGCGCCTATTTCGATGTGGTGCGGCGCAACGTCGAAGTTGAACATCGACGTTGCCAGCCTTGGAGGACGTGTAGACGTTATTCATCGAAATAGCCTATTTCGATGTTGCTACATCGAAATAAGCTATTTCGATGTTGGCTTCACGTGTAGACATAGCCATTCAGTGACAAATGACCATGAATTAGATCAATAACAAAGTACAAAGAAATGATCGAGCAGATAAAAGCCATGATTTCAAACAATTCTGATGCTAATCATCAGATGCTAGAATTAGAGCTGGTTGAAAAAAGGTGCATAATTTTTGAAAATTTTCACAAACATTGTGTGCTATTTTTCCACTGAAATTCAAAACTGCCACGTTTTGTTGAGCTTGTGAATCCTAAATCATAGCATAACCCCATGCTCTTAGTGTCCCTAAGCTTGTAAGTGCCAGAAATGGGAACTGGACAACAGAGGGTGGATCATTTGATAAATGCCCTGTTCCATTTATTCCCTCTCAGGTATCTGGCAGCAATTTCATTGAAATGCAGGTGATCATCCTAAGTAGGCGAAAGTCTAAGTGTGGTGGCAGAAGAGAGAGCACAGTGGAAAAGTGAGATGGTAAAAGTATCAGGAGGTATCAGAAGTGTCAGGAGGCAGAGAAGGAAGGCAGGCAAGAGAGTGGATGAGAAGCCTGAAGAGCTAAGTGGGTAGTCCATGAATGCTTACATAAGGAGAGTTCACTTGATGTGCATTGGAAAAAGTTGTGTTGTATTCTGGAGGAGGTTTTCTTATTTCAGTGACAGATCAGATTGCTGGGATAATTCTAGGCATGCTCCAGCTGCTTCATTCCATCTTGACAGCCCCCTGTTCGAGGGGAACCTCCTCAGGAGTAAATATACCTATGAGCAATGTTATTTCTTTAGTCAGATCTTAGCAAGGATCCAGTACATTAAGAAACAGGCCCAAAGCATGAAAACTTGTAGTAGTAATTATGTCTTTTCACTGACTTCACTGGGATTTGAATCAGATCCTCTTAATCTTTCTCTTCTTTTTCCCTCAGGCCTATCCTAAGGCAGGCAAACAGAACAGAAAAGACCTAGGTTGATGCAAGCACCTCTCCATTAGTCTTAGCCTAGTGGTTTTATTTCAGTCACTGATTGCTTTTTAAAAGTGGATCTCCCCTTTTTAAATTACTTACATTTTTTTAGGTTGGCATCCTTAGATTTTAGTTTAACTATTTTCTAATAGTTGGGGCTATCATGGTATTTATTGGACTGCTTGGATGAGGGAATGTGTGTTCTTTACTGCCTGAGGGAATATTTGTTCTTCAGTTACATTTTAAATGAAATATGGGTTGTTTAAAAAACAAAAACAAAACTCTTACGAGTCTAAGAAAACTGTGCTATACATAAACAGTCTCTGTAAATGAAGCAGGCAAGTGTGTCTCATGCAGAATATAAATATTTAGGAAAATATTTGCAGTGCAATGTTAAGGTTGAACATTAAATTGTAGGAGTCAGAACATTCAGAGTAAAAATTCTCACATCCATTACCAGTCTGCTGTGTTGCAGGGATGCATTATAATAGAATGTTTCATTATATGATTTTGCTATGTACATACACATATATATAATATGCTTTTTGGTTAAAAAAAATGCAGAAGCGGTACTCAGCCGGGTCCCTGTCCCCGCTCCCCCAGGCTATCCTGCAGCTGGGGGTGCCAAGGCACCAGTATTTAGTAACTTGACTTACTTGACGTAAACCCGTGTACTCTGAGTGGAGCATAGGTCACCACAAGTCTCCTCCACTTCACTTGGTCTTGGAACAAAACTTCTAGCTGATCCCAGGAGCATCCCACTTGTCATTCAGTCTCAGTCGATCTCTTCCACATTGTCTGAGGTGTTCCTCTTTTGCATTTTCTTTGTGGTGTCCATTTGAGAGCTTGACAGACTGTGCTGGATGATGGTTTTTTGAGAGGCTGCATCTACACTAGCATGTTGTTTTGGAAAATCCATCCCTTTTGTGAAAGAACACATGGAGTGTCTACAATCAAAATGTGCTCTTTCAATCCAAAATGGAAAGAATGTGGCTCTTTTTCCAGAAGCCCTCTTCCACTCTGGATCAGGAAGAGTTCCTTCTTTCAGAAGCTTCTTTCAAAAAAGTGTGTGTAGCTGCTCCATGGGCCCTGTTTTCAAAAGAGCAGTCCTCACAGCACCAGTTTTTTCAATTTCAGGTCTGTTCTTTCGAAAAAGCAGGAGCTGTGTGGACACACTCTGTCGAAAGAGTGGATTGATTTTTTGGATTGCCTTTTTTGTGTGTCGTCACACTCTGGCCACATCTACACTAGCCCCAAAGTTTGAAATGGCCATGTAAATGGCCATTTCGAAGTTTACTAATGAAGCGCTGAAATACATATTCAGCGCCTCATTAGCATGCGGGCGGCTGCAGCACTTTGAAATTGACACAGCTTGCCGCCGCGCGGCTCATCCCAACGGGGCTCCTTTTTGAAAGGACCCCACCTACTTCAAAGTTCCCTTATTCCCATCTGCTCATGGGAATAAGGGGACTTCGAAGTAGGCGGGGTCCTTTCGAAAAGGAGCTCTGTCTGGATGAGCTGTGCGGCGGCGAGCTGCGTCAATTTCGAAGCACCACGGCTGCACGCATGCTAATGAAGCGCTGAATATGTATTTCAGCGCTTCATTAGTAAACTTCGAAATGGCCATTCAAATGGCCATTTCGAAGTTTGGGGCTAGAGTAGATGTAGCCTCTGTCAAAAGAAGTTTTTTGAAAGAGATCTTTTGGAAGAACGTCTTTCCAAAGGTTGCTGTAGTGTAGACTTAGGCAGTGTGTGCCCTAGCCATCCCCACTTTCTTCTCTTGATTTGAATGTTAATTGGTTTTTGTCCTTCTATGTTACAAAGCTCCTCATTTTTGAAAAAGTTTTGGCATTTGATGCGAAAGGTGTACCTCAGCCATCTGTTTATGAATGGGTGTGGCTTGTGATTTGAAGACTTTTTAGTATGCCAGGTCTCATATCCATACAAGAGCACAATCTTCTCATTTATGTTAAAGATCTTCAGTTTCATCTTTGCAGATATTATTTGTGAACTCTATATGGGATGAAGAGTCTTGAATGCAGCTGTTTTAGCTATCCTGGCACAGATATCCTTATCTGTTCCTCCGCCTCTGTCCATAATACTCCCCAGGTAGGTGAACTGCTTCACATCTTCCAGGTTATCCCCTCCCAGTGTGATCATGGTGTTGTTGGACTGGTTGACTCTCAGGGTCTTGGTCTTCCCCTTGTTAATGCTCCTTCCTGTCATTGAGGCAATTTTATCTAGTATTGTGAACTCTTCTTTCACACTTTCATGTTGGTGTGAAAGGAGGGCAACATCGTCAGCAAAATCAGTGTCCTCTGGCTGTCGGAAAAGCGTCCACTGAATGCCCTGTTGGTGGCCATCTGTTGTCTTGCTCATAATCCAGTCCATCGTGATCAAGAACAAGAAAGGTGACAATAAGCACCTTTGTCTCACTCCTGTCAGTATTCTGAAGGATTCTGTTAAGGCATCATTATGACCAATTTGGCATATCGAGGGTTGGTACATTGAACAAATCATATTAATATGTTTGGATGGGATGCCATGGTGTTTCAGCAGTTTTCACAAAGTGTTTCCATCAACACTGTTGAAGGCATTTTTGAAGTCTACATAGGTTATGTATGGGGGAGTTCTGCTCAAGCAACTGTTCTGTGATCTCTCTGAGATCTGCTGTTTGGTCAGTACAAGATCTCTTGTTTTGGAAGCCAGTCTGTTCTTTCCTGAGCTGTACATCAATTTCTTTCTTCTTTTTCTCCAAGAGAATCCTACTGAACACTTTTCCTGGAATAGACAGTAATGTGATGCCCATCCAGTTCTTGGATTCCTTCAGGTTGCCTTTCTTTGGAAGCTTGATATGGTAGTCATGTTTCCGGTCTTGTGGGATTTCCTCAATGTCCCAAACTGACACAAAAAAACCACTCTGTGTGTGTGCTTGTGCGCGTGCGTGCACGCACGCATGCACACTTACACAGTATTAAAAACAGTAAGTGCACCCAAAGCCTTGGAAATACATACAATTATTTTTCCATTATGTGTTATATTCTTTTGTTGAGCAGTTTGTCATATTGCCTAGAGTTTGAAGCTCAACACTCTATGATGCATCACATCTATATTGATCATTTGCCTTGTTTTGGTAAGTTTATTTGTGATTCTGTGTTCTTTAACATAACTGCCTGCTGTCCTTTAAGTTCATTAGAATTATTTGTGGTGCATTTTTGTGTTCAGAGCTGTCAAGAGCATTTCCAAACTGACCATTCACACTACAGCGCCCTATTCAGAAATAGGACCAATAAATTTTGGGTGTGTATCTCATCATGCCTGGTCTTCCTAGGCATTGTGGGATGTCGACAGGAAACACAAGATGCCCTGGGACTCAGGAAGTTGTCCCATGAGCCACTTCTCTTCCTGAATCTCCCCCTGTAGTTTTCTGTTCCTGTCTGTGCCATTTCCAAGTGCCACAGGGTGCCCAGTTTGACCATGTGTGCAAGGAAGCAGCCGTGGGTCCTACATTGCAAGAACAAAATTTGGCAGCAGTGCAATCACTGGTCTTTAATGGGACACAACATATAATGTTGGCAGCATGCACTGCAGCACATGTAATAATGTACTATCTCAACAACTGGTCAGAGGAGGATGATCATGAGGCGAATCAGAGCTGCAAGCTCCTTACAGCCCACCTTGTCAGAATGGTGAACATTGTTCCTGCTCTGTCACGCAGTCTGAGCACAGTGAACTGTCGCTTCTTGGCCAGGGAGACCTGCATTGTTCTGCGGACCTGGGATGATGACCAGTGGCTGCAGAACTTCGGGATGCTTAAAGCCATCTTCCTTGGGCTCTGTGCTCAGCTGACCACAGAACTGCATCGCAAGGACACCCAAACCCAAACGAGAGCTGCTCTTTTTGTGGAGGAGTGTGTTGCTCTGTAGAAGCTGGTGACCCCTGATTGCTACCACTGAATTGCCCACAAGCTTGGAGTGGGGAATGCTGCTGCAGGTGTGCAGGGCAATCCATTGCATTTGGCTGCGTTGGATTGTGACTGTGGGGAACGTGGATGAGATTGTGGCTGGCTGTGCAGAAGTGAGGTTCCCTAACTGTGGAGGGGCAATTGATGGGACTCATATTCCAATCCTCACCTCCCCCCGCACCTTGCCTCAGTGTAACAACCATAAGGGGTACTTCTCAATAGTGACCCGAGAGCTTGTCAGTCACTGTGGCCATTTCACAGACAAAAATGCTGGGTGGTTTGGAAAGATGCATGTCGCATGCATTTTTACAAACAATGATCTGTATGGAAAGCTGCAGAAGGGCATTTTCTTTCCAGGTAACAAAATAAGTTTGGGAGAGGGGGTAGAAATGCCCATTGTGATTCTTGGGGACCCTGCATACCCTTTACAGCCCTGGCTAATGAAGCCTTACACCGGCCAGCTAGACAGCAGCAAGGAGTGGTTCAGCTGCGGGTTCAGCAGGTGCTGGATGGTTGTTGAATGTGCATTTGGGCATTTGAAAGCGAGGTGGCCAGTTTTATGTGGGAGGCTGGGCCTGCTTCAGGGCCATATCCTCATAGTCCTGGGCACATGTTATTGCCTTCACAGCCTGTGTGAGAGCAAGGGAGAAGTATTTGCTCAAGGCGAGAGTGCAGAGGCAGAGCTTCTGGCCAGTGTGTTTGAGCAGCCAGATACTCTTGCTATCAGACATCTGTATTAGCAAAGGAAGAAAGTGACAGGGGTTTTAAATTCCCATGGCTCATGGGGTGAGCTGGGGAGAAAGGGGTGACCTGCTCAAAATACAGCCATGTAACTGTATGTGCCTCCCTTCCCTTCTCCCACTTGTCCCCTCTGCAGATACAGCTGGGAGTCTGTAATTGTAAAGGAAGGAAGCCACAGGGGGGTTTAAATTCCATCTGCTCACAGAGGCGGGAAGAAGGGCTGTATTTGGAGGAGAAAAAAAAGCAGCAGGGGGTGAAGGGGTGCCTGCTTACACTCACTTGAACAAGCTTGCACAGCTCCCCCCACTGGCTCCCTACCTCACCTGGTAAGGAAAGAAGGGAAGAGAGTTACCAATGGAGTTTAAATTTCCCAGGGCTTGCAGCAGGGAGGGGCATCTTGAGACACCCGGGAAAAAGGTATCGGAGTTTACAGAGCTGCCTAGAGTGGATACTTACCTGAGCTTGATGGGAGGCCTTCCAGGAGGTCAGTTAAGTCGTAATTCGTTCTGCTTTGTACGCATTGATTCCATTACAGAATTGAAAGGGAGGGAGTCGGCGAAAGTCATTTGTTTTGGCGAAGTTATTATTGCGAGGTAAATGATCTGTTTTGCTTGAATAACAGGCTCAGCTGTGTGAATGCAAGGTGTATTCTTCTGGAAGAAAGGGGTTCTCATGGAAGAAAAACCGCTGGGTAGACAAGCCCTGAGACAGAGTATGGCCTCTTGAGGCGAGAGTGGCTGAACTAGAGGAGCTAAGGAAGACAGTTGTATGTAGATGACACTTTTGGGACAGAGTGGAGCAGTCCTACTCCTTGTCTGAGAGTGTCTGTGCTGTTGACGAGGATGAAAGTCTCAGGGAAAGAGAACATCAAGCTAGAGCAGAGGGAAATGATCCTGTAGTTGGGACCTTCCTTCCTTCCTGAGGATGACATAGTATCCTCACACTGAGGATACGCCTCCTGCGGAGTGTTCAAGTTAGTAGGAAGAGACAGGTAACAGTAATTGCTGACTTGGATGATAAAATTATAGATACCAAGCTGTCCTATAGTACTTTAAAGACCAACAAATTTATTAGGTCATGAGCTTTTGTGGGCAAGACAAATGACCTAATAAATTTGTTAGTCTTTAAGGTGCTCCAGGACTGCTTGTTATCTGCGAAACTACAGACTAACATGGCTATCCCTCAAAAAACTATAGATAGTTCAGTTTGTATTGACCTGGTGAAATGCCTACAGGTGTGAAGGATAGAATCATGGACATTATATATATATATCCTAAAATTGGAAGAAACCTCAAGAGTCCAGTCCTCTGCACTCACAGAAGAATTTATCACCATCTCTGAAGGACGTGGACTTGTTATGACATCTAGGCAGATTTATATGCAGTACCAGGGAGGAGGCGCTCACGGTAGTACACGTAAGCCCCAGTGGCGTACTTGATGATAAATTTAGGCGGCTAGGTAGAAGGTTAAATTCCAGGGTGTTCATGGTAGCATTCTCTGAAATGCTTTCAGTTCCACGCATAGGACTAGTTGGACTGGCAGATCTGCTGGGTGTTAGTGTATGGATGAGACAACGTTGTGAGCAGAGATTTCGATTTATTGGGAACAGGGTTGTCTTTAGGGGAAGGAGATACCATTCAGTGAAAGATGGGCTGCACCTAAACCAAACTGGAATCTGATAGCTGGTGTGTAAAATTATTAGTTGGTAGAGGAGTTTTTAAACTAAGGACTCAGGGAAGTCAACAAGTGTGGTATAGAATGTGGTTCAGATAGATATGTCCTGTAGCATTAAAGGGAATGCTTTATGCCCTCATGAAGAGAAGATGATAGAAGTAGATAAAATACATGTAGGAACTGAAGAGAAACAGTCAAGCAAGAGACAGTTCAATTCAGTTGCATCAGATGAAGACACACAACTAAACACTGACATGCTTTGTGAGTGCTTGTAGACAAATGCAAAAATTCTAAACACTGACATGAGTTAAATTAATTGGCTGATCATGAATGAGGATGTTGATTTAACAGATATCACAGAAACCGAGAAGAACAATGATAATCAATAGGAGACAGTAATACCGAGTACAAAGAAGCAGGTAAACTGTTTTATTGTGAAAATAGCCCTATGTATGTGTAATGCTCTAGGCGCAGGGATCTTATCAGTCTGCATCTGTAGGGGACCACACCATCTCGCCGCACAATGTACATCACTTATTATGGGGATTTCGCAGAGCAAGAGGAGTCTGGAGCTCATGCCTATTTTTAGTGGGTGAGCAGTAACAATAAGGACTGGAAAGCAAGTATCTCTAGCTCAAATGTGGATGCAGGGCTGAGCAACTAAAGCAGTCAATGAGCTTGGACCCTTAGTCAGGGCAGGGTAGCAAGAGTCTATGCTTCAGGCCTGGATGCAGGGCTGAGCAGCCAAAGGGAGGGGAGTGGATTCTAGTGCTGGTTGATGGCTGACAAATGCAAGTTTCTTGGTTCAGAGAGGGGGAAACTGCCATGCCAGGGTTTGGGGTGGCAGGGGGATCCATGCCCACCTGATACACTTTATCACGGGCCAGGGCTCTACCAGTGGTAAAGTGATATGCCACTGAGTCAGTGGGGACCCTGCCTGAAACATGCTGACCTAATCTCTCTCAGTGAGGCAACCAGACTGGGGTTGTCAGCTGCTGGGTCACTTCCTAACTCCCCCTCGTTATGTACCTCGGTTTGTAGAGGGCCTTCTGGGTCATCAGCGTAGAAGGCCTGCAGCAACCCTGGTGACTTCTCCAGGGTTTGGTCAGGATACAACTCCAGCAAATCTGGCCAGTCATCAGCCCCACAGAGGCCTGCTCCATTCTTCCGGTCTGGGAACGACCAGGAGACATCTGGCTCTTCCAGCAGCTGCAGCCCAACCTAACTCCCAGACCTGCCTTTCATCTTTCCCATCCCACCCACTAACTTCTGGGTGGAGGGATTAGCATGTCTTGGCTGCCCCCACGAGGGCCTGGAGTGGGATTCTTTCCTGTCTGGGTGCATGGGAGACCACACCACCTCATTACAATATGACAGAAAGCACATTCAGATATAATAAAACTCTTACAGTAAGAGAAATTTTGTTCATGGATAATACTAATATAGTTGTATGAATATACTCTTGACCACATGACCAGGATAATGAATATGACTGTGCTGTGCTCAAGGAGCTTAGGGAGCCTGCATAAACTGAAAACTCAGTAATAAAGGGGGATTTCAGCTAACCTTTAATCAACTGAGAAGATGTTATCATAGGACTGGATACCTGGATCAAATGTGTAGACACCAGTGATAGCTGCTTCTTGACACAGCCTGGCCTGGAACCCACAATGGGAGAGGCATATACAGGATCTGATTTCAGGAAGTGAATGTAGCTGAACTGCTCTGCATAAGCAATCATAATGTAATTATATTTAATTTTTTGTGAATAGAGGGAGGAAAGGAGAAATGCCAAAATCTTTAACTTCACAAAAATAGTTAGAAGAATTAAATGCCTGCCTGTATGGAAAGCTTTCAGAAACACCACAACATAGGCTCAAACTATATGCATACCTCAAATTAAAAACAAAACAAAGCAAAGCAAAGCAAAGCAAAACAAAACAAAACGAAACAAAAAAACAGTAAGAGGATGAAACGTCCCAATGTAACTAAAACCAAGAGTAAAAGAGGTAGTTAGAGAAAACAGCATATTTTTTTTAAATTGAAAGTGAAATCCTACTGAGAATAATAGAAGGGAACGTAGATGACAAATGAAGTATAAAAGTATAATGATGTAGGACAGAAAACAATTTGAAGAGCAAGTACCAAAAGGCACCGAAACTAACGAGAAAAAAGTTTTTAAGTATATAACAAGCAAAAAATCCTGACAAGCAATCAATGGGACCAGTGGATGATCAAGGCATTAAAGAAGCTCTCAGGGAAGACAAACCATTGCGGAGAAGATTAAATGAATTCTTTGTGTCAGGCCTTGCTGCAGATCATGTGAGATTCCTACACCTGAACCATTCTTTTAAGGTGACAAATCTGAGGAACCGTTCCAGATTCAGATGTCAATAGAAGAGGCTTTAGAACAGATTGATAAATTATAGTAATTAGTTCCTATGAACAGATGATATTAACTGAAGAGTTCTGAATGAAGTCAAATGTGAAATTCCCAAAATACTGTGTTATGTAAACTGTCACTTGGCGCTTCTAGGTACTGATGTTTTTTTAAAAAGCACTGGAGGTGTTCCTGGTACTTACAGGCTGGTAAGCCTAACTTCCATGCCAAAGAAACTGGTCAAAACCTATAGTGAAGAACAGAATTGTCAGACATATATATGAACATGATATGTTGGGGGAAGAGTCAATGTGGCTTTTAAAAAAGGGGAATCATGGCTTTTCTTTGAGGATATCAACAAGCATGTTGATAAAGGTGATCCAGTGCATATGATGTAGTAGTTGCACTTTCAGAAAGCCTTAGATAAGGTCACTCACTGATGGCTCTTTACCAAACTAAGCAGTCATAGGATCAGAGGGAAGTTCCTCTCATGAATCAGTAACTGGTTAAAAGACAGGAAATGAATAATAGGAATGAATGGCCAGTTTTCATGTAGGGGAGGGTGAATGCAGGGTCCTGCAAATATCTGTGTTTTGACCAAAGTTGTTTATCGTATTTGTGAATGATTTGGAAAAGTGAGTAAAGACAGAGGTGCCATAATTTGTAGGCCATAGAAAATTGCTGAAGACAGTATCAAGATTTACAAAGGGAAGTCAGAAAATTGAGACTGGGTAAGAAAATGGGAGATAAAATTCAGTGATGAACATGGGAAAAATATTTCTAACTATGCATATAAAATGATGAGTTCTAAATTAGCTGTTACCAGTCGTGGAAGAAATCTTGACGTCATTATGGACAGTTCTCTGAAAATATCTGCTTAATGTGCAGTGGCAATCAAAAAAGCTAATAGTGTTAGGAACCTTGAGAAGGAGTTAGCTATTCAGACAGAAAATACCATAATGCCACTGTACAACTCTATGGTACACCCACACCCTGAATGCTGTGTACAGTTCTGGATGCCCATGAACAGGAGACTACAGAGAAGGACAAGAAAAATGATTAGGGATATGAAGCAGGTTCTGTATGAAGAGAGCTTAAGAAGACTGGGACTGTTCATTTTAGAAAAGAGAGGAGTAAAGGGAAACGTGAGAGAAGTCTAAAATTATGGTATGAAGAAAGTCTTATTTACCCCTTCACATACAGTAAACCCCAAAAATACACGGCTTCAAGTTGCGCGTAACTCTTTTTAACATGAGTTAAGCATAACTTGAAGCTGTTCTGCGGATATCAGCCTGCCTAGCTAAGAACCCCTTCTCCCTGCCTTCCCCCAGTGACACCACTGTCAGGTTGACAACTGCATTGCTGGTGGAAGGCAGGGAGAAGCAGCCGGTGGGACTTCACATGCTTAAAGTTAACTGCATAATTGGATTTGGATTGAGTGCTTGGGATCTTGCAGAGTTGAGCATTACATGAAAGAATATACTGCAAGAACATTACTAAAACACGAGCATGCAGAAAAACAGAGGAGGACAATATAGTCTTTCAGCATCATGGTGCCCTATATTGTTTTCTGCATTATGATGAGCACATGCTGATTTTGTTAATATATATGGGATTGACCGAGAATGCTGGATAGAGGAGCCTTTCATTGGTTCGGTGAGAAAAGAGCGTTTCATCATTAGTTTATGGAGGGAGAGATAAGGCAGGAAGGAAGGAATGGGTGGGTAGTGGAAATAGAAATAAAATAAAACAGAATAAAAACCACACACGCACTCCTCCGTAAGGGCTAAATTAACTGCATGGATGACTTTATTGATGTTTGTCCCTTAAAGAATAACACTTTTTAGAACAGCTATGCATGTAAAAATAGGATCACCCCACCTCCCATCAGCCACAATTATAGTATTATAGACTTAATAAACTGTAGATGTAGGACCTCAGAGATCCAGAGAGGGGAAAAGGGAAGTGGGTTTTTTTGTTTTTTGGTTTTTTTTTTGAAACATTCTCACTTCGCAGTAGTTATGGGTATGATCCTACTGTTGCTAGGGAGAGCAGAATCACTCCATTTTTTTATTTTGAACACCTGTTGTCCAGAGCTTGTGATTTAGGGCATCATCTAAAGGCACTTGAAGTCAATGAGAATAGTTTCATGCAAACTAATGGACTTTGGAGTGGTCACTTGGTCGGAAGGTTTGCATACAATGGACCTGCTCGTGCTCCTTTTGAACTCTGTTTTTGGGATTGGAGCAAAATCAAGGCCAGGGTATCCTGGAGATGGTGATTATTTATAGTTTGTATTATTGTAGCACCTAGGAAGCCTAGTCATATACTCTATTGTGCAAAGTGTTGTATAAACACAGGACAAAAAGACAGTCTGTGCTCCATGGAGTCTAAGATGGTGGTTTTCATTTTTTTTTTTCATTTGTAGACCCTTTAAACATTTCAAATGGAGAAGTGGGCCTCTGAAAATATTAGATTTAGTCGGTAGATCCCCAGTTGTTAGGAGACTAGAGGTTGAAAACACTGTTTCGTGATAACTACAACCTTAAGTCACAACAGGTTGAAAACCACTGGCTAAAAGCTAGAGATGACAGGTGGATACAGGCAGATGGGAGACTAGAGGTGAAACAGACATTGTTGGCTAGCCAGATGTGAGTGTTTTATTTTTTGCTTTTGTTTTTGTTTTTTTTTAAAGCCAGTGGGCCTCAGGAGAGTATTGAGGAGGGATTTCAAGATGGATAGTGAGGTAACCTTACAAATCTTTGAGGGGAAATAGGGAACAGAGGTGTGAGGCAGCATGGGAGAAAGCACGAATGTGTTTGAAAACTTAACAAGTGGGCAGTAGGAATCTGACATCATAGACAAAATGAGATGAGCATTGACAGCTCAGAAGTGAATGTATATTTTTCACTAAAGAGAAAAAAGAAATTATCAGTTCGAAATTATGTTATCATTGGTACACTCAAGCAATTAAAACCTTTTGAAATGTTTAACTTTTTGAAACATATCAGAAAAACTCAATGCAGAAGTTTAGTATGGGATAGTTTTATAATCCTCAAAAAGTAAGGCAATCGCTGACATTTTGGCCCTTTACACTCTCCGTTCATCACTAGATGAGTCCCTGAGTGAATTAACAGAATTTTAGTTTAATCTTTGAACCTGTGTTTATCCCTTTACTACTTTAAGGTCAACTCCACAAAGCAGTCTGGTAGTCCTTAACGCTTGTTAGACCTCAGTGTTATTGGAGCATTGCGTTTGTATTTGTGTAAAATGATAAACTATGAATGAAATGTTTCCACTCTGGACAATATAGGTGAACTTGGAATATTAAATCTTGCACATCCAGAGAAACTGAGTGGATTTGAGTTCCCCCTAGATCTTGCCCATCCAAATATTTTGAAGTTAAGGAACCTGGTTAGCTCAGAACTTGACAATTTTGACTTCACAAGCAGCTTTAGAAATGTAAAAAAAAAAATGTAGGTCTAGATGATGCTTTCAAAGTGATTTAAAATCAAATCAAACCTGTATTTGTATAATCAACTTGGGGCTTTACTAAGGATTTTCGTCAAGTTATTTTAATCCATTAAAACCATGTTTTATAATAAAGTTAAACAAAATAATGAGGGCCACACTCAGGCCATGTCTACGCTAGCCAAGAACTTTGAAATGGCCATGCAAATTTGCATGGCCATTTCGAAGTTTACTAATGAAGCTCTGAAATACATATTTAGCACCTCATTAGCATGCGGGCGGCCGCGGCACTTCGAAATTGACGCAGCTCGCCGCCGCGCTTCTCGTCCAGACGGGGCTCCTTTTCGAAAGGACCCCACCTACTTCAAAGTCCCCTTATGAGCAGATAGGAATAAGGGGACTTTGAAGTAGCCGGGGTCCTTTCAAAAAGGAGCCCCATCTGGACGAGCCGTGCAGCGGCGAGCCGCGTCAATTTCGAAGTGCCACGGCCGCCCGCATGCTAATGAGGCGCTGAATATGTATTTCAGCACTTCATTAGTAAACTTTGAAATGGCCATTTGCATGGCCATTTCGAAGTTTTTGGCTAGTGTAGACGTAGCCTCACTTTATTAAGTAGGTATAAGTGTACTGCAGTTAACTGAACTGATTGTGTTGGCACCAACCATTAAGTTCTCAGCCTCAAGCAAGTGGCTAGAGAGGCCTGCATAGACAGAAATCAGTGTCAGCTGATCCACAGGGCTCTGTGCCTGCGAACGGCAGCAGCTAAAGGAGAAGAACGTGGTGGTGCTTCTCCCATGAGCTGGGATGCTGCGCTAGCAGCTCCTCCCAGCCCAGCCTTGGCCTCATCCACATCTCCTGTCTGGAGGTTGTACCGCATGGCTGGGGGAAAGGCAAAGGTGGCACAGCTGCACAGCTGGGAGAAGCTGCCATTACGGGGCACTGGCTCCTTGGAGTAGCAGCATCCCATTCTTCTTCGATTGCTGCGGCTTCCAGGAGTAGATCCTGAGGATTAGCCAATGCTGGTTGTGATCCATAAAATTTTTATCCATGCGGGGCTCTATATGTGGTAATGCAGGCCTCTGTCCATGGGAGTTCAGTGTAAGAAAGTTTGAACTTTGTTCAGGATTTGCAAAAAGGGAAAGTGACTTTGTACAAAATGGCATCTTAAAAGAGTTCAATTTTCAAAAAGTGTTGTGTGCACAGTCTTTGAAAATCAGACCCTATGAAGACGTCTCAAGATCGGTAGCAACAAATTAAGGCTTTCAAAATTATTAGTTACATTTTAAAATCTTGGCCTACATTTCATCATCTTTGGGCAGCATTTCACTATTTTATTTACATATTTAGTGTCTGGCTAGTCCAGTTTTGTTTTTTGTTTTTTTTCTGAAACCAGACTCAAAATCAAGCTAGACTGCAGTTGGAGTTAAATAATAGGATCTAAACCAGGGGTAAGCAACCCCTGGCATGGGTGCCAAAAGTGGCACGAGAGCCAATTTTTATCAGCACGTGAGGCAATAGTTTAGCCCTGCCCTCCTTCTTCATGCAGCCAGGAGCTTGCTCAAAGCCATGCCAACTGTCGGTTGACAAAAGACCAAATAATGCTACCAATCACCATCTAAATTAAGATGTAGAGCTTAGCTGTTCATTTATTCATGAAACTGTTGTCAGTATGACTATTAGTGAATTTAAAAATTATCACTGGCACTTGGAACATACATAGAGGTCAAAAGGTCAGGTTTCTGCTCTGTGCCTCAGAAAGGTCGATGACCCCAATCTAAAACATCTTAGTTCTCCTCTCTCTCTCTCTCTCAATTTGAAACATGCTCTTAATGCTTTTCCAGGTTTATAAGCCTTATTTAAATTAAAATGTAAACATAATAATGGGTGTGGCACCAAAATGATCTTTTTCTAGTTGTCATAGTCAGCTTCCATTAACTCTGTCCCACCTGACTGTGCTTCAGTATCTACTGACCAGAGAATGGTTCCTTGGTGTGATAATGAAACTGACTGACAAACATAATGATGTGGAATTTAATGTTCTCCATTGTGGGTACAGTGCAAATGATGGTAATGCAAACATCTGTGCCAGTGTGCTTCATTCTTCATCTGCCCCTCCCCACTAAAAAGATGCATTTGCTATGTTCGTTCAATCTTTGGTTTCTTGGCTACTCAAAAGGATGTCAAAAAGTGTGAAAATTTGGGGGTTGTTTGTGAAATGGTCACATGTTTATTGATCTCTCTAAAATTCCCCAAAACTGTGTGTCTCACTGCCAGTTGTTTGAGCTGTCCTATGGTTTGGATAAATTATGCTAGTGTGGTATGTGACCCTGTTTGTTGTTCAGTAACCAGAAAGCATACTCCAATTGCCTGAAAGGTTGCAGAGTATCTGCAGTAACTCTGGCACCTTCCTCAAAAGTTTGACAGGGGCAGAAATCTAAAGGAGAAGAGTGTCCCTGCCCTAACTTATACATTTTTTCCTGCAGGGTGTGTGTACAATGCCTAGCACAAGTGGTTCTCGTCTGACACTAGGATTCTAGCCCCTGCCCTGGGGTAGCCATAGGGTTGGCTGCAATGCCCTGTTGAGTGCAGTGATTATGTGTTGGTATATTGGACAACACCCCCATATACCTTCTCAGCGCCTTCTTATTGCCCATGATGGTTGGTGCATCATATCTTGCAGATTACCAGATCATTAGCAGTTCTTTACAGCCTTTTATTCACTTATCTGTATATAGTTTCTTGCCCTGTTCCAGTAGTCTCCAGAGTCCTTATGAAACTCAAACAGGGTGATCCTCATAGCACCAGGTTGGCCAGGCCAGCAATGGTTAAGCCCACTGCTGAACCTCTCAGTGACCACTTCTCTATAGCTACCACTCCAGCCAGACCTGCTGTCCCAAAACATGGTAGTCTTCTCCATTTAAACCTGGAGATGCTGCACCTGAAGGCTTGGTTGATGCATGGGTGACTGAACAGGAGCAGCAATGCTCAGCGCAGGTCCAACAGGTCCTGATGGGCAGTAGAAAGCCCTTCACCAGAGTGAGCTAGCTGGCTAAATGGACTTGGTATGCCTGCTAGACCTCTGAGGAAGGTGTTTGGCCTAAGTGCATCAGTCAGATTTCATTCAGTACTTAAAATGCTTAAAAAAAGTACTCCTTGTATTCACTTTCTTAAAAGGCTTTGGCAACAGGGCTGGCTTTCCAGGAAGTGGGAGAAAGGATAGAAATTATAAACACACTGTCATTTTGCCTGATGCAGTTGAAAATTTTTCAGTTTGTAACTCATCTGCCATCTCTGATTTAAATAGACACAGTACACTGTCCTTTCTGAGACATGCAGGGCAATAGGTAGGCTCCAAAATTATGAATGAAGTAAATCTAAAACTGTCTTTTTATATGCACGCCAAAAGCTTGGTGCATGATGCTATTCAGTTTCTTACTTAGATATTAAATTTAGAGGTGCGTGGAATTTGTTCAAGTTTGCTGCATTTGTTCAGGTTTGTTAGCCACCTATTTTACAAGCTTTCCTTCTTAGTAAGTTCTTCTGGGACTGCTTAAAGTAACATGAGTAACTACATATTAAACCTCGATTCCAGCTTTTGCACTAACATTGCATAATATGAGCAGTTATTTATGACAGTGTTGCATCCTTTTGTTGATGTCTCATCTCCCAAACTGTAAAGCGCGGGGAATGAGTCTTACAGCCCCTTTCCAGGCAACAGATTTGACTTAGCTTTGTGTGTTTGTTTAGTTTTAATAAGAAGGCATCCATTTTAGTAATCCCTACCAAGCTCCAGAAAATCTGTTGGAATCACATAGTTAGTGCTTTCCATCCATTAGAGTGTACTTTTAAGGAAAAAACTGGTAGGCCTTTTGTTTTACTCTTAATCCCTGCATCATTCATTGTTTATTTTAAAGCCTCTACCACGGTATTATAATGGAGGAGCACAGATGTTCTCCATTAGTTATTCTAGATTCGTAAAACAACAGCAACTAATTCATCTCTGTTAGAAAATGTTCAGTCTGACTTATGTAATTGTAGCCAACCAGGCTCGGGTTCCCCAGAGACGAGGCTGCACCCAGAAGGCGAGTGCTATATTTGGTTTAATGAAAGCGCGTGACACCCGCGACGGGAGCCCCGGAGACGCCGCAGTCACCAGTGGGGAAAAACCCGACGCGTCGGAGCTTCGCTCGGGGAGAGGGTCTGTAACAGGCCTCCTAACACTAGCTGATAAGCTGAGCCTATTAACATAAAATTGCCTAAAATTGCCTATGCATTCCTTATCACTATCTCTAGTGGCCTACTGCCAGTATAGCCTTGGGGTAAGTGGCTGCTTATATTTGGAGGTTTTGGGCTTGTGTGTTTGTTTGGAGTTTGGAGTTTGTTTGTTTGGAGTGCTGAGCTGAGTGTTTGTTTGTTTGTTTGAAAGGCCGTGTGCTCAGGCAGGCAGGCAGGCAGGCAGTTGGAAGCTGATTAGGTTTGAATTGAAACACTGTGTGCTGATTGGCTGAGCTGTAGGCAGAGGGAGGAGCTCTCAGGGAGGCCGAGCACTTAAACCCTGCTAGTAAGCGACCAGGGAGCTTTGCGACCGGGTGCTGGCAAACAGGGTGCGTGCTAACAGGAGGGAGTTTGGAGAGGGGAGCTTGGAGGGAGCCAGTGACTTACTTCTGTTGCCCTTAAACTAAATCCTTTATAACAACCTCTATCTGAAACATTTAATTAACCCTCATATATAACTAGAGTAGGAAATGGAGGCAGAAGCCCAGCAGCAGAGTGGGGGCTATCCTGTTTATTGTGTCGAGTGCAGTATGTATGACTACCTACCCTGTGGGCGGGTGGCGTATGTGTGCGCTCGATGCAAGGAGCTCCTGGCCCTCAGAGACCGAGTGCGTGCTTTGGAGGCCAGGGTGGCTGAACTGGAGGAGCTAAGGAAGGCAGAGGTGTTTGTGGATGAGACTTTCCGGGACATAGTAGGGCTGTCCCACCTCCAATCTGACAGTCCTGAGGCTGTTACGGAGGATGAAAGGCTCAGGGAAGGAGAGCAGTCAAGGGGAGCAGAGGGAAACCATCCCGTAGTTGGGACCCTCCTTCCAGAGGGTGATGTTGTATCCTCTCGTGCCGAGGATACTTCTCCGGGGGAGGGAGCGCCAGCTGTTAGGAAGAAGCAGGTTTTAGTAGTGGGGGATTCGATCATTAGAAATATAGATAGTTGGGTTTGTGATGACCGGGAGAACCGTATGGTGACTTGCCTGCCTGGTGCGAAGGTTGCGGATCTCTCGAGGCATCTAGACAGACTTATGGGCAGTGCTGGGGAGGAGCCGGTCGTCGTGGTACATGTTGGTACCAATGACATAGGGAAGGGTAGAAGAGATGTTCTGGAGGCCAAATTTAGGTTACTAGGAAAGAGACTGAAATCCAGAACATCTTTGGTGGCATTCTCTGAAATGCTTCCAGTTCCACGCGCAGGGCCAGATAGACAGGCAGAACTTCAGAGTCTCAATGCGTGGATGAGACGATGGTGTAGGGAAGAGGGGTTTAGATTTATTAGGAACTGGGGACACTTTTGGGGTAGGGGGAGCCTATACAGGAAGGATGGGCTCCACCTAAATCAAGGTGGATCCAGACTGCTGGCATTAAACATTAAAAAGGTCATAGAGCAGTTTTTAAACTAAGAGGTGGGGGAAAGCCGATTGGTGCGGGGGAGCACCTGGATCGGACGGAGACTTCTCTTACACGAGGCTCCATAGACAGGGATTCCCTAGAAGTTAGTCAGATAGGGAACGTGGGAAATAATATATGGGCAAGATCAGATGTGAAACAATCGTGCATAAAAAAATCCACCACGTCTGTGAAAGGCGGACATATAAATAGTGGTAGTTTTCTAACATGCTTTTACACTAATGCTAGGAGTCTGTCTAATAAGATGGGTGAACTGGAGTACCTCATATCAAAGGAGGAAGTTGACATAATAGGCATCTCAGAAACATGGTGGAATGAGGACAATCAGTGGGACACTATCATACCGGGATATAAATTATATCGGAAAGACAGAACAGGTCGTGCGGGTGGCGGAGTGGTACTATATGTGAAGGATAATATAGAATCAAATGAAGTAAAAATCCTAAAGGAATCAAAATGTTCCATAGAATCATTATGGATAACAATTCATTCCTCTAATATGAATATGGCATTAGGAATATATTACCGACCACCTAACCAGGACAGTGATAGTGATGCTGAAATGTTAAGGGAGATTAGAGAGGCTATCAAAATAAAAAACACAGTAATAATAGGAGATTTCAATTATCCCCATATTGATTGGGTGCATGTCACCTCAGGACGGGATTCAGAGATTAAATTTCTTGATGCCTTAAATGACTGCTTCTTGGAGCAGCTAGTACAGGAACCCACAAGGGGAGAGTCGATTCTCGATCTAGTCTTGACTGGAACGCAGGATCTGGTCCAAGAGGTAACTGTTACTGGACCGCTTGGAAATAGTGACCACAATATAATAACTTTTAATATTCCTGTGTTGGGAAGAACACCGCAGCGGTCAAACACTCTGGCATTTAATTTCAAAAAGGGGAATTACACTAAAATGAGGAAGCTAGTTAAACAGAAACTAAAAGGTAGAGTAATTAAACTAAAATCCCTGGAAGCTGCATGGAAACTGTTTAAAGACACCATACTAGAGGCCCAACTTAAATGTATACCCCAAATGAAAAAACACAGTAAGAGACCTAAGAAAGAACCACCATGGCTAAACAGCCATGTTAAAAAGGCAGTGAGAGAGAAAAGGGCAGCTTTTAAAAAGTGGAAGTCAAATCCTAGTGAGGAAAATAGAAAGGAACATAAACACTCCCAAATTAACTGTCATAATGTAGTAAGAAAAGCCAAAAAAGAGTTTGAGGAACAGCTAGCCAAAAATTCAAAAAACAATAGTAAAATGTTTTTTAAATACATTAGAAGCAGGAAGCCTGCTAAAAAAGCAGTGGGGCCCTTGGATGATAAAGATATAAAAGGAGCGATCAGGGAAGACAGTGCCATTGCGGAGCGATTAAATGATTTCTTTGCTTCAGTCTTCACGGCTGAAGATGTTACAGAGGTTCCTAAATCTGAGCCAGCCTTTTTAGGCGACAAATCTGAGGAACTCACTCAGATTGAAGTGACATTAGAGGAGGTTTTGGAATTAATTGATAAGCTGAATAGTAACAAGTCTCCAGGACCAGATGGCATTCACCCAAGGGTTCTGAAAGAACTCAAATGTGAAATTGCGGAGTTATTAACAGTGGTTTGTAACCTATCCTTTAAATCCACTTTGGTACCAAATGACTGGAAGACGGCCAATATAACACCAATATTTAAAAAAGGCTCTAGAGGAGATCCTGGCAATTATAGACCGATAAGTTTAACATCAGTACCAGGTAAATTAGTAGAAACACTAGTAAAGAGTAAAATTGCAAGGCACATAGAAGAGCACGAATTGTTGGGCAAAAGTCAGCATGGTTTCTGCAGAGGGAAGTCGTGTCTGTCTAATCTATTAGAATTCTTTGAAGGGGTTAATAAACATGCGGACAAGGGGCACCCAGTGGACATAATATACCTAGATTTCCAGAAAGCCTTTGACACGGTCCCACACCAAAGGCTTTTATGTAAATTAGGTGGTCATGGGATAGGAGGAAAGGTCCTTTCATGGATCGGGAATTGGTTAAAAGACAGAAAACAAAGGGTGGGAATAAATGGTAAATTTTCACAATGGAGGGGGGTAACTAGTGGTGTTCCCCAGGGCTCAGTCCTGGGACCGATCCTGTTCAACTTGTTCATCAATGATCTAGAAAATGAGGTAAGCAGTGAGGTGGCAAAGTTTGCAGATGACACCAAGTTGTTCAGGACAGTCAAAAGCAAAAGGGATTGTGAAGAACTACAAAAAGATCTCAGCAAACTGAGTGATTGGGCAGCAAAATGGCAAATGAAATTTAATGTGGGTAAGTGTAAGGTAATGCATGTTGGAAAAAATAACCCAAATTACACGTACTACATGATGGGGTCAAATTTAGCTACGACAGATCAGGAAAGGGATCTTGGAGTTATAGTGGATAGTTCTCTGAAGACATCCACGCAGTGTGCAGCGGCAGTTAGTAAGGCAAATAGGATGTTAGGAATTATTAAAAAAGGGATCGATAATAAGACAAAAGATATCATACTTCCCCTATATAAAACTATGGTACGCCCACATCTCGAGTACTGCGTGCAGATGTGGTCTCCTCACCTCAAAAAAGATATATTGGCATTAGAAAAGGTTCAGAAAAGGGCGACTAAGATGATTAGGGGCTTGGAAAGGGTCCCATATGGGGAGAGGCTAGAGAGACTGGGACTTTTCAGTTTGGAAAAGAGGCGATTGAGGGGCGATATGATAGAGGTATATAAAATCATGAATGGTGTGGAGAAAGTGAATATAGAAAAATTATTTACCTTTTCCCATAATACAAGAACTAGGGGACACCAAATGAAATTGATGGGTAGTAGGTTCAAAACTAATAAAAGGAAATTTTTCTTCACACAGCGCACAGTCAACCTGTGGAACTCCTTGCCCGAGGAGGCTGTGAAGGCCAGGACTCTATTAGGGTTTAAAAAAGAGCTTGATAAATTTTTGCAGGTCAGGTCCATAAATGGCTATTAGCCAGGGATAAAGTATGGTGCCCTAGCCTTCATAACAAGGGCAGGAGATGGATGGCAGGAGATAAATCACTTGTCTTCTGTTCTCCTTCTCTGGGGCACCTGGCATTGGCCACCGTCGGCAGATGGGATGCTGGGCTTGATGGACCTTTGGTCTGACCCAGTATGGCCATTCTTATGTTCTTATGTTCTTATGTTCTTAGCCTTGGAGTTTTGGCAGGCGCAGCCTGTTTCGCAGGTGATGTGAGTTGTTTTGCAGCTTTCACCTTGCACAGACCAGTTCTGGTATCTCTTGTTTGTTGGCAGCATGCTTCTGTATATGATTCCTCTGAGAGTTCACAGAGGGGTCGGACTGCTCTCATGAGACTGTTACAAAGTCTTCTCGCACCCTACAGTAATCATATTGTTGAAAGAGAGGATATTTTTCACAGAGATTACCCAGAACTATTATTTTTGCTTGTTCTTCCTCATCAGGTTTGTAGGAAATGGTTCTGGCATTTTTGTGGGAGGCAGCATTGTGAGGTGTGCTATAACAACCACCGTTTCCTAATGGCTTTAAGCCTCACAGAAGGCCTAAAAGCCATACTGAGAAATGATGTCACAATAAAAAACAAAACTTGAGCTACAGTGTGGGTTAGAATCATGTTTCTACTCTTGGTGTGGGGAGTGGAGGAAAGTGGAGAAAAAAATTCTTCCATAGTTCCTCCTTAGCCCAGAGGCATGCAGCTGTCAACAGATTCTGTAAACAAAAAAAATCTGTGTAGAGGCTCTGTGGTGGCCTTCTCTTGATAGACAGGGCGTCCAGAACAATGGGCAGCCCTGTCTACTGTGCTTCCAGGTGCCTGTTTTGTCGAGAGAGCAGTCAGGCAGTCCAGGCACTCTGTCGACAGAGGGGAATGCACTTTCTATTGGCTTTTATGTGTGGCCGCACTCTGTACACAGAAGCTTTGTCAGGAAATCTCTTCTGACAGTGACTTCTGTCAACAGTATCAGAGAGGTAGCTGAGTCAGTCTGAAGCTGATTTCAACAGTTTCCACCCGACCATCAACCTTAGCCTGGACCAGTCCATGCAAGAAATTCACTTCCTGGACACTACTGTGCAGATAAGCGACGGTCACATAAATCCCACCCTATACTGAAAACCCACGGACCGCTATGCTTATCTGCATGCCCCCAGCTTCCATCCAGACCATACTACACGATCCATTGTTTACAGCCAGGCACTAAGATACAACCATATTTGCTCTGATCCATCAGACAGAGACAAACATCTACAAGACCTTTACCAAGCGTTCCTCAAACTACAGTACCCACCTAAGGAAGTGAGGAAACAGATTAATAGAGCCAGACGGATACCCAGAAGCCACCTGCTACAAGACAGGCCTTGCAAGGAAAACGAGAGAACACCACTGACCATCACATACAGCCCCCAGCTAAAGCCTCTCCAGCGCATCGTCAGCGATCTGCAACCTATCCTGAACAATGATCTTTCACTCTCACAGACGTTGGGAGGCAGGCCTGTCCTCGCCTATGGACAGCCTGCCAACCTTAAAGAAATCCTCACCAGCAACTACAAATCACAAACTAGCGACTCTAGGCCTGGAACCAGCCCCTGCAACAGTCCTCGCTGCCAACTCTGCTCACGTATCTACACCAGTGACATCATCACAGGACCTAACACCAACTATACCATCAGGGGCTCCTTTACCTGCACATGTACTGATATAATATATGGCACTGCAATTTACATTGGCCAAACTGGACAGTCTCTCCATAAAAGAATAAATGGACATAAATCAGGAATGGTAATGTAGAGAAGCCTGTGGGGGAACACTTCAGTTTCCCTGGACACTCAGTGGCAGATTTAAGGGTGACAGTCCTGAAACAAAGAAATTTCAAAAATCAAATGGAGATAGAAATCTCTGAGCTGCAATTTATTTTCAAATTTGACTCCATTAACCATGGATTAAACAGAAACTGGGAGTGGCCCGCAGCTTACAAAGGCAGTTTCTCTGCTCTGGGTACTAATATCTCCCCATCACACTCTGACAAAAGCTCAAATCCCCCTGTGTGATCTGACTTGTTTTTTCCTCTTTTGATAAGTACCGTTGATACTGGGCCATTTCCACCCTGCTGAATAGACCTTGTCAGCTCTGGCCCTCCCTCTTACTGGGACCCCACTCTTTAAATACGCCTCTGAAACCACCCCCCCAATCATGCATCTGATGAAGTGGGTCTTTGCCCATGAAAGCTAATGCTCCAAAATATCTGTTAGTCTATAAGGTGCCACAGGACTTCTTGTTGTTCTGTCAACAGATCACTCTAGTGTAACTAGCCACAGAGAAACAATACAGACGTTTTCAGAGACATTGATAGATTGATAACGTAACTAAACTTAAAGGATTTTCAAAAGTTCCTAAGGGAATTTGGCACCAAGTCCTAATTAATTGCAACTGGATGATCTCTGCCAAATATGTAAATATACATTTGATATAAGTGAGAATCTTTCACATTTAGTTTTGATTCATAGGCAGGAGATGGCACAAAAAACTACCATCATGTTAAATAAGATACGGATATCCCTGAGGAGCAACCTATAGATTTTGTGCTGGCTACTGAGAACTGTATAAAGAATAACACTCAACATAGTTTACATCTGCAAGACTTATATAGACGCTTTGGGTGTAATAAGGCAAGAGACCAAATGCCTTCAGCACCTGTGAGGCTTATACATAGCTGCCTGGCCATACAGCCTTAATCATGTTGTTACCTTATTTTATAAGGCAATTTATTAGTGAATAGAGAGTAAAAGTGGAAATAGCTTCTCAGAGCTCTTGTTGGCAAAACACTCTAAAGAACCTGACACATATGCAGAAGCGCTTCCAAACCTATTTAGCTCTGCACCAAGCCATGCTAAAATTAACTGGAGTACGGCCCATAATTTCGGTGGGCTTTGGATCAGGCCATTTTCGTCAGACTACCATGAAATATCTGTAAGCTAGAACAGGATCTAGATGAAGGTTTGCATAAGATGAACTCAAATGCACTTGTAAAATGCAAGTTCACAGGGTTTAACTAAATAATTAATAGGATATTTTAATAAACACTTATTCAGTTCTAGTTCCAGCAAGTCGCTAGGTTTCTTATAATCGTTTGTGACACCTTCTCTTGATGTGTTTAACATTTATAACTTTGTGTCTGTAATGTATATAACATCTATTAATAGTTTATCAAGGATTAATAAATAATTTATAGATATACCTTTAATATAAAGCTCAATGTAGATCTCTTTATAAAAATGCATGGCAGCTACCTCAAAAGAGTTGAAATCACTGCTAAAACATTTTAAACACACCAGACAATCAAAACCTACCCTTTCTTCTCTGAAACCCACCTAAAGGTTCAGTAGCAACTCCCTTAAAAGAAGACATAACTCTGAACATAATATTCCTGTCAGAGGACAATTGGGACAGATGATGGCAACTCGACAAGCCAGTATGATTTCTGGAGACGTCCATTCTGTTCTTCAGAATCTAAACTAAAAAAGCCCTTTATACTTCATTATTGATGATATCCCTCAGATTGAGAGCAGAGTGAAAACTGATGCGATAATGTCTGCAACAGCTGCTCCTACTGACGTCAGATAAATATTGACCTTGAAGTTTAATGGCTATTTAAATATTAATGTTGTGAACTATTTCCTTGTTGATCAAAATATTTAAGAAAGAAGAAAGATATACATTATGAGAATCTGCTCAATCTGTGTCTCTGGAACCTCATTCAGATGCCTTATTTCACCTCAAATGGGTGGGACTGAGTTTGCCACATAAATTGGGGGAGCACCCCTATTTTTGTCTTTGACATCTGATTCTGTCTTCATAAGAGCTGGCACACTCTTGGGGAAAAAATAAGCACAAACTTAATGTAAAGTATTGGTCATTGCCACACAGTGCAACTGATAACAGAAATCTAGTGTGACAATTTGTATCATGGTGGGAGAACTATTAGTTCATTGGAATCTCTGCTTGAGATGGTCTCCTGTTGCCAGTTGTTGTGGTAAGTTTTTATAATTTGGACATTTATCCATTTGTAAACCAACTGAAAACAGCAAACTGTTTTTATAGCTGTTGAAAACAAAATATAGTAACTCCTCATTTCAAGTCATACTGCTTAACATTGTTTCAGTATTAGGTTATTGGCATATTAGAGAACATACTCATTTAAAGTTATGCAATGTTCTGTTTATAAGGTTCTCTGGTTTGCCCTGTTCTGCTCACCTGGCATTCCGACCAGCGAGTGGGGTCAGGGTACCGGGACCTTGGTCCCTCCGCCCAACATTCCAACTGGGGAGTGGACAGCCCCTTGACTTTGCTCCCTGGCAGGAACACTGGATGGGCTGAGGGGGACAAGCCCCCTCTCCCTGACCCCACTGTGCTCCTGCCTCAGTCAGGACTCTCAATCCTCATTGGTGAATATAATACTAAATTGTTAAAAATTATTTAAAACATATAGGGCTTTTCTACACTTGCCCCCAACTTCGAAGGGGGCATGTTAATCAGGGTGAAACGAGATTACTAATGAAGTGCTGCAGTGAATATGCAGCACTTCATTAGGCTAATTCTCCCCCACGGCAACTTTGAAGCGTCAAACTTTTAAGTGCTGGCACGTGTGTAGCTGCGGGCACCTCGAAGTGCCCGCACTACTTCAAAGTGCCTTTACTCCTCAAAGTTAGTAACATGATTAACATACCCCCTTCGAAGTTGGGGGCAAGTGTAGACCCAGCCATACAGTATGGCTATGTTTACACTAGAGAGCTTGGTAGACAAAACTGGGGCTTAGTTGCCAAAACTCACCGAGCATGTACACATGAAATGTATTTTTGACAAAAAAGGTGTGTAGACGCTCTTGAGGGGCTCTTTTGTCGACAGAGTGGATCAAAATATTGATCCGCTTTTATGAGTAGAGGTGATCTGTCGACAGAAGTTTTGTTGGAACGTCTCTTGCAACAGTAACTTCTGTAGACAGATGCTTCTAGTGTAGACATAGCTTATAAGTATATAATTAATGTTCTTTGGGGGGAAAAGAAATCCAAGGAACCTAACCCTCCCTCCCCCATTTATGTTAATACTTATGGGTCATTTGGATTAGCCAAACATAATTTCACTTAACATAGAATTTTTCAGGAACGTAACTGCAATGTGACATGAAGAGTTACTGTGGCCAACAGCTACTTATACTTTTGCTTCTTATACAAGCTGGATTCACACTAATGACATAGGGAGGAAAGATTGTGGCCAGTTCCCCTTGAGTCATCAAAGAGCCCCTTTCTTATCACTCTAAAAATGAGTTGTTTTTGGATGGGAGCTGGTAAAGAGGGCAAAGGCCCCTGCTATATTGGTAAAAACAAAACGAAAAAAGCATTGCTGAAAGGAAAAATGAAACAAACAAGAAAGAAGGGAAGCTGGCTGGTATTTCTGTGAGACTGAAAGTCTAAATCAGTGAGGGGCAAACTAGGATAGTGAGTGAGCTGCAGGAGTGGCCTGCCTCCATTTCAGTGGGCTGCTAGACTGTCGTAATCCAGATGGTATCCTGCGATAGGGTACTTTTGCTAATGGTACTTGTGTACCTGGAATTTTCTGGGTGTGCTGATTGAACTGTAACAGTTGTATGCAGAGGGAGTGCCTGGTTCTTGCAGTGTTGTGTGCAATCAGCATGCATCTCACTTCATGTGCTGTATGAGTTTGCCACTTTAGTAGTTATCAGTAGAAAAATAACTGAGCAGATGAAAACTAGCAGAATCTGGTAACCTTGTGCATGGACATGCATGGGGGGGACAGATAGAACCTCAATGGGTGCAGGTGTCAGTAGTAACAACATTAGTAATTTAAATAATCAGAGAATCTTGGTAATCCAAACTGTTGGGTGAGGCTAAATATGTTCACATAAATGGGGGCCCAGATAAGGGGAATGAGTAGAATAGAGAAAAAGGCTTGCAGCTTGTTAGGAAAGGAAGCAGTGTTCGGATAAGAGGGTTGCCATCTCTGACTGTAGTTATTCTTGGAGATTTCTTTTCCCCAACATGATGTAATATCATTTTCTTAATGTGTCCAATTAAAATATCCAGGATTGCTTTCAATAGTCAATGGGAGATTGATGCCAACTCTGGAGACTCCAGGCCATTCCTGGAGGTGTGGCAACCCTATTGGATAAGTAGGCTTGGAGGAAAATTGACAGAGCACAATGCAGAGCTAGTCATGAGAGTCCTGGTGACCTTAAGAGAAAAAGGAAGAAGAGGGGAGAGGGGGATTGATTGTTTAAAAAAAAAGGTGTTGCCAACTTTTGAATGTTAACCAAAAGTGAACCATTTGATCCCTGGAGAACTGTGGACTTAGTTCAGAGGTGAAAGGGAGCGCTGGTGTTCAGATCAGTGGCTTTTTTACATGCAAGTAGGATTTTTATTTAAATGAACATTTTTGAGACACTCTTTCTGAGCCATCCAGATCCTGGTTCTTCCTACCAAAGGGTACCCCCACATCTTGCCTGAGCACTCACAGATGCTGTCATCTCCCTTTCCTCACTATTATTGCCCTCAGGTGCTGCTCTCTCCCCTTTTAGTTAATCCAATTTGGAGCTACTTTTCTGGAACAGGAATGCTAAACCCAATTTCATTTCATGGGCCAGCAACCCTGGTATACCAATCAACATGGTTTTATGGAAAATAGATCATGTCACATTAACTTGAAACCCTTTTTGATGAGATTACAAGTTTGGTTGATAAAGGTATTAGTATTGATATTATAGACTCTGGAAGGCATCTGACTTGATACCACCTGACATTCTGATTAAAAACAAGACAGACATAAAATTAACATGACTCTCAGTAAATGGATTAACAACAGGCTAAGTGAACGGTGTCAAAATGTAATTGTAAATGGGAAATTATCATTGAATGGTTATGTTTCTAGTGGGGTCCCAGTGAGCTTAGAGATCTTGACCATATGCTAGTTAACATTTTTGTCAGTGACCAGGAAGAAAACATGTAATCACCGTGATAAAACTTGCAGGTGACCCAAAAATTGTGGTGTGGCAAATAAAGATTAGCTCAGGTTATTAATGCAGAGCCAGGCATAAGCTAGGTATAAGCAAACAATTTAAATTTTTTAATACAGTGAAATGATAATGTATGCACCCAGGAGCAAAGCTTTTAGGCTTTGGGTGTAGGACAGGGTCTCTGTCCTGCGAAGCGTTGACTCTGGAAAAGATTTGGGTGTCATGGTGTGTAATTAGCTGGGCATTAGCTCCCACTGTGATCTCCTCCTTCCCTGCTAGTGGGCCCACATCTACTCACCCCTGAACCTAGCAACAGAGAGAAATTTGTTATGAACCCCCCCATCGTCAGCCCCATGAACCCCCATATGCTTCTGTAGGTACAGTTATCTTCACCTCTCCCCCAGGCCTGTGGTGCTGGGGCATCTGCAGCAGGGCCTTCTTCTTCTTCTCCATTGGAACAAAAATCAGTAAAGTAGCACTTTAAAGACTAACAAAATAATGTATGAGGTGAGCTTTCGTGAGACAGACCCACTTCTTCAGACCATAGCCATACCAGAACAGACTCAATATTTAAGTTATAGAGAACCAAAAATAGTAATCAAGGTTGACAAATCAGAAGAAAAATTATTAAGATGAGCAAATCAGAGAGTTGAGGGGAAGGCGGGAGTCAAGAATTAGATTAAGCCAAATATGCAAAAGAGCCCCTATAATGACCCAGAAAATTCGCATCCCGGTTCAAAGCACGTGTTAATGTGTCGAATTTGGATATAAAAGAGAGTTCAGCGCCTCTCTTGCCGAAGTAGTGTGAAAATTCTTCTTCAGTAGGACACAAACTCTTAAGTCATTAGCAGAATGGCCCACTCCATTAAAATGTCGCCTGACTGGTATGTGGATCAGGAGTGTGTTTATGTCTGTTTTGTGCCCATTAACTCTTTGTCTAAATGGGCACAAAACAGACGTAAAAACACTCCTGATCCACAAACCAGTCAGGCAACATTTTAATGGAGTGGGCCATTCTGCTAATGACTTAAGAGTTTGTGTCCTACTGAAGAAGAATTTTCACACTACTTCGGAAAGAGAGGCTGCTGAACTCTCTTTTATATTCAAATTCGACACATTAACACGTGGTTTGAACCGGGATGCGAATTTTCTGGGTCATTATAGGGGCTCTTTGGCATACTTGGCTTAATCTAATTCTTGACTCCCCACCCCCACCCCTCTGCTCTTGAATTTGCTTACCTTAATAATTTTTTTTCTGATTTGTCAACCTTGATTACTATTTTTGGTTCTCTATAACTTAAATATTGAGTCTGTTCTGGTATGGCTATGGTCTGAAGAGCTGGGTCTGTCCCACGAAAGCTCACCTAGTAAATTATTTTTTAGTCTTTAACGTGCTGCTTTACTGCTTTTTTTGTTTTGATAGTATATAGACGAGCACAGCTTTCTCTCTGTTATTATTTTCCATTGGAGAGGGCCGGCTACAGGGGTTATTTGCCTTCTTCTGCCTCAGGAGAGCTGCTCCATATGCACTATACTCCCTTTTCCAGATGTCAGGGAGTGAGGGAGAAGCTGAGCCAATATAAATGGAGCGGTTGGGAGAGAAATGTGCCGTCAAGAGCTTGTGCAAAAGCAACGAGGGGTCCTGTGGCACCTTATAGACTAACAGAAATGTATGAGCATAAGCTTTTGTGGGCAAAGACCCACTTCATCAGATGCACAGCTTCTGGGGTCTCTGCTCCTTCCCTGTCCTTCTTCCTGTGAGTGTAGTGTCAGCTGCTCCTGCTCCCCAGGCCTCACCAAAAACACTTCTTGGTGCTTCAGAAGCAAAGGGGATCCTCCTTTCTGCAGCTGCTCAGTTTTGATTATGTTAATCATTTCCCCACTGGTAACTCCCTTCCTTCAGTATTTTAGAACCTGTTTGGCTCAGCTCCTCTTCCCCCGCAACCTCCAGCAATAGGGCTCCTTGCTTACTGAAATTAAACACATTCTTAAGTGCTTTGGTGGCTCAAGGTCTCTACACTCCCACCCCCACTTAATCTGAACAGAGGAGACGTTCTCAAAAACTTGGACTGTCTAACTAGTTATGTATATTGTGTGCATGAGCAATGAACATTTTCGTTCTCAACATAGGGTGACAAACCAGTTCACAGTCTAGAACTGACATGGACGTGCCATCAAAGCATGTTCTCAGATTTTATAAGAGCCACTCGGGGAGGAGGGGACTAAAATTTCCCCAAGAGAAGTTAGCCTTGCCCAATATTTATGTGGATTAAAAAGGGAATTTAAGCCATCTTTCAATTTAATTACTTTGTATACTTTGCTCTGTATAACTTTATATAGAAAACCAAACTGGACCCAAACCCAAAAGCACAAATTGTTTTGCAGTAAATTCTTTCATATCCAGCAATGCCAGGAATGGGGAGTTGCTGGATGTGCAAATATTCTGGTTAATTGCAAGTAGCTGGGGGGGGCACTGACCCCTGCCTGTGCTCCCCATAAGACAGTTCATCTCCTCCTGCCCCTGCCCCAGTGCCAGCTCCCTCCAGCTGCTGCCTCATTTACCTTTTATTGGGGACAGCGGGAGCCACTTGCAGGGCTTGCGCAGGGTTGTATGGTGCAGGGAACCACTGGCGGGGCTCAGAGGTCGCTGTGTGGCACAGGGAGCTGCTGTTGAGGCTTGGAGAGCTTCTCATGGCCAACCCCCTGCCTGGACACCAGGGGCCTGTGAGCGCCCTGGCTGGCATTGGGAGAAGCAGCCACGGCACAGCAGTACTCACATGGCAGCTCTCAGAGGAGAGCTACCAATAAACCCACTCAGCCTGGGCGACTCACACAACACCTTGGGACTGTCTGAGTTAAAAAAAAGGGAAGCCACGTCATGGCTCAGGGTTTTCCACCATTATGCCGGTTATCTGAGAGATCCGGTTGATCAAATACCACATGAACAAGAGTATACTATATAAAGATGGCTATAATCCACTCAGTCAAATGCCTTTTTCTAGTCAACAGAAATACATCCCCAAATACACACACAACTATTCAGAAACTTAAATTATATTTAAAAATATTTTCCATAAATAGATCTATTGGGTGTGGAAGTATGAGTGTTTTGGTCCTTTCCCTCACACCATAAAGGAAATTATGACCTCATATTTTCTTCTTAACCACAAGAGAGATCACACCTAACCAGTGCATGTGTGTCCATGCAGACTACGTTTATACTACTGAGGTTATAGTGAAGGCCTGCATTATCATGCAAATTAAACTATTATGTTGTGTGCAGTGTGGTTTTTTGTGTAAGAGGTGGAAAAAAATTCACTGTGCAGGTGTAGAGACTGTCATTGATTAATATGTGCAATATGTTCTTTCACGCGTATGCATAAATGGTGTTGTGTATCTAGGCTACTAATAATGTATGTGAGCAGGTTTTACCCTTAATAGTTTTTAATAAGCATTTGTTGGTTGGAATTGGAATTTAAGCATTGATTTGGCCTTATTTTAAGAATTTGAGCATTTGTTGGAACTGGTGTGAAGCATTTGAAATTGGCATTATTTTAAGTGTTGCCTCATTAAATCAGCATGTCCCCAGTGTTCTAAAATATGCTTCTTAATAACAAGAAAACCAACTATAATACACTTTCTTAGTTCTAGAAAAGATCTCCTCTTATTGTAGGTAAGTTTTGATTTTATTTGTGTGTATGCATACTGAATGTCATAGTTTAACATACCCCCAGCAAAGGGTGACAGATGTGCCAGGCTCTTGGGCAAGGTGTGGGGGCTGGCTCTGTACTTGGAAAGGGGAGGAGCCTTAGGCGTAAATGTGGGCTAGGGCAGCCAGCCTGCAACGCCTCGTGGAATGTGCTGCATCTCCCCCACCATGCAGCCCTTATCTGCTGTTTGGAATGCAGTGTATTGCACTCCAGCAGAGACATAAGGCCCTAGGACTCCAGCTGCTGCAGTCGTAGCAGCAGCAACCAGAAGCTCCAGGCTCTTTTGAATCACTGGGCCCTGGGGCAGTTGCCTTCTTTGCACCCTGCTCTATTGGCAGGCATGACACTCAATAACGTGTCTGATTTTTCTGACAAATGCTTGATTGAATTTACTCATGGCTTCAAGAAGTTTGTTGTCATAGGAATGTATCATTTCTTCTGGGCCAGGGAAAGGCCTTGCAATAAAGTATTTAAAAAGCTCTTGTTTTTAGTAAGATCTACTGAAGAGCACTGTCTTATTTTCTTCCTGATCTCTCTGCTGCACCAATTAACTAACAAATACTGTTCTCAAATGTCTGGTGCACGTTCCCACTGATTTCAAGGATGAAGAAAACAAAACAGAGCATGAAGGCTGGTGTTCCTTTAAAAGGATGGAAGAAAAATCAATGTATGTTAAGTGTAAAAGGATAGGTTTGTGGTAGGTGAAAGAAATTGTACTTTTCAGCTACTAAAAAGGAATTGCCAGTAGTACAAAGGTAGAAAATAAAACCTTTGTATTAAAAGTGAACTTTCAAATTATCTTGTTGGGTAGCTGGAGAAAGCACTGAACAGTGATGTTTTTTAAAAAGATAGAAAGGACATGTAATTCAGCATTATTATGAGAAACTTTCTTTGTAAAAACCTCTCTAATCTAAAAGAACACTTGCACATCTCATGAATAATACTTAATCAGTCTTTTTTGATGCGTGTATTCTGATTTTTGTTCTGGTTTCCTGATCTCATTAGTGCTTATTGACAATAATTAAAACCCAGGGCTGAGGATAATAAAGGAAGCTAGTCTGAAAATAATATAAATGTGCACAGTAATGAAGAAAAAAATTGTTTTTGAACATCCAGGATTGCCTTGTTACTGTTCATTATAGATTACATTAATGTATAATACTATACATATTTGTCATATTCCCCACTATATTGACTGTTTTTAACAAAAGAAAGCCATTTACCTTTGAAGAAAATAAACATCCCACATATTGTGATTTGCTATTATTCAGTGAGGGTCCATGGAGACATACTGCTCTATACGGGATGAGGCTCTCACCCTAGTGATCATTTTGTTGCTGTTTGTCCCAACTCCTGAATGTTCACCTCTTGTGTATATCTGGCATAACATAGTCTCGACGCTGTTGATCATGTTTCCTGTATACTTTTTCCTGCAACAGATACATGCCTAATTAGATTGATTGATTTAAATGACCATACGCTATATTAATATTTTAGTGATTTCCCATGATGCTTTTTATATTTCTAAGGGCTCTGATCTCTTGCAAGAGTTTACTCCTGTGGGGATTCTGTGTGACTGTGTTTCCCCAAAAATGCACCCCCCCGGCAGAGTTCCTGTGCTTCCCTGCAGAAAATGACATGGACACAATGCCAGGAGGGCTGGGGATATTGGTGTCCAGGCATGACCATGGGTGCAGTATTTTTGGGGAGGGAGTATAGCTCTTCTCCAAGCAGAGGTTAGGCATTGAGTGGGGTCAAATAGGGGTTACATGCCACTGATTTCCTGCCTTTCTTCAAGCACAGAGCTGCCCAACAGGAGTCTGTCTCTTGTTCAGTCTGCATCTAAACACCACATCCTGGGTCTTAGTGACAGTCATGTTCCCCTTCTGCGTGCTTGTGACCCTCCCTGCTTTCTGTGCAACGAGTGCCATCAGTGGGCTGGGTAAGGCGGGTGGGGGCAAATGAGGGAAGTGAGGTGAAGGGTAGGGTGGAAGAAGGGAGGGAGTAGGAAATATGGGAGAGAGGAGAAGGGGATAGGTGAGTTGTAAGGGGAAGTTGGAATGCAGCATGCGACGACCCCTGTCTGTCTGTCTGTTCCAGAACTCTTCTTAAATCAGAAGAGCTAGGACCACCACATTCGGTACACAGCTTCCTCTTTTCATGACTTGAAGCAAGGTAAGGGTTTGGTTGTGACAGGAAAATGGGATGTGCCTGGAACAGGATTGATTGTCATAAAACAATACAGAAAATGAATAGCCTTACCAGGTGGATGAAAAGGGTTGGCTGGGGCATGCACCACCCTGAGACTATACCTGCCGCCTGCTTTGTATAGGGACGTTGCTGGTTGCTTGCCTCATCAGGGACTAAGGGGGAGATGCTGAGTTTGCCATATTCCTCATTCTGGCTGGGGTGTGCAGAGGGCAGATAAAGCTGGCCCAGCCCCAGCCAGTGGACATATACCTGCTGCGGGAGCTGCAGCAGCAACAGAGGTGCTTCTCATCTGGCCCGAAGCTGCTGCAGTGAGAGAGGGGGCTGGGTTAGTCCTGTCTCCCCAGGGCAGCTTGCACACTGATCCCCTCACCCCAGAGCAATGATTTAAAAGAAGTACGTGCATTTTCATTTTAATTTCCAAAATGCAATAATTAATAATTAAGACCCAGAATGACACCAGATAAATTTTCCAGTAAATCGTAATCTGCCTGCTCTGGACATACAGAGATTGGACTGTAAACAATTGCATATTTATTGAAAAGCCATAAACTCATCTCTCTCCCCCACAGTTGTCCAGCAGCACTTTCCGTGAGGCAGCAACATAAAACTGACTAGGACATACTAATTGCTGTAATATTTTATCTAACATGCTTTAGCTGGTTTTGGGGTTTTATAGTCAAAGAAGCTGAATATATATATATATATATATATAAAACTCCTTTTAAAAATCATGGGAATTACCCAGATTAACCCCTTGGGTTATCAACTGACTCACCAAACTTGTATCTCTTATATCTTGTGATTTTCATAGAACCATAGAAATGTAAGGCTAGAAGGGATTTTAAGAGTTCGTCTAGTCCAGTGGTTTGCACTGAGGCAGCTCCAAGCATACCTAAATCAGATATTTGTCTAACCTATTCTAAAAACCTTCCAAAAACTCCCTTAGTAGTCTTTTCCAGTACTTAACTATCCATATAGTTACAGAATTTTTCCTAATACCTAACCTGAATCTCCCTGGCTGCAGATTAAACCCATTACTTCTTGTCCTACGTTTTATGGTGAACAATTGATCATTGTCCTCATTATAACAGCCCTTAACATATTAGAAGACTATTACTAGAGTCCCCCTCAAGTCTTCTTTCTTCAGGATTAAAAAATGCCCCTTTTTTTTTTTTTGCCTTCTTTCATAGGTCAGGTTTCTAAACCTTTTATCGTTTTTTGTTGCTCTCCTCTAGAGAGCATAATACTCTTCCTCAAAACATTTTAATGGTATTTTTTTAAGTCTGAAGCAGAGCTAGTTCTAAAGAGGTAACGATGAACAAGTGAGTCTGTAAACTTAATAGAAACCTATCTAGTGACTCAGTGAGGCTAATTTGTGTAGGAAGCAAGTTTAATAGATGCGGGATAAAATAGCTTGCTCCCAGATGTAGTATTAACTCAGCCAGTTCTGCAGACCTGCAGCATATTCAGTTTAGAGTGAATGGGGGAAATAAGAGTGTTGATGCTTCCAACATGGCTAAGGAGTATCATGTAGATCCCTTTGTTACTATGTGGTAAAGCATTGTGTGCCCCCTCCACCCCACACCTTGCAGGTACAGTGGGAGAAACTCCAAATTTACTGTCTTTATTATCTTCCCCAGTAAAACTATGCAACATGTCTATTAATTAACTGAAAAAGAACTTCACAGTTCTATGACTGGCCCTGGGGAGTCTCAGCCAAGCAGTATGTGACTAAATAAATCATTCCCAAACATGTAATAAAATAATAATGAATTTGGTAATGTAAGGGATAATCAAATCTGCTTAATCCTCCTAACTGGGGTAGAATACTAAAAGTTATACACTTAAGAGTGTATAAGCACGCACCCAACAGTATAAGGTAAAAAGAAAAAAGCACAGCAAAAGTAAGACAAAAACTTATAGCCAGGCCTAGCGCAGCTCCTCTCTCTTTATTATGGCTGAAGCTCTCAAGACATCCACAGTCAAGGTTGTGTGAAAGTTTCCATTACGTCCTCTTTTCAGTTGTGTATCACTTGCTAAAACTTTCGTCTTTTGATACTAACAAGCAAAATAACTGAAGAAAAAGTTCCAGCTCTGTTTGAATACATGGAGAGTTTAAAAAAAAATAAGAACATGTTTTCCTAATAAAAATAGCTCCCATTCCTCCATCCCCCTCTCAGCTAAAAGGGTGGGCATTAAAATGGTTGAGGGTGTGAAGTTTAAATTTGGCAGTGAGGAAAAGGTTTTTTGAGTGCACCACACAAAAACTGGTTCATGTGCATAAATGGTTATTTTTACCAGTGTTCTAAATGAAGAATAAATTGCACGTGAATATTTGGCAAGCTTCGGTGCTGTGTGTGTACGTAGTGGGATTCTGTGGGTGCTAAGGTTCAGAGAAATCACAGATGCTAAAGAAGCCACAGATGATCAGGAAAGCGACTGTGTGTATCAGCTACTCTTGCAGAACTCAGGAACAACACAAGAATTTACCTACTATGATGTACAGTTTCTGAATCATGTCGGAGGGAGGAGCTGCTGTCCTGGAGTGGAGTTTGGGATTGAAAGTAAAGGTGGCATCATGCTTAGCTTATGAATGGGTGTTTGACATCTAAAGGCAGAAAAAAGAACACTATTACTCTATAAGTTAAAAAAAGATCTCCTAAAGTACTATTTGAGTTCCATATTTTCAAGAGGCTCAAACTCCCTGTTTCACAAGCAATGTGCACTTGTAAAACTTGTCTCTGGGGTTCAAATTGTCTTTGCGTTCACCTTAGTTTACCTAGCTGTGATGCAAATCAGATAGCCAGAGGCACCCATTTCATATGTAGGTCTGTAATACATTTTGTGGCGTAAATTTTGCCAACACCGTTAGCGCAGTCTTACCACAGAGAGGCCAGACCTTTTGCAAATATTAAGCTTTTAAAAACTGAGCTCTGAATGAGGCAGGGCTCCTTGTAGTTCCTTGTCTATGTGGGATGGCTACTGATGTGGAGTTCTTCTAGTGTTTCTCTATCACATACTAAGTATATTATTGAAAGGGCCAAAAATGTTATAGAGCTCTTGCCTTCTTTGGATGATTTTGAAAAGCTATCAGCACAGTCATAGAAAACTGTCAAGGAAAAAAAAGTAGCAAAAAAACAGTAGACAGTACTACAAGAGAAACTGATACGCAAGCTGGCATCTGTCTCTAAGGCAGCCCCTAGGCACAAATATATGTGTTTCTGAGGTATCAGCTTCATTTCTTGCAGCACTAAGAAAGACAGAATTCACATTCTCTAGAATTTGGATTTATCAAAAAGGTACCTCCAGTCCAGGTCCAGCCTGAATGATGAGATGAGTGCAGAAGGTGGAACAGCAGACCAGAGGGAGCAAGGAGTGACTGGGTCTTAAAGAATTCCTCTCCCTGGTGATCCTAGCAGAGTTGTATGTGGGAGAACATTCTTAGAAGCTATGTCTGCACTAAAGTGCTACTTCAAAAGAGCATCTTTCGAAAGAGAGTGATCAAAAGATGCTCTTTCAACACATAGTGAGCATCTACACAGAGGCCAGGGCTGGTGCTGTCAATGAGCAACGTCAAAAGAGCCCCGCAGCACTTTGAAAGGGGCCACCCAGGACATTGAAAGAGAGCATCTACACGTACCAACAGCCTATTTTGGAAGAAAGGGCCAGGGAAGACCGAGGATGGGGTCGCAGGGCGGACAAGCCCTTCCAGTGCTGCAGCAAGCAGCTCCTTTAAAGGGCCCCTCCCAAACACACTCGGCCTGCACAGCCACCAGCCCCACAGACACAGTGCTCACAGGAAAGATCGTGGAGCTGTAGCAGCTCAACACCCTGCTGGCTGCCACCACGGGGACGGGCACCCTGCTAGCCCCAGCCCTGGTGGCCGTCCAGCAGCTCCTGGCAGGGGAGGTCCCCATCCCCCAGGAATAGAAGGTGATGCCCCAGACCATCAGGTCCTCCTAGCCCTTCCCCCTGCCCCCGTGTGCTCTGCCAGCTCTGGAGCCACTCCACCAACTCTTGAGTGGTGGGAGCAATTGGTCATGGAGGAGTGGGACGATGACTGGTGGCTCCCCAATTTCCGGATGTTGCAACAGACATTCCTGGAGATCTGCCAGTGGCTGACCCCCACCCTGAGACACCAGGATACCTGGATGCGGCAAACCCTCCCCTTGGAGAAGTGGGTCATGATAGCTGTCCGGAGGCTGGCCACTCCAGACAGCTACCGCTCCATGAGACACCAATTTGGTGTGGGCAAAACCACAGTTGGGCCCATTGTGGTGGAGGTAAGGTGGCCCAGGAACGCAGCCACTGGGAGGTGGGGGGGGCTGGGGTGGAGGCCTGGGGTGGGGCCGGGGGGGCCAGGCACACTGTGCACACCCTCATGGGTGCCTATATCCGCTTCCTCCAGGTGGTCCACACACTAAACACCATGCTCCTCTCGAGCATCATCTGCACTGGGGACCTGGACACGGCCATCGTGGGCTTCAGCATACTGGGGTTCCCAAATTGCTTCAGGGCCCTTGATGGGACCCACATATCTATTTGTGCCCCGGAGCACAGTGGAGGACAGTTCATAAACTGGAAGGGCTACCATTTGCTGGTCCTGCAGGCCATGGGGGACAGCTGGGGCTGGTTCTAGGACATAAATGTGGGCTGACCTGGCTGCACCCATGACGCTTGGGTTTTCTGAAACTCAGGCCTGTGCCACCAGCTGGTCAGGGGGACCTGCATCCCCCAGTGGGAGATCCTGCTGGGAGACACCACTGTGCCCCTCTGCCTAGTGGGCGATACGGCCTACCAGCTCCAGCCCTGGCTCATGTGCCCTCTCCCCCCACACCCCTTCTCCCAGCCAGGAGCACTTCAACACCCAGTTCAACCACACCTGCCAGATGGTTGAGCGTACCTTTGGCCGCTTGAAGGGGCAGTGGCGCTGCCTCCTTGCCCACCTGGATGTGGGCATCCTCAGTGTCACCCAGGTGATGGGCACCTGCTGCACTCTACATAATATTGTAGAGAGCAAGGGGGAGGCTTTTGTGCAGAGATGGGCTGTTGAGGCCAGCATGGGCTACCCCTAGCTACCCGCCGCCACCCCTAGCTGCCAGGCCCATTAGGATGGGATCCACGTCTGGGAGGCCCTGTGCTGGTGCTTCGACCAGGGCCCCAGTGAGCGCCGCCCTGGCCACCCCTGGTAGCCCTCCCACACACACCCCCACCTCCAGCACAGTCCCCCACCCTGACTGAGCACACAGCACACAGTGGCTTGGGAACAATAAAACTCTGTATTGAAATCTACAAGAACTATGTGTGATACTTATTTTTGTCTAACGAACAGTAGGCCTAACTATTTACGGGGGGGGCTAACTATGTACAGTGGGAGGGGGAACTAGGTGGCCCAGGTGGTGGACCATCACTCCAGGCAGGGGTGGAGGGCCGTGACCCCCACCTGCTCCAGGTTCCATGGTTCCCCCTCATCTGGGATCCCTGGAGAGGCTGCGTGGGGGCAGGGAGGACAAGGAGGTAAGGCGGGGGATTGGCCTTGGGCCAGCAGGGTCCTCTCCGGCGGGACAGGCAGGTGGGGCCATTGTGGGAGGGATGGCAGGGAGGGCAGCAGGCAGGGGCAGCCGGGCCAGGAGCTCCCGGTAAAAGGCTGCCATGTCCTTTAAGATGGCCATGAGTTCCCCCCAGGCTGCCTGGTGCCAGGAGGCCTCCCCCTCCTCAAAATGGAGCCAATACTCAGCTAGTTCCACCTGGTGCAGAATGGATGTGGAGAGGTGGGGGTCCTTGGCTGCCCACCTCAAGTTCTGGTGCGACTGAGGCCATCCAGGCACTGGTGGGGGCTCTGGGAGGTTGCTGTCCCTCACTCCGGGGGACTGTCTGGGACGATGGACGTGGCGAGACTCTCCCAGCCCTCAGATGGTGCAGCTACGGAAATGGGGGAAGAGAGAAAAAGGCCATGAGTACCGACCCATGGCCCATGCCTCCTGTCCCCCTGTGGGCACTGGGTCCCCATCCTCTGTCCCTCATCTGTGGATGCGGTAATCCTGAGGGCGGCTCCTTTATGTGGTCCACCCCCCCCCAGAGGCAGGGCATGACACTGTCTGTGGGAGTAAGTGCTGATGTCACTGGTGGCCATGCTGCTGTTCCAGGGCTGTGGTCCAGCTGGGCCCAGGCGGGCCAGGGTCTGCTGGCGGTGTGGGGCACCCCCGGTCGTGTATAGTGCACCTACCCCACGATCCAGGATGTGTGCCCTGTTGGGTATGTATCTAAGGGTCCACTGCCAAGGTCAAAGGATGGACGTCTAGCCGATGCCTGGCTGGAGGTGTGGGAGGGGAGGTCCATCACCAGCTCCTCCTCCTCGCTGGACTACTCTGCTGCCTCAGTGCCTGGCTCTGGCTCCGGCCCTGGTGGTGCGGGGCTGGCCAATGGTCCTGGATCCTGCTTCTTGACCGGCTGGGCTCCTCAGTCGTGCTGTCAAGGACAGACGGTGGGGAAGAGGTGTCCCGGGGACCCAGGAGGGCCCTGAGCTCCCAGTAATAGGAGCAAGCAGCAGGGGCGGCCCCTGACCGGCTGGCTGAGTCCTGAGCCCAGGTGTAATCCTGCTGCAACTCCTTCACCTTACTCCTGACATGGTCAGGAATGCAGGCAGGGTGACACTGGGCAGTCAGGCCCTCGGCCAGCTGGGTGAAGGCAGCTGCATTCCAACGCTTGTTCCCCATAACCTGAAGCACTTCCTCCCCCTGCCAGAGCCCCAGCAGGTCCAGGAACTCAGTCTCACTCCAGGAGGGGTCTTGCTTCTTCCCCCACTGGCTGGAAACTTGAGAGCCCTGGGGTCGGTCAGAGGGGGGGCCCTGGGACTGCTCCCATGCCTTGTCGCTCCCCATCTCCAGCAGGGGGCTGCTGGGGGTTGCTCTGAGGCATGCAGGGGCACCACGTGTGATGGCTCAGCTTCCTGGCACAAGGTTTCCTGATCTGTGTGGCTTTAAGAGCTGCTGTGTGCAGAGACCATAGAGCCCCACAGGGGCTGGGCAGCATGTCTCCTCGTCCCAGCTGATTGCCCCAGGGTGGATCCCGCTCTTTTGAAGTGGCAGAACACAAAGTATCTATCCATGTCCTTTGTCAAAGCTAGATGTTGAAGTAGTGCCCTCTTCCTATTTTCTGGTTGGAATAGTGGTTTTGACATCTGTGGCACCTAATGTCGATTTTGACTTTGAAATAGCGTGCGGCATGTGTAGACGCAAGGTGCAGTGCTTCACCATGGTGCCTGCTCTTTCGATGTAGCAGGCTAGTGTGGACAGCTTAAATGTCAGCAACAGCAAGCTAGCTGCAGAAAGGAAGAACCTAGATTCTATGTTCACCTTCTCAGCGTGATGTTATGTTACAGTGTTGAAGATATTGCTGCTCTTGCTCCCCATTAACTAGGGTAGTTAGGCACTCAAAGACTTCATGCCATGAGGTGCCATATACATGAAAATACGTGAGCTATATTAGTTCATTATTAGTTTATGTTATATACAAATTACAATGGAGTATTCGTCATTATAATCATTAGTGAACAGTAGCAGCTGAATTGTTAGTCTATTTTACCTTGTTTGATCTGTCTCTCTCTAAGTTGTCTTACATCATTTGATCCACTGTAAGTCTTTTTTAGCTGTCATGTAGTTTGTTTCACTGAAAGAGAAATGTGTCCACAGTGTAAACTGCTGGCTTGTCGCCATAGGTAAAGAGACACTTCAAATGCTGCTGTGGCTTTTGAATATAACAATGCATGTGACATACTGGAAGTTTTCCAGTTGCTTTTTTCTCATTAGTGAACACATTTAAACCATTTTACCAACCTGGGCTTCCTTACCATTGTTGCTGTGCAAGGCCCTCAAGTCTTCTCTGGCACGCCCAAGTAAGGATATAAACAGCTGCAGACAGACTGAAATCAGCTCTGAGTGGGAGAATTCAATTCGGGGATTTACCCAGCATTTCTGTGGCATGAAACCAAAATAATATTGATGTGGGTTGCGTGGAGAGAATTGTAACACTCAAGGTCATAAAAATTCCTCCTCCTTTAATATGGAGAGAGAGAGATGCACAGCTCCTCTCCCCCACCTACAAATGTCACAAACTGGGTTTTGGAATGGACAGAAATAAGTTTATTAACTAAGAAATTTATTAAAAAGAAATTAACTAAGGAATTATTTTAAGTGATAGCAAACAGAACAAAGCAGATTACTGAGCAAATAAAGCAAAGCATGCAATGTAAGCTTAGTCTGTTAAAGAAACAAGTTACAAATGTCAGGTATCAGAGGGGTAGCCGTGTTAGTCTGGATCTGTAGCAGCAACGAAGGGTCCTGTGGCACCTTATAGACTAACAGAAAAGTTTAGAGCACGAGCTTTCGTGAGTTAACTCACTTCTTCAGATGCTGCAGCATCTGAAGAAGTGAGTTAACTCACGAAAGCTCGTGCTCTAAACTTTTCTGTTAGTCTATAAGGTGCCACAGGACCCTTCGTTGAAGTTACAAATGGTAATTTTTCACCCTAAATGTTGTTTTAGGTAGGTTACAATGTTCCTTTATCTCCAAATTCTAGTTACTTCTTTTTACAGGCTCGTGTAGAGGTCTCCTCCCAACTTGCCTGTGTGGCAGCAGCTGCTGCCTGTGGCTGAGCTGGGGGAGCTTTGCTCCACCAGCCAGCAGCCTTTTAAGAGGGGGATCCCTGTTAACAAGGGGCTCCCCCGACACTCCTACCATGACAGCACTCAGGAGAAGAGCTGGCTATACCTGTTCTGTTCCCTTTTGACAGGGGTATCTCCTCCCTGCTCACCTGTGCTGAGGTGGCTGCCTCTGGCTGGAGCTTCTGGGGTCCCCCTCCAATCGCACTATTGTAAGATATGTGCATGTTGAATGTGCGTATCTTGAGGGTTTACTGTATGTACCTATGACATGCCAAAGTGCTTTGACAAATCTGAAGCTTAATATGGTGGCAACTAGAACTTTAGCCTCATAATACAGCTTTTGACGTTTGTTGGCAAAGCTACATTGGCTACATCTACAGTAGCGAATTTTTTTGGAAAAGCCAGGACTCTTTCCAAAAATCCCTTGGAGTGTTGACATGCAAAATACAGTCTTTTGATATTAAATCGGAAGAATGCAGCGGTTTTTCCAGTGGCTCTCTTCCTCTGCCAGATGATGAAGAGCGCCTTTTCCCAAAAGAGTCTTTCAGAAAAAAACATGTGTAGACACCTCGGGCCCCCTTTTTTCAAAGAGCTGTCCATATAGTGCTGGATTTTTCAGTCTCTGGCCTATTCTTTTGAAAGAGCAGAGGCTGTGTGGATGCTCTCTATCAAAAGAGTGGATTGATTTTTTTCAATCTGCTTTTTTGTGTGTGGATGTGCTCTTTCAAAAGAAGTTTTTTCGGAAGAGATATTCCAGAAGAACTCCTTTTGAAGGATCGCTGTAGCAAAGATGTAGTTATCTGATGGGACTTCTCTGTGTGTTCTCATGCACATGTGCATGTGTGAGTGTGTGTGAGAGACAGAGATGTGGACCAGATTGTAGTTTAGTTGAAATCTGCTGTGGAACAAATGAGTATGATATCAGCCCTTAAGACCTATTTTTCTTGAGCCACACCTTCACACTACTATATGGAGGATACTCCTTATTCCCATTTATGCCAGCTCCACAACAGCCTCATAGCCTCTGGCTATGATCTGAAGAAGTGGGTCTGTCCCACGAAAGCTCACCTAATAAACTATTTTGCTAGTCTTTAAAGTGCTACTTGACTGCTTTTTGTTTTGATAGTGCATAGACTAGCACGGCTTCCTCTCTGTTACTATTCAACAGCCTCATTGTTACTGAGGAATTGTCTGATTCTGGTGTCTCCAGACCTGTGTGTGGATGATGTTGAGGATGCCTCTTTTGCAGCTCTAGAGTCCTAGAGGACCATAGTTCCCAAGGGCTTGTTGACACAGAAGAAGCAGGATTTGACCCTCTTATTTGGATAATTGCTTTTGAGACACCTATTACAGAAATAAATGGGTGAGGCGGAACCACAAAAGAAAATCTTTCTTTTCTTTGCTTTGAAATGCACTGTGAACCATTAGTTGCCAAGGCAGCCTTTAGCATCTCTTTCTTTCTTCCATCCACCCTCTCAGAAGCATTCTGGAGCTAGCTGGGCATATTTGAAGGTTTGCCTTTACCTAAGGCTAAAGTGAGCCTTTTCTTAAGTGTTACAGATTTAGATTTCCAAGTGAAAGTCAAAATGCACTCAGGCCTGGCTGGCAAGAGGAGAAGAGGTTTCCTTGGAGGTTTGGCTGCCAGCACCTCTCAGATTGCTGAACTTCAAAAGGAAATGCCAGGTTTCTCCCCTAGCTTAGATGGTGCACTCCTCAGCAGTTTGCAAGCGACTAGGCTCCTTTGAACTTTTACTTAAGAAGATAAATCACATCACTAGTTTATCTCAGTAGGTTTAAAAAAAAAAAGAGGAAGTATGCTAGAAAGCAGCCTGGCTACTGGAACAGCATAAAGGAAGAGTATAGCCAGCCAGGCCTGTGCTTCTGGTCAAACAGTGATCTAAGATGCTACTGCTCTGCAAGAATCAAAGGGAAGAGAAGGGTGAATAGATAAAGGGGAGAAAAGAGATTATGGGAACAAAAAAGGAAGAGAGAAAATGTCTTAGATGATTCAAAGTAAGAGTTTGTGAACTGGAGGATTTTCAGAATTATGTTAAGAGTTTCCAATGTGTTTATTTGTCTGTGTACACAAGCCTTGAGTGGTTGAATACATTAGGTCACTCACAGGCCTACACTGAATCCAAGTGCTTTGAAAATTGAAGAAATGGTTTGAGGTAAATAGGTGACATTCCATATGGACAAATACAAAATAGCCTGTTTAGGAAAAAAACAATCCATTAGACCCATATAAAATGGGAAATGACTATCAAAAGAGATCTAGGGATGATAGGTGGACCACAAGCTACATGTAAGTCAGCAGTGTGACTCTGTTGCTAGGAAATCAAACATCATTCTGGGATGCATTAGAGGAAGTGTTGTAAGCAAAATGCAAGAAGTCATTCTTCTGCTCTGCTGTGGGCTGATGAGGCCTCAAATGGAGTATCGTGTCCAGTTCTGGGTGCCACGTTTCAGGAACAAGATGGGCAAATGGGAGAAGGTCCAGAGAAGAGCAACAAAAATGATTAAAGGTCTAGAAAACATGACCTATGATGGAAGACTGAAAGAATTAGTTTTTTTCTAGTATAGAAAAGAAAAGGCTGAGAGGGGACATAACAGCTACTGCCTTGATGGAAAAAAATGATGAATAGAAATGCTTGGAAAAATATGAGGAAGTCTTCTGATCAGACAAGAAATTATTGCATAATTCTACAGTTTAGTACATATTATTCCCCAGTACCTTTTGCTTATATTCTGCTAATTTTAGTCACTTCAGCAATTGATCTTCTGTATTACCTGTGTTTTCATTTTGGTTTTTTTTTTGTTTGAGCTTGTCCCCCCACCCACCTCCAGGTTTTACAAATGAGGAATGCTGAATTTTGGTTTTATGTCATATTTCCACCTTGTGCATGTATTTATACATATTTTGGAATGTGTTTTTGTTGTATCTGGAAGCAATGACTTTAAAGTTAAAAATTAAGAAGATAGACAGTCAAGAGGTGACAGAAAGGTTTTACTGGATGGGGGAACTGAGGAACAGAGTAGCTGAATAATTTGTTGTAAGTCATGGAGGGAGTTGTAACAGGGCTGAGAATTGAACCCTGATCCCCTGAGTTCTTTAAGGCTATTCTTCCTTTCAAAATATTGCTATTTAACATGCATACTTTAGGGCTGCGTCTACACTACAGTGATCTGTCAACAGAAGTTACTGTCGGAAAACCTCTGTTGACACATCACGTCTACACACAAAAGTGGCTCAAAAGAGCAATCTGCTCTGTCGACACAGAATGGCCGGACTGCCCAGCCCTCTCCTGACGGAACAACCTACTGGAAGCTCTGCAAACAGGGCTTCTTGGTGAACTGGAAGCCCTCTCTGTTGATCGAGGGAGCCCTGGAGCATTTATGCTATTTTTCTGTTGACAGAATCTGTCATAAGAGGTGTTATGCCTTGTACGGAAGTGACTTAACTCTCCTGAGAAAACTGCTGGTTTCTGTTGATTGATTCTCGACAGAACACATTTTAGGTGTGGACGCTCCCTGAGTTTTGTCGACCAAACCCCATTATTGTTGACAAAACTCTGTATTGTAGACACAGCCACCAAGTCCCTAGAGACTAAGATAGTATCAGACTGTGAGAGGTGCTGTGCAAACAAAGAAACTGGAGCAGAGCCTATATCGGCACCTCTCTGACTTGCAAGGCATGTGACTTCCTTTGTTACTCATGTTCTGCTCCAGTGGAGTGGTGTGCGTGAGAGTTGCTGTTTTGGTTCGATGCAACTTGATTTTTCTTGCTGTAATATTGATTGTAGTTCAGAGTGTGTAAATGTTTAGTTTTGTATAAATCCACTGGAGATTGTTAGATCAGATGGTTCCTTTGTTACTTCATTGTTCTATACACAGCAAATTCTTATTTCTTCCTGCTTGTTTTTCTGAACAATATGGTGGCGTTATTCTTTATGGATTGTATCCTTTGATCCTGTTTGTTGGCCAAACAACCACACTTGTTAATACTCATTATTTTAAAATTCATATCCAGTATATGTCTGTGTGCTCTGTGTCATGTGTATCTGTAAAGCCATTTTTAAAATGTTTTCCAGAATGACTCCTATTTTTTCCTTTACCTGTCTTAACTGTAATCCATTGTTGATAGATACAGCTGATAGATGTCAAAGTTCACCATCTCTTCATTACCTTCTGTGCAGATAATCTGAATTGCTGTGTAAATACGTTCTTTATGTTGCATCCTTTTCCCCATGTATCCTGCCTTCATGGAGTAGGATGTTTACTAGAAAATATTGTTAAGGTCTGTTCAAAATGCATTTTAGGTACAGTCAAGCTTAGGTTTTCATTAGATCTTATTTTCTGCCTCTGCCCAAAGCACAGTAATGTAATCAACAGTTATTGTTGAGGATGAAATGCACTCTTGTGCATACAGAGAAAGAAACATGGAACCTGTGTAGAAAGACCCACAAAACCCTCTAAGTAGGACCTAAGTGATGGAAAGGTATTGTCCTGGGTCCCCTGCCCAGGGGTGAAATTCACTATGTAATGTCTTTATCTCAAATGCTCCCAAAAGTTGTTTTCAGAACTTTCAAATGTGGGCACCAGATGTTAGGCATTCAACTGCATACTAAAGGTAGCTAGCTAAGTGCCTGTGTTTTCTGAGTTGCTGAACACCCACAGCCCCTAATGAAAATATTATCGCAATCACAGCCACCTTGACTGAAATTCAGCACCTCTTGGTAGAAGGTGCACAACTTTTTAATGGAGGTTCTCAGAAATCAGAATTTCCATTTGTTCTGGCATTCAAAATTTGTTTTCGTTCTCTCTCAAAGTGAACATCTGAAATGTCAACATACCCCATGTAATGGAACTTCTGAACAAATTTTGATTCAGGGCCTTTGAAACGTTTCATTATGATGAGTTAGAAACATAGCTTATGATGCCATACCAAAATGATTCGTTTTGACTTTTTCCCAGTTATAATTTAGTTGAAAGTGACACATTCCTGTGAAACATTTTGATGAACTTGCATTTTCTGATGGACTTTTTTCAGCCACCTTTAGTACACAACAGGAGCTGCAAGAAAAAGGAAAAACCTTGCTATTATGAGAAGTGCCAGGATATCAGAGATGTCCTCATGAAGCTGACAGCATAATGGCTCTTGAACTTTAATTCAGATCTCTGTACTCAGTCTTTCTAACTCAGTTGGGTGAAAGGCTTCATTGACTCATGCTGTGAAATGTACTTCAGATTCTGAATATTCCATGCTGGAGTATCAGATTCCTAGACTGACATGTGGTTCAATTAGTTCAGAATGATGTGCGTTATTTCTGTCTTATTCCTCTTACCCAGTGTCTACTAGTTGGCTTCAATTTTGTTTATGGAGTTTGGCTTGATATAAAGTTTGACGTTACACTTTTTTCTCTATCTGCCATTGTGTAGTTGTAGACATCACAAAAATGTCCTAATTCCACATTCAAATGTGTGTCAATATTGAATGTGCCTCAACTGCTAAGCACAGCTATTGAGAAGAATTACCGTAAAGGCACTACGGCTTGTAATGGAGTACATTGGCCAAGATTTTTAAAAATGGGAACCTAATATTAGATATGTATATTTTTAGACATCTAAATAAATTACTTGATTTTTTTTTAAATATTCTCATTTCAGCCAGTGACTCTAATATTAAAACTGATCTGGTGTATTACTGGCAGCATAAGTGAAGAGGAAAATGGTTTGTAAGACTGATTTTAACCTGATAGTTTCTCTTTAAAATAATTTCATTATATCTATTCATTTTCTTACTATATAATGCGGAATGTTCCAAGACCATCTCTTTTGCTTTTTCAGTGTCTTTTATAAACCATGTCACATTGATATACTGTCACATCAATAAATTAAGTTGAGACTAACCTAAACAAATGCCAAAATCATTAGCACTTAATTAACCTTCCGAACTTCTCTCCAAATTGAGTTCAGTTTAATTGGTGAGATAGACTCTGTTCACATGAAGTGTGCTCATATCAACAAATAAAATAAGTGCAGCACAAAACTGAACTGGGGGAAGGGGTGGGGAATGTAACTATCAAGTCAGTACTACAGAATACCTAATAGCAAAACTCTGATCTTATGATTATAAAACAGGACTGGAAAAGGGATGAATGGCATTTTGAAAATTATATTTGTGTTGTTTTCTTTTCTTTCCCTCCTAACAAGGATGGCCTGTCTGATAACTAAGTTTTTAATATCTTTGACTGTTAGATTTTTAGTATGTGCAACGTTTGGAAATTCTGCTTAAATTGACCTTAATTATTTCAGTGAGACTTCATGTGGGTACCAGGAATTCATACTATGGACCCCTTTGTGAGATCAAACTAGGGCTATGTCTATGCTATGTACCACTAGTATGGTGTTTAGGGCTGCATCGGTCAATAATTTTTGATGGGACACTAAAAATTTGGAAACTGATCAAGGGCCTCACTCTTCCATTATATTAGTGGAGGAGATGTGGGGTCTGGGTGGGAGGTTGGCTGCGGGAGGGAGGTTAGGGTAAGGGATTGAGATACAGGGGTGGGGGCAGGGAGGGAGTTTGAGTGCAGGATGCAGTTGTGTCCTGTGGCAAGGGACTGGGGTGCAGGGATATGGGTGACCTAGGGCAGGGGGTTGAGGTGCAGGGTCTGGGAGAGGGTATGGGTGTAGGAGGAAAAGCAGAGGTTTGGGTTATAGGGAGTATGGGTGCCAGGGGGAAGGGCACAGGGGTCAGGTTATATAGGGTAAAGGGGTAGGAGTCAGGGGACAGAGGGTTGGTGGAAGGTAAGATCTGGGATGGCAGAAGCAGGCCTCTGGCCAGGAGACTTGATGACTAGATGACTAGTCATGACTCCTGACCAGCAGCCAAGCATGTTTCTGAGGCAGGCTCTCTGTCTGCCAAGCCATGGCAGTGGCCATGTGATATCTGAATCGCCACCAGCCTGAGGGGAGGGAGGGGGTGTTTCACGTGCTGCCAATGCTTCAGACAGGAAGCTCCCATTGGCCAGAAACCAGTCAACGGGATTCTTTTGGGGATTGAGCTGCTGCAAGAAAAACAGCCTCACAGCCATAGTAATGAGCATGTGCGGGAGCAGGACAGGCAGGGAGCCTGCCTGAGGCTCCCTGCTGTGTCTGAGGGCTAGATCCAGCGACTTGGTGGGCTGTATTTTTCCCGGCCCTGGTGTAGGGCTTGTAGCTATTCACCACAGTGGAAATATAGGCTGCATCCATATTATGTTCTGTGTTTATGCATATCAGTGAAAGGCTCAGGGAGAAGGGAGGCGGTAGCAAAAGTCTCCAGGAGCTCCCCACTGTCTGAGTCTTTCCTTGTAGCAAGGGAATGGTCTGGCAGTGGGAAAAAGCAGAGCCTTTCTTCTTTGCCTCTCACTGCCAGACCTTTTTCCTTCTGACAGAGTCTTTTACTCTACAGGGGGAAGAAGTCCAGTTGTGGAGAGCCCCCAGAGCCTATTTCATAGAATTAAAGACTCCTAGGGCTGGAAGAGACCTCAGGAGGTCATCATGACCAGCTCTCTGCCCAAAGCAGATTCAACCCTAAGTAAATCATCTCAGCCAGAAACTTGTCAAGCCGGGACTTGAAAACCTCTAGGAGTGGAGATTCTACCTCCTTTCTAGGTAAAGGTAAAGCATTCCAGTGCTTCACCACTCTCTTGGTGAAATAGTTTTCTTAGTGTCCCACCTACTCCTCCTGCACTGTAGGTTGAGACCATTGCTCCTTGTTCTGCCATCCTTCACTACGGACAGCAGTCTCTCTCCATTCTCTTTAGAGCCCCCTTCAGGAAGTTGAAGGCTGCTATCAAATCATCTCTTGCTCTTTTCTTCTGCAAACTAAATAAGCCCAAATCCCTCAGCCTCTCCTTGTAGGTCATGTGCTCCAGCCATCTAAATCATTTTCATTGCCCTCCACTGGACCCTCTCCAATGTATCCACATCCTTTCTGTACTGGGGGGCCCAGAACTGGACACACTACTCCACATGTGGCCTCACCAGTGTTAAATGGAGGGAAATAATAACTTCTCTAGATCTGCTGGAAATGCTCATCCTAATGCACCCCAATATGCCATTAATCTTCTTGTCTACAAGGGCACGCTGTTGACCCCTGTCCAGCTTCTCATTCACTTCGATCCCCAGGTCCTTTTCTGCTGCACTGCTGCTTAGCCAGTCGGTCCACAGCCTGTAACAGTGCTTGGGATTCTTCTGTCCCAAGTGTAGGACTCTGCACTTGTCGTTGTTGAACCTCATCAGATTTCTTTGGCCCAATCCTCCAGTTTATCTAGGTCACTCTGGACCCTATCCCTACCCTCCAACGCATCTATCTGTCTCCCTAGCTTAGTGTCACCCAGAAATTTGCTGATGGTGCAATCCATCACTCATCTCCACACCTCTGCACCTGACTAGAGACTTTCCTTATTGGGGCAAGGGGATTCTTTTCCTGAGGAAGAGAACGGCTCCAGCAACAGGAATGCAGCAGAACAGTATGTGGCTAAGAATAGCTATGTACACAGAAGCAACGGCTGGGGTAAATAGAGAACGTGGGGATATATACTTTGATGTTTACAAATGGTCTTCAGGTGTTTCTCTCATGTGTTGATTGAAGCCCAGAGACCATGTTTTAAGATGCTATATTTTATTTTATTATGTACCAGAAATATTTTTCTGCATTTTAGTAACATTTTTCAAATATTTTGCATATTATAGTACCTGAAATATCAATAAAGGTTACATCAGGCTCTGTTTACCTAAAATGTGAATCAAAGTATTTCTGAAATTGCATTTATGGCTGAAGAGATGTGGTAATAACAAAGGGTATTATTTTTCTGCTCCTGTAAGGTGCAAACCAGCTTTTTCTTCAATGTATAAAAATTCTTTTTGTCCTTTGTTGTAAAGTATTAAAGTATGTTGAGCATATACATATAGATAATATGTAGCATCTTCTACCGTTTAGGAGATTGCATGTGATTCAGGTAGGTTTTACAGGTGCCTCATGTCAGAAAATAGTGTCAGAAAGAAAGGACATGGTCCCAGATAGATGGTAATCAATCAGAATATGTTCGTAGAATGATATAAGCAAAAAGAATTCATCAGTGATAAATCTGTGTGGACCTTTTACGAGATCTCTTGTGGTTCCAGTAGATTTTACAGATATGTCATGACAGAGAAAGTAATACCAGAAAGAAAGGACATGGTCCCTGTTAGACCATAATCAATCAGAATATGTTCGCAGAAGGACATAAGCAAAAGGAATTCATCAGTGATAAATGTGTGTGGATTATTCCATTGCTTCAGGGAAAAAAATAGTCTTAGCTGGAGTTCTGCTTGGTCTATCTTCATTCAAAAATTGTCCATTTATATATATATAAAAATATATTTGGCCACCCATTGTTGAGGTTATATAGTTAAAGACCAAAGGAAATAATAAATTAAAGGTGTATATGTAAAAGCACAAGAAATAGCTTTGCCCAGTAACTGTGCTGATAAGGAGAATGTATAAATCTTGGCTCCACTTGCTCACGTATTTCTCTCTTTTTTTTTTTTTTTACCATTCTTTCGAAATTCAGCAGTCATGAGGGAAGTTTGTTTTGAATCTACTCCAGAGCTACTGTGATACAGGTTTTTGTATTAACTTCAAATGGTTTTTAAGTTTGCTAATAAATTTGTCCTTCCCTGATGAGATTTACTTTTGTTAGTGCTGACTTGGCTGCCTTTACACTGTGTTTGCTATCACTCTTTATGGGTAGACTAGTTGCTCTTTTGAAACTGACTTTGAAAGAACTCCCTCATTCTTTTGAAGTCGGTCCTCCCTTCCTGGAATGGGAAGAGCGTCCTCCTTCGAAAAATTATTTTGACAGAGAGCAAGTGTAGACGCTCCGCAGCCCGCTCTTTCAAACGAGGCAGTCCACCATGGCAGTGGCACCACTCCCAGCACAAGTGGCTCTCTATGGCTCCAGTGTCCAGCCACATTTCAGGACACAGGCTCCTAGAAGCCCTCAGGCAGGAAGCTGAGAGGGTGAAGGCAGCAGGGAGCCCATGCTGCTGCAGAGCCGGCTCCCTGCAATGAAGCTCTAGCCAGCCGAACACCCTCCTCGGCACCATGACCAGCGCCTCTGATCCTCGCCCATCCCAGGGGCCCCACAAAGAAACCGGGGAGCCCTCCCAGGAGGGGAGCCAGTCCCCCAAGCGCCGGGACCCCTGTGGTGCAGGACCTCCTTGCCATCTGGGCAGAAGAGGAGGTCCTGCACCAGCTGGTGGTCCGGCACAGGAAAGCAGCAGCATTCCAGTGCCTCATCACGGGCCTCACCGGCCAGGGTCACCTCACCTGGACCCCAGACCAGGTGAGGTCCAAAGTGAAGGAGCTGTGCCAGGGATACTGCAGGGCCTGGGACACAGTCAGGAGGTCAGGAGCAGTGCCCACTAGCTGTCCCTACTATGAAGATGTGGACCACCTTCTTGGGCCCAAGGAGGTGGGTCCCCCCGGCTGTGCTGCTGGACACGGTGGTCCTGGAGTCGGAGCAGGAGCCTGAGATGGGAACAGAAGGAGAGGACCTGTCGCCCACAGAGGCTGGACACCACCAGCGATGACGAGGGCTCAAGCAAGGGGGCCCTCGTCATCAACATCCCATCCAGGCTGTGCAGCCGGGTCCCATCCACCCGTACCTCTCCTGACTTCCTGGAGGGACCCACAGGTAGGTGGCCCTCACACCAGCCACCCTGGGACTGGGGAGGGGCCATCCGGTCCCGCCCAGGGTTGCTGCAGGCCCCCCACATGCCCGCCACCCCGGGGCCTAGTGGATTCCAGACAGCTGCATTCCCCAGGCCCAACCTTGACACCCAGGCCATGGCTGGCCATGGGGCCCCGCCCGCCACCCCATTGCCGCCCACTCCTGTAGCCGCCCCTCCTGCCCCCACCTCACTGCCCCCCTCCCTCCCTCCCCCCCAACCTTCCCCCCTCCAACGTCCCCTATCTCCTGCTCAGCCTCCCCGCTTCCAACCTCCCCCCTCTCCCCGGTTTGCCCTCTGAACCCACCACCCACAGTGACCTCCCCCCCATGTCTGACTTCACTGCCCTGGTTCCAACCCGCCTGCCCCCCTCTGACCTCGTACCCATGCCCTGGCTGGGCAGCCCACCCCTGCATGTAGGGCTCGTTCTTGATGTCAACGAGGTTATGCAGGGTGCAGCAGGTCCCAACCACTGCCAGGACATTGGCCAGGCCCACTTCCATCCTCATGTGGAGGCACCTGAAACGCCCCATGAGGCGGCCAATGCCCACTCCACGCTATTGTGGGGCAAGTTCAGCGCTTGTTAAAATGGTCCTGGCTTGGCTGGATGTGCCCCGTGTGTGGCCTCATGAGCCAGGCCTGCAGGGGATAGACCGCATCCGCCACAATACACGGCGGCATTGCCATGTCCCCGATGGGCAGCTCCTGCTGGGGGAGGAAGGACCCTCATCCATGCTGCGTCCTAGTCCCAGGTTCCTGAAAACCCTGGCATCATGGGCGCAGATGGACCAGCCCACGCAGATGTCCTGGAACCGCCCATTGGCATTGATGAGCACCTGCAGGACCATGGAGTGGTAGCCCTTCCGATTCACATAGGACCCCAACTGTGCTCTGGGACCCTGATGGCGATGTGAATGCTGTCCAGGGCCCTGAAGCAGCTGGGGAGGCCCAGCTTCTGGGAGCCCCGCATGGCATCATCCAGGTCCCTGATGTGGATCAGCTGCCACAGGAGCACCTTGTTGATGGCACGGACAACCTGTGCGGTGGTGAGAGGGCTCACTCATGAGTGTGGCCTGGGCTGCAACCTGCACACCCACCCCCCACCACTCCCAATCCCTGTTGCTGGTGGGGGGATGCCCACCACTCCCCAATAGGGCCCCTTGCTGGTGCACCCCCTACCCCCTGCTACCCACGTGCAGTGTGGGTATGACCCGGCCATGGCTTACCTCAATGAGGACGGCCCTGATGTTGGCCTTGCCCACCCTGAACAGGTGGCCGACGGATCGGTAACTGTCTGGCGTGGCCAGCTTCCAAAGGGCAATGGCCACCCTTTTCTGTAGGGGGAGCGCCGGCCTCATGCAGGTATCCCGGTGCTGGAGGACTGGGGTGAACCAGTGGCACAGTTACAGGAAAGTCCTCTTAGTCATCCAGAAGTTCTGTAGCCACCGGTCGTCACCCCAGTCCTCCAGCACCAGCTGGTCCCACAAGTCACTGCTTGTGGGGAAGTTCCGCAAATGGCAGGTGACTCGGGGCACCGGCTGTGGATGTCACGCCCTCGGGATGACTTCCAGGAGGGCAGCTAGCAGAGTGGCCACCTGGAGCTGCTGGAGTACAGCAGCCAGGACTGCAGCCAGTGCACTGGCTACAGCCTCTATGCTGGGGTGTTGCTGCTCGGGGTCCATTGGGGCCTGGGATGCCTGCTCTGCGCTTGCTCTCACTCTCACTCTCACGCTCTCTCTCTCTTTTCTGCCTGGGGACAGGCTTGTGGAGGGGAGCCCTTTAAGGGAATGGCGGGCAGTGGCCCCAGAAGGGCTTGTCCGTCATGCAACCCTGCCCATGGTGCTTGCTGCCCCTGCTCTTTCAAAAGAGCACCCTGGTGTGTATGGACGCTCTCTTTTGAAATTGCACTGGGGGCCTTCCAAAAGGATGGACCGAACCTTCGGTCCTCACTGGCGTGTGTGGACGCTCCATTTCGAAAGAGCATCTTTACATGTTCTCTTTCGAAACAGAGCTGTAATGTAGACACACTATGTGTGATGTGCAGGAGATAGCATAGAAGTTGTTAATTGAGAAGTTGCATTAACACTGTAAGCTAAATCCTCCTTTTATGGAATAGAGAAGTTGGGTAGCTGAGTCTGCCCTAGTAGGAAGCAGCAGGGAATCAGTGGCCATGTAGTGGTGTCAACTGTTGCTCTCCCAGTCTCCACCACTGTCTTTGAAGTCTGTATAAATTGGACCATGGGGAGGTTTTAATGTGGAGCATCCATAGACAAGAAGATGTTTGATAGAGGAGGTCCCACACTGCACATGGTCCTCATGTCTCTTCAGAGCCTGCATGTTCCTTCCCTCTTTCCAAGAGGGAAGAAGTGGGGAAGCACACATTCAATAAAATATGTTAATGTCCCACCCCCTCCAAGAATTAGCCAGAAAAGATGTATGTGGGATGGGGGAGGATGGAAAGGGATGAGGGTACTCTGGTGGTGCCACTCAGTGCTGTGTAAACTTTGCAGACATCACCAAACATTGTGCCTCAATTTATCCAGGGATGTTATCATATGTAGGGCCAAACTAAAGTTGCTTCTCCCTCATTTTTTATTTATTTAAATTGTTATTTAAAATACACAGTATAGTTGTGCAATACTGTAAAATTTACTCGGTCCTGCATTGAGAAATAAGATTCTATTAGTAAATATGGTGAAAGAAAGGAACCTAAATATTTCCAGTTCTAAGCCTGCTTTGTCTCACAAGTCTAAGAGAAAGGGATGAGCTTGGCAGAATGTCTGGAAAGTTATCAAAATGGGCTACATTGGACTATTGCCATTACTTCGCTGGTTCTGTCTGTGAAGAAGCTGTGGCAGGAAAATAGCATGTCAGTTCACCTGCTATTCTATGTTGCAGAAAGTGAGTTGTTGTGTAAGCAAGCTACAAAATGTGTAAGAATAAAATGAAATGAAGTGTATTAGACCTGTACCATGTTGTGAGCATAACAGTGACATGCTGATCTCTCAGAGCCCACTGATGTATAGCCCCAAGTGACCAAAGCAATGCTTAGTTTTAGGTACGTGAATAAATCTATCCCCTGTCAGCAAAGACATAAGCGCCTGGTTAATTTCAAGCACGTCAGTAGCCCCACCAATTTCATCTGTAAGTTGTTTACTGTGTCAAGGTTTGGTTGTGGCTGAGGGCATGTAGCACATTGCAGAATCAAGTCCTAAATTAGCCATGCAAGCCGAGAAATGAGTAACCTCCATCTTCCACTGTAAAATCAGACCCGACTATGCATTCTCAGGTGTATCTTTAAAGCATGGATGTTTCAAACATAAAACTAGAGTAATAAAAGTTTCATTATTCTCCAAGTTAACACCCTCTCTAGGTCTTATTTTATTTTGAGATGAGTGTTTCTTTTTTGTTCAATTTAACTGTAGGAAAAAAAACCCCAACAAAATTGTTAATATTTTTGTCAAAGTTTCAGCTTTGTATATTTCCAACCATCTTCACTGGTAAATTATCTTCCCCTTTAATAGTATTTTCCAAATGAATACCCATGTCTTCTGAAGGCAACAAATAACATTGGATTCTGCCCTTAGTCTTGTGGCATCTTAGAAGTGTTCACTTTGGTGCAGTGAGTATCAAACATTTTCCATTCTTGACCCAAAAGTCCTGCCACAGACTCTTATTGTGCCCCCAGTGGGTGTTTCTGGATTGGATTTCTTTTGGACTCTGTTTGGGCAGAGGGGATTATGTGCTACCTAGATCATTTGCTTGGTAGAGAGGCTGGTGAATGAGAGCTGGTCTTGTTGGGTCCTAGAGAATTATCTGATATCTTTAAAAGTATAAGTTTAATAAATGCCTTTTCACTTTCAAACCACCTGTGGTATTTTGCAAGGGAAAATCGTTAATCTCCAGATATTCATGAATGTTATGAATTTTTGATACAGTTGATATCCTCCCTCAGACAGTCTCAGCATGAAAAATGTGCTTCTTGAGTTTAAAATAACTCAGGGAAAACAAAGAAATTATGGTTCAGTAATATTCTGTACTCTGTCTTGTTCTTCTGAATTTTATTAATACAGCATTCAGGCTTTGAATGCATCAAGCCTTGCATGTGTACATATGTTTATTATATAAAACTTGTAGTCCATTTTCTTCAGTGGTGGATTTAGCAGGGAAGAACAGCACCTCATGAGGTTAATCAGCATCTGTAAAATCTGTTATGTAAGGGGAGATTCACATCTTTGATGAAGAACGTCAAAATTGTATTATGTGCAAATTGATGGTATTTTGAGTCCACTGTAGAACTCTCTCCTCATTTACAGCAATTGAATGCCACTCTGAAGATTGTCTATGGAGGGCAATTTAAGGGTGGAATTGCCAAAAATTCCAAGCACTCCACCCACATTGAAGTAAATGGAAATGCTTTCTTTAATGTCAGTGGGAGCAGAATTAGGCCAATGCTGAGTGGTTTTGAAAATCCCACCCCAAGCCTATGTCTATACTACTGTATGAAGTTGACCTAAGCTGTTCAGTTTCAGCTATGTGAATAACATAGTTGGAGTCGACATACTTTAGGTCTTGATACCACGGGGTTTACACCATGCAGGGTTGACAGGAGACACTCTTTTGTCCATTTACCTTACTCTTCTCATTGACACTAGAGTATAGAGGTCAATGTAAAATGATCTGGGGTTGATTTGGTGCATCTTCTTTAGACCCACTAAATCGATGGCCAGTGGATCAGTCTCAAAGTGTTGATCCTGGCTGTAGTATAGTTTGTAACCTCAATGAATGTATTATGGTCAAGGGATTGGGCAGATAAACCTATCTTTACAAATCCTAGGAAGCATGAAAACAGTAAACCCATGGGATTTGCAAAGGGAGAGAGACTGTATTAGTGTCACTCTGGCTACGTCTACACGTGCCCCAAACTTCGAAATGGCCGTGCAAATGGCCATTTCAAAGTTTACTAATGAAGCGCTAGTGCTTCATTAGCATGTGGGCAGCCACGGCACTTCGAAATTGACGCGCCTCGCTGCCGCGCGTCTCGTCCCGATGGGGCTCCTTTTCGAAAGGACGCCTCCTACTTCGAGTCCCCTTATTCCCATGAGTCAACATGGCTTTTGTAAAGGGAAGTCGTGCCCCACCAATCTATCAGAATTTTTGAAAGGGTTACTAAGCAAGTGGTTGGGGAGGATCTTGTGGATGTAGTGTACTTAGATTTTCAGAAAGCCTTTGACAAGGTCCCTCACCACAGACTCTTAAGCAAAGTTAACTGTCATGGGATAAGAGGGAAGGTCCTCCCTTGGATTGGTAACTGGTTAAAAGATCAGAAACAGAGGGTAGGAATAAATGGTCATTTTTCAGAATGGAGAGAGGTAAATAGTAGTGTCCCCCCAGGGGTCTGTGCTGGGACCAGTCCTATTCAACGTATTTATAAATGATCTGGAAGAAGGGAAAGTAAGGTGGCAAAATTTGCAGATGACACAAAACTACACCAAATAGTTAAGTCCCAAGCAGACTGTGAAGAGCTGCAAAAGGATCTTAATAAGTAGGGTGATTGGGGAACAAAATGACAGATGAAATTCAATGTTGATAAATGCAAAGTAATGCACTTTGGAAAATATAATCCCAACTATACATATTAAATGATAGGGTCTGACTTGGCTGTTACCACTCAAGAAAGAGATCTTGGAGTCACTGTGGATAGTTCTCTGAAGACATCCACTCAGTGTGCAGTGGCAGTCAAAAAAGCTAACACAGTGTTGGGAATCATTAAGAAAGGAATAGATAATAAGACAGAAAAATGTCATATTACCCCTATATACATCCATGGTGTGTCCACATCTGGAATACTGTGTACAGATGTGGTTGCCCCATCTCAGAAAGATATATTGGAATTGGAAAAGGTTCAGAAAAGAGCAACAAAAATGATTAGGGGTATGGAGCGTCTGCCATATGAGGAGACATTCATCAAACTGGGACTTTTTAGCTTGGAAAAAAAGATGATTAAGGGGGATGTGACAGACGTGTATAAAATCATGACTGGTGTGAAGAAAATAAATAAGGAATTATTGTTTACTGCTTCTCACAACACAAGAACTAGGGATCACCAAATGAAATTAATAGGCAGCAGGTTTAAAACAAGCAATAGGAAATATTTTTTCACATAACGCAGTTATCCTGTGGAACTCCTTGCCGGAGAATGTGGTGAGGACAGAGACTATGATAGAGTTTAAAGAAGAACTAGATTAATTCATGGGGGACAGGTCCATCAATGGCATTAGCCAGGATGGGCATGGAAGGTGTCCCTAACCTCTGTTTGCAAGAGGCTGGAAATGGGCGATGGGGAATTGATCACTTGATGATTTCCTGTTCTGTTCATTCCCTCTGGGGCACCTGGCATTGGCCACTGTTGGAAGACAGGATACTGGACTTGATGGGCCTGTAGTCTGACCCAGTATGGCTGTTCTTGTGTTCTTATGACCCTTAAAAAAGACTTGGTAAATAAATGTTCACTTCAGTTAAAGCTGTAAGGGGAGTTCACACTGGTATGCTTGGGAGAATTACAAGCACTCTTTATATTACTTTAATGGGTCATGTAGGAAGAATTATGGCCAGATATTGAGAGAGATTCTGACCATAGGCAACTTCCATTTTCTTTATAAGAGTTGCAGGTGCATAGCACATTCAAGAGTGTGATTGGTGTCAGTCTCTTTTTAAGCTTTGGCATTATCTGCTCCTACTGGAATGTGACTGTGCTTTGTAAGCATTAGCTTTACCTATTGAATTAAACAAGAATGTATAATATTTGTCTTTAGCAGCAGCAGTGCTGACTCTTATTCCGCACTTATAACCATTAAAGCAAGACGAATTGCAAGCTGCTTCTAACATATTAAGTTGGAGCAGTCCTGTTTTCATCAGTAAATCATGGAACAAATGTTCTAGCAATCTCTGGACTGGTGATGCAGCACTTTTCCAGCCTAGTAATTATCCACACTTCCCTGTGGAAGCCAGGCAATGGCTTTTGCAGCACCTGTTTGAAAATGAGTTTTTTCCTACTTCCTTGACAAATGTGGGATTCGACTATTATAAATGAAAGATAATATTTCTGATTTGAAGGAGTAGGTTACTGGGTGTGGGAGGGGGGACTCTTCCCTCTCAAATTAAGCCAGAAAAAGAATCAGTTCTTACCATCTTCAGCCCATGCTGTAACAAACACTTCAGAGATTCTCTGGAGAACTGAAGGAGCAAACAACCAAAATCAGTACCCCTTAATAAGAACCCATGCCCGATACCCTAGTGGGATGGACCACTGAACACCTTCAAATCAGGTGTCTGAACTCACAGTGAGTTGGATGGAGAACTAAACTATCTTCTGGTTGTCTCTTAGGTTGCATCTACACTGAGCCATGCTGCTGGCAATTTGATGCAAATCAGAGGTCTTATTTGTACTTTCATGTGAGATCACCCTGCTGGCAGAAGCTGCTGCCAGCAGAAAACGAGCAGTGTAGACATAGTTCTCCCAGCAAAAACCCCCTTTCTCAGCAGCCCCTTATCTCTGAATTTTTCCAGGCATTAGGGGCTACCAACAAAGCGGGTTTTTGCTGGCAGAACCATGTCTACCCTGCTTGTTTTTTGCCGGCAGCAGCCTCTGCCAGCAGGGCGATCTTGTGCGAACATGCAAATTATCCATGGAATATGCAAATGAGCATCCATTTGCCTTTTCAAGATCCCTCCTTTGCATCACACTGCCGGCGCCACAGCTCACTGTAGATGCAGCTTAATTACTCTATTTCAAACTGTGCCCAATGCTTAGGTACCAAAGCGAATAGGGGCTTTACAAGGGGTTCATTTCCATACCAGGGCAAGTAGAAATGAATTTGCAAGAGTCTGTTTCAGCATAATGGTGGTACTGTGAGATAAAATGCCTTTTCTTCTTGAACTACAGAGCATGCTAGGATCTCAAAAGTTTTAGGGAAAATGGTTTAAATAGGAGCAGATTAAATAACAAGGCCCTGATTCAAAAAAGGTATTTAAGTACTAGTTTGAAGTTAGACACTTGTGGGGCTGTTGAACTTAGTCAGGTGGGGAGCTGTTCGCAAGCTTAAAAGCAGGCATGTACTTATGTGCTCTGCCGAATTAACATCTGAATAAATTCATGGCCCTATTCTGCTATATTCTGAATAGGATATTCTGGCTGCTCTATTTCTAGACGAGGTAATGTGGTATTTAAGATCTGTTTTTGTCCAGATGTTGGAGTACATTAAGAAAAGCTTTCACTAAGCCTGTCCCACCTTTTACTGTCCTCTGTTTTTCTCTTCCATTGTTCTGCTTGTAACTTTAGACCCTGTTTATGCTGATTCTGTGGATATGGTTCTTCTGCTCGGTGGTTTCAATGATAATTACTAGAGTTTTATTTAGGATCTTAAAAGTGCACTCACAAGAGTCTCAGTAAGTTTGGTTGCATTAACATGTCAATGATATGGTTGACAGACTAACCCCAAGGAGGTCTGTGGTCTGAAGCAGAGAGTGGCTTATTGTAGGAGAAGTGACTGATGGAGAGGGACACAAAGGGGGCACCAGCCAAAAGTGTCCATGAGGTCTCCCCATCTGACTCCTCCCTGCCCAACCCCAGCTTGCAGCCCTCACACTCTCCCCATCCCACACAGGGGAGCCACCAAAACTACCAGGTCCCTGGGCAAGGTGGCGAGGGTAGCTCCACGCTCCCCGAAGGCGTGGGGCTGTAGGTGGAAGGGGTAGGGTTGGGCACAGCCAATCCTTGGTACTGTCCAGCCAGCACTTCTCCTCCCCACTGGCCTTTAGCATGGGCCGGGGCTCTGGCCACTGCTGCAACAGTGGTGGCTGGGAACGCTAGGCCCTTCTGAGCTGCTGGATCCTGGGGCAGTTATCCATTCACTTGCCCCATAGGTGAGCCTGATCCCATATTACCTGGGGCAGGTGTGTGTATGTCTGGGCAGCAATCAGTGTCCCAGGCAGTATGGCTGGAGGCTTCCTGTGAGTGCAGCAGCCAGGCAGTGTGGCCGGAATAGGAGAGGCTCTGGGCCCTGCCTCTTTCAGCTCCCATTTGCTGATGGTGTTTGGGTGGGGGTGGGTCATGTGACCCTTTAGTTCCCTCCCTCTCTTCATGCTGCACTGTGAGAGAAAGACCAGGCCAATAAACTTTGCTACTGGTAGTAAAGTTCATTGTGGCATGGTAGATCATCAAGGTAGCAGCCCTAAATCACAGAAACAATGAGGAAGCTTTTGGGTGGTGGGGAGGGGAATTGGGAAGTTGTTCAGATTTTTGGAAATGATTCACTTAACCCTAACTGGGTGGTCACATCGCCTTCACAAGTACTGTACTTTAGGTGCCTTTGGGAGTTAAATTCAGTGACTCAGGGCAAGGCTAATATAAATTTCCCATTTGATTATATTGGATAGATGATCTGTTTTATCAAGTCTGGGGGGTTTTTTTGTCCCCCACCCCTCCAGAGTTCAGGGTTTCAGAAATGCAAAGAGAACTCAGAAAGGACACATTTGCCTTTTTTTAACAATGCCACCCCCCCATCTCTTATATGTTTCTTACCAAAACTATGTTGTAAAAACTTGGATTGGAACGTCAATATGTGCAGTTTTAGGTTCAAAAGAACCACTGCTAGAAAAGCTTTCAGTTGACTTTTTCAGAAGTACGTTGTCCTACCTCTTCCCATTGAAGTCAATGAATAATTCCACCCTAAGCATGTTTTATTTGAGCATAGATAGCTTTTTTGTTTTCACTAAACAATATAGTTGCAGTTTAAAGGCACAGCAGAAAACAGACACTGGTAAAGGAGGGAGCACTCTAGATATAAATGGAAAATCCCTCAGGTAAAAATATATGCTGTTTATAGCTGCTTCTAGTTGGTAAACAAAACCATGGGTGATTTTCCATACTTAAGTATTTATTTATCATATGTATGCTAGCAAGCTGTTCTCCATTGATCTAATTTGTAAACAAATTATCACTTAACATGTGGACTGTGCCCAGTTACCAGCTGTTGAGAATTTCCATGTCACTGTTCTTGGTGCTGCTGCCTGACCATATATAACTTTTCTTCACCACCACCCTCCACATTTTTCAGTTGTCTTCATTCTTGTTTGTTTTTATTCTTATCCCTTGTATCTCAATACTCCCAGAGTTCCCACATAGCTGTCTTATCGTGACACCTGCTGCTTGGGAGAGGACTGGAATAAACATATTGCCTTTTTCTGGCGTGTGATTTTTCTGCACCAAGGAGAATATAGTTGTTGCGCATCATCTCAGATTCTGTATAGTGTGTGATTGCAGCTTGAGCAGACATGCCAGAGCTAGCTTTAAAGTGCTAGCTGGGATGTTGGAAGAGTAAAGGCCCTCAAGGACTTTAGCAAGGGAACCCAGAGGAATTACTCAGGCATTTTGCCCACGTGGAAGTATGCACTAATGTGGCATTACTTCTGTAACTAAGCTACGTAAATTAAAACTAAGTCAAGTATGTCTATTTTAAGCTGTACTTGTATCCCATGATTTCAGTATAGATATGTACTGTCTCCCCCGCTCTTATTATACCATGTACAATGGGACCCTAATTAAGATCTTTGAGCTCTACACTCATATAAATATATTATAAATACTATTATTCAAACATTACTCAGGCTAAGTTCCTAGTGGGGTTAAGAACTAAGCAAGAATGTTAGGATTGAATGCTTATTTGTTAATTTTAGTACACAAGTAAGTTTGTGTCGTATAAATCATGCTGATGAATGCAAAAAAAGCTACATTACTGCTGGCTAAGTGCATTATGAGAGACACTTCAGTGACATCCTCTTTGATTAAAAGTTTTTTATGGGGGGGTTGTGTGTATGTGAAATATATTTCCAACTGTTGAAATAGATAACTTATTTTAGTAATAGAAAAATAGTGCAGCTTTTTCGAGTATGAAAATAATTTCAGATGAGGTAGACACAATGCACCATGCTAATGCCATTTTATTTTAATATACAGTGGAAACTTAATGTTGTTCATGAGATGTTACTATGTCATTATCAAAAGTGAATTTCTGCACAAGCAAAGTGACTGATGTGGTTACAAACATAATGATTAAAGTTTGCAGCAGTACTCCAATCATTCTTTCTAAGATTCAGCTTTAATTATTGGTGGTTACGTCTACACTAGCCAAAAACTTCGAAATTGCTGTGCACATGGTCATTTCGAAGTTTACTAATGAAGCACTGAAATACATATTCAGCACCTCATTAGCATGTGGTTGGCCACGGCACTTTGAAATTGATGTGGCTCGCTGCTGCGCAACTCGTCCAGATGGGGCTCCTTTTTGAAAGGACCCTGGCTACATCAAAGTCCCCTTATTCCTATGAGGAGATGGGAATAAGGGGCCTTTGAAGTAGGTGGGGTTCTTTCGAAAAGGAGCCCCGTCTGGATGAGCTGTGCGGCGGCGAGCCACGTCGATTTCAAAGTGCCTCAGCTGCCCGCATGCTAATGAGGCTCTGAATATGTATTTCAGCGCTTCATTAGTAAACTTTGAAATGGCCATTTGCATGGCCATTTCAAAGTTTTTGGCTAGTGTAGACACGGCCGTAAAGTTTTATGGTTACTTTTAGGTATCTTATTTATGCACCCATAATTTTTCCTAATATTTTTGTCTCCAATACAGTGAACATTGTTAAACAATTGGCATTACTCCACCTAATAGCTTTCCTTACAAAAAGATTAGGAAATACTGCAAATATATCACAGTGAATATACCTGTTGTGGGAAGTAAATGTTTCTTTAAGCAGTGCCTGTTGTTTAAATAACACATTTTTAGATGGTTGGCCTCTCCCAGAAGGAGCAGAAGAAATAACATAGGCCACTTTCCTACCTGTTTCTCTTTCCCTTGTGGAATAACAGATTGCTGCATTTGGGGTAAGGGAGGCAAAGGTAGGAAGGTAGACAGTCACCCAGTCATCAAATAAACCTCTCTTAGTAAACCAAATGAACCTCTTCTCCTGGAACAGGCTGTCTTCAGCCTGTGTCCTTTTTGTAGTTTACAGAGATTTTATTGACCTGGTCATGGGCACCAATTTTCTTCTTTGCCCCCCAATTCTCCTCTGTTCCTTCCCCGCAAGGTCCCAACCTCATTTTCACTCTTTCCCTTCCACATTTTCCCACCCCCTTTCTACCTCCCCTCTTCCCAATCCTCCTTCCTGCTACTGAACAGCAGATCTGTGGGTGGCTGGTAGGCCCTGAGTCCGCCCACTATTTTTTTTCCTGTGAGTGCTCCACACAATCACTGCCTCTAGATGTAATGGCTCCTCTTTTAAGGTTTTGTCTATGCTATGGGGAGAATCGACCCCTTCTGGGTCAATCTTCCAGAGTTCGATTTTGCGTGTCTGGTAAAGAAATTGAATTGTCTGGGATTGACAGTCAACCCCATACTTCTTGCTATCACAAGGAGTAAGGGGGGGTTAATAGGAGAGTTTCTCCCATCAACTTCACTCTGTGTGGATGTCCAGATCAGTCAGTTGCAGATATGTTGATATTATCTACACATAGTTAGAATTACTTATCTGCAGTCAACTTGCCTGCCTAGTATAGACCAAGCCTTAGCAGAGTGTGATAGAATGGTGAGCCAACAGTGGCTTGTTTTCCCTGCTCCATTTCAAGTGTGGGAAGAAAGGCAGGGCAAGAGAGAGACAGAGCAGAAGGTCACAAGTTTCCCCATCCTCCTTCCCTCTCTGCTGAATACCTTTTAGACCTCTAGCTGAGGTAGTAGCAGCAATGCAGTCATGTAGAGCTCGCTAGGCACAGCTCAGATGTGTGGTGTTAGAAGAACTCTTTCAGATGATCTCTGCCCGGGGCCCTCTCCATATTTAGGTGGATTGGGGAGGCTGACTGTCCATAAATGACTCACCTTTTAATCCTGTTACTTATGTATGCTGGATCATTATATAGTATTACTGAAAATTTCTAGAAATGATAGCGAGTAATAAGTTTTGGTTCCTTATGCTAAGAAATCTGCACACATTCCACAGTCAGCCTGTGGAACTGCTCATTGCCTGGGGATGTAGTGAAGGATAGGAGTATAACTGCGTTCAAAAAAGAACCGGATAAGTTCATGAAGGCTAGAGCCATCAGTGCATATTATCTAATTTGTCAGGGATACAACCTCATGCTCTGGGTGTCATGAAACTTCTAAATGCCAGAAGCAGGGACTGAATGACAGAATAGCTCACTTGGTATATTACCCTGTTCTGGTCACTCCCTCTGGTGCATCCAGCTCTGCCCAGTGTCAGAAGACTTGGGATATTTCTCGAGATCAGTGATTCCCAACCTTTTCACTAGTGTGGCCTCCCAGTCACCCCACCACCCCAAAACATTAGCGGACCCCCATCAAAGCCAATTCTAGCTGCTATGTACACTTCATTAAATGAAAAAGGAAACCATAACATAGGTTTTGAGACAGCAGTTAGCGTTATTGGAAGATATTTAATTTAAAAATAGTAATTGATTGTAACTTGCAATTTATTTAAAACTTTTCTGTGAACATTTTTATTTATCTTTTATTTTTTTCATGAATCCCCGGCAATATGGTGCACCGACCCCAGGTCAGGAACCACTGGTCTAGAGTGACCATGGGTCTGACCCAGTAGGGCCATTCGTATGATAGGAGATGTTGAGGAGAAGATGGTTCCTTACCGTGGAAGGGAGACTAAATAGTGCATGGCTTTGTGTGAGCTGTGCAGAGGGACTGACTGACATTAACAGTATTGATGGACTGAAGATCCACTGATAGTCAAAGTGGAACCAAGAATGGGTAAAACAACACATTGAGGGGCAGGGGGCTTAAAGATAATAGGGGCAAAACAGCAGGAGGGGAAGGAAAAATAGTGTATTTAACAGGTGGAAGTTAAATATGTCACCAGAGGTACAGGGACAATATATTTGAACAGACTGTGGTAGGTATTCAGTAAGGGCCAGATTCTGATACCTCTACTGATGTTGAGCAACGCTTTATTCCTCAGGTGCCTTTACTGGGGTTTACCAAGCCCTCTGTGGCCACCTGCTTGAGGCCTGCCAGTCCTCCTAAACCCTTCCACCGGAAAGGGGCAGTAAAGGTGCGTTCTCTAGGTCTGCTTGTAGAGGCTGCATGGAAGCAGCCCATCAGAGCCCATGCTAAGAAAAAAAGGAGCTGCAGTGCCTCAGCGGGCCAGTTCCCAGCTGGGCTCAGAGGCAAGAAGGACTCTCCACTCTGTCCACAGGAGCTCATGTGGCTACATTTACTTAAGCTGAGAGGGAGGACCTGAGGACTTCTATCCTAAGGCAAGGGTGGAAGATAAAGGGGCCAAGTGGGAAGAGGCACAAGAAAGCAGAGGCAGCCGATTTAAGAGAGCAAGTGGATGCTCTTTCTAATGTCCTACAAGTGGTTCATTTTTGCCTGTGACCCAGCCAGAGGGACAACCTGCTGAACACCCAACAAGTGAGGCTGGCAACCTACAGGGCACTGGGAGCAGGAAATGGCCTGCAGTACTGCATGTAACACAACTCAAAGAGTGAGAAACTTACTTAGTGTGGGTATGGGTTTCAGAATCTGGACCCAAGCGAGTATGTCACCATGCTCAACCTACTTTCTTTGTCTGGTTTTAATAGGCTTAGGACTAGAGCAGGCTGAAAGAAGAATATTTAATATAAGGGGAATTGTATTCTACTTTTTCATGCCTATTGATTTTGGTTTCCTGAAAGGGCAACAACAACATATATTTCTTAGACTGGAAGGCTAACTGTTGAACAAAATTTGTGAAACTCTTTCTCTGACAAGGAAATATTTGACAGATCGAACTGTGAGTTAATAATGTTCTATTTTGCCTGTGCACATGATGAACAAATGAGATCATTGGGGTGTCCTTTAAAGTTTGATCTGCTGTCAGAGGGGAATCATGTAATTTTGTTGGTTGACAGCTATCAACAACCCCTGTTGCTCCACTTATAGTTTCAGCCAGGTGCCAAGACTTTATGCTGTGAAGATAGCAATAGAAAGTCCTTTTTCACTTTGTCAGTGAAAATGTCCTTCTCTCCAAAGTGCAAAAAACATACAGTATCCAAGTGCAGAGAGGCAAGTTAGGAAATCCACTTGCTGCCGATGACTTGGGCTCAGTGTGCCCCCAGCAGGTAAAAAAGATGTTTATAGAAGTTCTGTGTGATGCCGTCATACATGGAGAAAGATGAAATATTTTTGGCCAATCAGACAGGCAGTAGTTGTAGTTGTTTGTTGTAGGAGAAGTTGAAGTTGCCTCATGTCAGGTGTGGCCTTTTGCTTTTTCAATGTTTCATTTATATCATGTCTGTCTATCTAGATCAACACATAAGACTGCTTTCCGTAAAATGAAGTTGTCCCTGTAAAGACTCATAGAACAATAGAGCTGGAAGAAACCTCATAAAGCCATTGAGTCCAGCCCCCTGCTGTAAGCAGGACGAAACCCATCACATCAGCCCCTCCAGGGCTTTGTCAAGGCGAGAGTTAAACACCTCCAGGGATGGAGACTCTACTGCTTCCCTGGGTAGACCATTCCAATGCTTCACCACCCTCCTAGTGAAAAAGTTTTTCCTAATGTTCAACCTGGACCTTTCCAACCACAACTTGAGACCATTGTTCCGTGTTCTGCCATCTGTGACCACTGTGAACAGCCTCTCTCCAGCCTCTCTGCAGCCTCCCTTCAGTAAGTTGAAGGCTGTTATCAAGTTCCTCCTCAGTCTTCTCTTCTGCAGACTAAACAGTCCCAATTCCCTCAACCTTTCTTCATAAGTCATATGCTCCAGCCCCCTAATTATTTTGGTAGCCCTCCACTGGACCCTCTCCAGTGTATCCACATCCTTCCTATAAATGGGGACCCAGAACTGGACACAGTACTCCAAATGCGGCCTCACCAAAGCCAAATAAAGAGGAATAATCACTTCTCTGGATCTACTGGCAACGCACCTCTTGATGCAACCTAATATGCCATTAGCTTTCTTGACTATAACGGCACACTGTTGACTCATGTCCAGCTTCTTGTCCACTACAACTCCCAGATCCTTTTCTGCAAAACTACTACCGAGCCAGTCGGACCCCAGCCTGTAACAATGCTTGGGATTCTTCCGGCCCAAGTGCAGGACTCTGCACTTGCCCTTATTAAACCTCATCAGATTTCTTGCAGCCCAGTCTTCCAATTTGTCTAAGTCAGTCTGGACCCTGTCCCTACCCTCCAGCGTATCTACCTCTCCCCCTAGCTTAGTGTCATCTGCAGACTTGCCGAGGGTGCAATCCAACTCCTCATCCAGGTCATTGGTAAATATGTTGAACAGAACAGGACCCCGAACCAAACCTTGGGACACTCCACCAGAAACCAACCACCATCCCGATGTCGAGCCGTTGATCACTACTTTCTGGGCCCGACCTTCTAGCCAGCTTTCTATGCATCTTACCATCCATTTATCCAATCCACATTCCTTTAACTTGCCAACAAGAATATTGTGGGAGACCATATCAAAAGCTTTGCTAAAGTCAAGATAAATCACATCCATAGATTTTCCCCTATCCACAGAGCCAGTTATCTCATTGTAGAAACTAATCAGATTGGTCAGGCATGACTTGCCCCTCATGAATCCATGCTGACTATTCCTGATCACTCTCCCCTCCTCCAAATGCCTCAAAATGACTTCCTTGAGGAGCCCTCCATGATAAAGTCCGGAAGTGTTGGTGGTTTGAAGGGCACAGAGTAAGAATGGATGTGGAGGGACAAAATATACACAGGGAATGGAATGAAAACTTATTTCTGTAGGACAAGGAAGGTTTAAGAAAACTAAGAAGCAGATGAAATAACTAACTTTTAAGCTATTGGGTTCAATAACTATAATATAAGTAGTATATTGTCAGGATCTGTGAAGCATAAAATCCCAGTTAAGTAATTATACAAAGCTCCTTTAACACTTTTGTCGTCTCCTCAGTGATGTGTATTTGAATGAAGATGGGATGAGGGAGAGTAGAAAATACTGCTTTTAGTTAAAAGAACCATCAAATATTTGGCAGTGCAGCACATCTGGTAGCTGGATTGACACAAGATTGATGCAATGGTGACTCAAGTCAAATTTTAAGAACGCTGACTTCACATCATTAGCTCTTTTGAATGATGCATTTAGTATAGGCAAAACTTTGAAAATAATTTGAAATAGTAAGGCCTTCCTTTATTAGTCAGTACTTCAGTAAATTAAATATAACTTGGATGATTCTTTTCTCCTACTCACTAAACTTTTTTTTCCTGTGGAAGTTAAGAAGAAGATGATTTTCCATTAGCTAGCAACATTTACAAAGAAGAATTCACATCTACTAAATGAGTTTTTATTGAACAATTTTAATAAGTGAACAAAGAACATCCTTATTGTACTTTGCATTACAATTCAGACAATGAAGTGCACAGGGAATGTTTTCAATTGGCATGAGTTTCTTGAAGAAATATTATAATACAGCTCTGGCTGTGTTGAGTAAAGGTTTTCACTTAAGAGGTGATTGAGTTCCCACTATGGCTACGTCTACACGTGAAGCCTACATCGAAGTAGCCTATTTCGATGTGGCGACATCAAAATAGGCTATTTCGATGAATAACGTCTACACGTCCTCCAGGGCTGGCAACGTCGATGTTCAACATCGACGTTGCGCAGCACCACATCGAAATAGGTGCAGCGAGGGAACGTCTACACGCCACAGTAGCACACATCGAAATAAGGGTGCCAGGCACAGCTGCAGACAGGGTCAGAGGGCGGACTCAACAGCCAGCCGCTCCCTTAAAGGGCCCCTCCCAGACACACTTGCACTAAACAGCACAAGATACACAGAGCCGACAACGAGTTGCAGACCCTGTGCATGCAGCATGAATCCCCCACTGCAGCAGCAGCAGCCAGAAGCCCTGGGCTAAGGCCTGCTGCACACGGTGACCATAGAGCCCCGCACGGGCTGGAGAGACAGCGTCTCAACCCCCCAGCTGATGGCTGCCATGGAGGACCCCACAATTTCGAAGTTGCGGGACGCGGATTGTCTACACGGTCCCTACTTCGACGTTGAACGTCGAAGTAGGGCGCTATTCCGATCCCCTCATGAGGTTAGCGACTTCGACGTCTCGCCGCCTAACGTCGAAGTTAACTTCGAAATAGCGCCCGACGTGTGTAGCCGCAACGGGTGCTATTTCGAAGTTAGTGCCGCTACTTCGAAGTAGCGTGCACGTGTAGACACAGCTTATATGCAGAAAAGGGCCCAAATTTTTCTTCCATATTGATTTTGATTCTGAGAACACTTAATGTTAAAGGCAAAATAATACTACTAAACATCAGTTTCCATAAGGACTGTTCTCCATAAGATTTCAAATCAGCAAAGTATCATTTTAACACATGCTTAAATTCATTCCCATTCAGCAAAGTATTGAAGTATGTGTTTAACTTTAAAGCATATTCCTGTCTGTGTTGAATAATGATGCTCTGCTGAATCAGGGCCTAAGGATCTAATGAGCAAGACCACCATGACTATTCTTGTCCCATACAATTATCATAATTAATTGACTTCTTATTATGAGTGGATTTTGACAAATACAATAGACTGCCAAATGGATCTGGTGATTGAACCGTAGCAGCACTGATTGCTTGCAGAGGGAGTGCACAGCACTCGCAATCAATGTTGTGTGTCATCAGCACACACCTCACTTCATGTGGCCTGGCCTTACAAGTGCATCCCTTTCATAATACCAGTAGGAAATAAAAAACCTATGTGGATAGAAACCCAGTGGAATCTGGCAACCCTGCACAGCATGGGCAATGGTAAACAAAAAGTCTCATGAGCCACACGTACAACCCTGATGGGTCACGTGTTGGCCACATGTTATCCACTACTGTCTTGGAGTCAATGCAGATCTTTGAAAACATCTGCTACGTGCTCAGTGGCAATCAAAAAAGCCAACAGAATATTAGGTGCTACTAGGAGAAGAATAGATAAAAAGACAGAAAATATCACAATGTAACTATATAAATCCCTGGTACTCCCTCAGTTTGCATACTACAAGCATTTCCATTTGTTCCATCTCAAAAAAAAAAAAAGAAAAGAAAAAAGATATTAGAAATGATAGAGATACAGGAAAGAGCAACACAACTGATAAAAGGTATTGCAAAACTTGTATAAGGGAAGAGATTAAAAGACTGAGACTCACCACCTAGGAAAAAGTGAGGATATGATAGAGATTTAGAAAAACATTTAATGGTTTGGAGAAAGTGAATAAAGAACTGTTGTTTACCCTTCACATAGCACAAGAAACAAATATCCTGAATATTGGCTGGTACAGTGGTCCACATGTTTCCTAAAAGCCTTTTAGTCCCCAGATATTGGGGCTACCTGTTATCTAACTCCTACAGAGGGATTCTCTTCTTCCTTGATCACCAGTACTTGCCTTCTCAGTAGGCCTTGGGAGCTGGCCCATTCCTCCTGAAAAGGTACATGAAAAACATCTCCCTAACATAAATAGGCACTGCCTACCATTTATGCAAGTTACTGACTAAGCCACTGGGCAGTCTGCTTCCCTCTCTCCTCCTTGCTTTTACATTACATCCATAAAACCAGATAAGTATTAATGAGAATTTTTAAGATGCTCCCCTATGGAAAATTATAAAAGCAGGGTGGAGGGTAAAATATTATGCTGTTTTAACCAATTTCTGAATATTACCCCAATATCACCACCCCTCAGTTCCAATATTATACAATTCACTTTTTGCTAAAAGGCAATATTGTAAAGGCTTAGATTTACTTAAACTAGCATTGTAAACTAATAGGAGTTTTAACCTTTTGATTAAGTCTAGATTGTTCAGGTGCTCATTAGGGGATTGATGCAAAGACTAGTAAATTCAGTAGAAAGCCTCTCATTGATGTTATTAGGTGTTGGATCAGGCCTTAATATATCATACAAATACAGCTTTTTGCTTGGCATGTATATTTGCCTCCCTGTGTCTGTAACTAGATTGGATTTGGATCATGGTGTCAAAAGGTTTGAGTAAGAAGTTGACACATGCCTGTGAGTGTTCGGGTCCCGCTGAGGAAAGGTAAGAAACAAGATGTTGTCAAATGTTATTTGTTATGAGTGTGTTGTACAGAGCTCTGTACCCTTTCTTAACCAACTCAAAATAATTGGTAGTATACTTCCAAAAATGTATAGATATGGCAAAGACGTGCTTGCTTTTTTTTACATAGATGTCGACATATATTTTCTTCAGTGCAAATACGTCCTTTGCATAACATATTGAATGACATCCCACAATGGCAATTGTCTAGCTATTTATGTTTACCCTGTTGAAGTATGTTCCAAGTTAGGAGCTAACAGCTGTGTTGGAGTGCCTTAACTGTGTTTAATGCAGTTATTACTTTATTGATTTTGACAACTCCCATTCTCTTATAAATTTAGCCTTGTTGCAGTGTACAGCCTGCAGTTCATGATATCTCAAGTAGAAACTGACCATTAAGTCTTCTGATATTTCTTGTGACCGTCCTACAAGTAGAGTCGTGATGGGAATATTTGAATTACTAGTGAGGTAGTATGTATTTTTTGTTCACTGTACAGTAGATCTGTTTAAAAGTGTATGTCTTGAGGGTCATTATGATCTTATTGTTATTTTATAGGGATTGATATACCATCTCTTTCTTCTCTGATGTTGAGTTCAAGGCACTTGCTGGTATGCTGTCCTCATTTTTAATGCTGCCGTTTGAGCCTAGATGTTGAATAATTGATTTGTTCAGAGAAATCAGTGTTTTGTATTTGTTCTTTGTAAGAGAGAGTTCATAAGAGAAGTCTCATTTGCCTCTAGCTTATAGTTTATTATTCTTTCAAAGTTTTGGTTTGTTTGAGTAACTGATTCTGTTTGCTCATGTAAGCTTTGTTATCTTCCTGTGACAATTTACTGCCTTCTCTTTTCAAGATAACTCTCAGAGCTTCCCATAATATGATTACTAGTGATGATTCTCTCTTATGAAAATGTCAACTCTGAGGCATTTTCCACTTCCATTTTGGGTATTTCTTTCTATAACTACTTCTTGTTGAGCCAACATTTGCAAAATACCGTGAGTGTGATTAACCCGAGCCTAATTACGTAATGATACTGATACATCCCAGATGAATGTCAGGCCCTCTGTCTTGACACATGGAAAAATTAGCCGAAAGGTAGGATGTTCAGCAATAGCATTTTCTTGGTTCTAACTTTATCCTATGTTATATTGCAGGATTTTAGATAGTGGGGACCAAATTCAGACGATGCTCAGTGGTTGTAATTTATTTCTCATCAATGGCACTTAAACTTCTAATATCAATAATTCATCTTGGTTTGCACTATAAATTTTTACCAGAATAGAGCTACGTCTACACGTGAAGCCTACATCGAAGTAGCCTATTTCGATGAATAACGTCTACACGTCCTCCAGGGCTGGCGACGTCGATGTTCAACATCGACGTTGCACAGCACCACATCGAAATAGGCGCAGCGAGGGAACGTCTACATGCCAAAGTAGCACACATCAAAATAAGGGTGTCAGGCACAGCTGCAGACAGGGTCAGAGGGCGGACTCAACAGCAAGCCGCTCCCTTAAAGGGCCCCTCCCAGACACACTTGCACTAAACAGCACAAGATTCACAGAGCCGACAACTGGTTGCAGACCCTGTGCATGCAGCACGGACCCCCAGCTAAGGGCTGCTGCACACGGTGACCATAGATCCCCGCAGGGGATCCCCTCAGCTGATGGCCGCCATGGAGGACCCCGCAATTTCGAAGTTGCGGGACGCACAATGACTACACGTTCCCTACTTCGACACTGAACGTCGAAGTAGGGCGCTATTCCCATCCCCTCATGGGGTTAGCGACTTCGACGTCTCGCCGCCTAATGTCGATTTCAACTTCGAAATAGCGCCCAACACATGTAGCCATGACGGGCGCTATTTCGAAGTTGGTGCCGCTACTTCGAAGTAGCGTGCACGTGTAGACACGGCTTAGGTGTGTTATCTAGAAGCGAGAAAAATACAACACATCTACTAGACATAGCTATGCTGGCCAAACTCTCAGTGGAGATGTAACTAAGCTGACAAAGGAGTGTCTCTGTTGGCCAATTTAACATTAGATGATGTTGTTTGGGAAGGTGGTACAGCGATGGGTGCAGAAGAATGTCAGCTAACTTTTGCTGCCTCTGTAATCAGGAGCTCTGCTGGAATAGGTATACTAGCCAAGTCTTTGTAGTGTAGACAAGACCTCAACTTGATCCTTGAACTTTTCTTAGTTTTCGGTTCTATATTTTGACCTGGGTCACATCAGTGTAAGTCCAGGATAGCTCCCTTGAGGTCTGTGGCATTACTTTGAATTTAAACATACAATTTCACCCCAAATTAACTGGTACAATTTTCAAAACTGTGTAAATCACTTAGGAGTTGAGGGGAGTTATTTCTGATGAACTGTTCCTGATTAATTAGAAGTGTGAATGCTCTGAATCTAGAATAAGAGGATTCTATTGTGAATTATTTTAAATGAATTTAGCTAATTTTGGATTAAAGCACTCTTTCATCAAAAGAATGTTCACACATAGAATTAATCAGGAACACTTTCAACTGTCAGAAAGCCCTTACAGTAGACCCCGGACTTACACGTAGGTTGTGTTCATGCGCAACCATGCATAAGTCAAATTTTGTGTCAGTTGGGATTGGGCCTTTGGGTCCCCTAGTCCTGACTGCAGCTGGCTCCCAGCTGCTTGCCACTAACAGGAGCCAGGAAACTGATAGGCACAGCAACACTGGTCAGTTTCCCAGCTCCTGTGAGTGACCAGCAACCGGGAAGCTGACTAGCGCTGCTGTGCCTGGCTTCCAGCTGCCCACCACTCACGGGAGCCAGGAAACTGACAGGAGCAACAGCACTGGTAAGTCTCCCAGCTCCTGTGCATGGCAGGCAGCTGGGAAACTGACCAGTACTGCTGTGCCTGGCTCCCGGCAGCCCACCACTCAGGCAAGCCAGGAAACTGACTGATCCAGCCCTGGCTACCGCAGCTGGGGAAAGCCAGTCAGCAGCTGTGCACCGCATCAGTCCAGCCCCATCTCCCCAGGCGGGGAGAAGCCAGTCAGAATCCACGCCGGTCCAGTCCTGATTCCCCCAGCTGAGGGAAGCTGGGCACACCAGTTCCAGCCCCCAAGGAACTGCTGAGGCCAAGGGAATCCACGGCAGCAAAGCGGCTGAGGGCCAGCCAGTGGTGGCTCCTTGTGGCTGGAGCTGGTGGAGCACAGTGCTTACCCCCGTTAATGCCTGGGGAGTCTACAGTGGGCAGCTCCCTGGGGTTGGGGCTGCCCCTGGGGTCCCCCTTGACTTGTATTAAAATGAGAAACGTGCATATCGAATTTGCATTTCTCAGGGGTCTACTGTACATTACTGCAACCAATTTTCATAAGAGCCTCAATCCCCCTGGAAGTCGGTAGGCTTTAGGCTCCTAAGTGACTTTGGCATTTTGAAAAATATACCCAGTATTGTTTAGTATAGAGTGTTAGTCTCAGAAGTTTATTGAGTGGGGACAGTGCCTCCCCCTCCCCCACTCCTCACCCCCCATTGTCAAAACATTAGTGTCAAGTTGAAAGAGGTAAGTGTGTTATGGTTGAATATGATGGGGTAAAACCATTACTACCAGTATTACAGACACCGGTAACTTGAGTGGAGTAGAATGATTGGAAGTTTTTAGGTATTTAACAACTGTGGCAAAATTAAAATATATACTCTTCAGCCCACCGCCATCCCCACCACGTTACCTAATCCCTTCATTAACAAAGAATCCCTTCATTAGCCAACAGCCTTTTAAATTGGGTTATTTGTCGTTAGCTGTTTTGACAAAGCTCTACCTTAATTAACAATTTTCTTTTTATCTCCATCCCATTTTCTGTTCTCCTGTTTCGGTGCTCCATTTCTCTTGCTTTTATTATTTACGTCTCTGTGTTTCCTTCTTTCTCTCTAAGCCTTCATGCACTCACTGTGTGCCTGGGGTGCAAGCCCACACACACTCTGAAACAAAAGGAGAATATGAATGCTGATTATGGTCTGAAAGGAGTAATTACCTATTTTGACATACATGCAGGATGTATTTGTTAAGTAAAGATAGGAGGAGGAGTGACATTTATGTAAGAAGTGAAAAATTATTTTAATGTATCCCATCAAAGTACTGCAAAATATACTATAGGGAAAAGTTAGGCATTGGCTGGGGAATTGGGTTTAGTCTAAGGGGTCCTTTTAAGCTCTAGATGGACTTCATAAAGTTGACATGTGCAACTCTCCAGGCAGCACTCAGACTGAACTCTTGTAAGTTGAAAGGCAGGCTATCTTTAATCCTGTTGGAAGTTTGCAGGTTTGCTATGATTCCCAATGCAACAATTGCAGAATTCTAACAGGTGTATCTTGTATTATTTTTCAACAAGATACCACTTCTGTTGCGTTTGTCCAGGAATTCATGTCTTGTAATATTCCTGTCCCTAGGAAATTTGGAATATCTGATTTTTGTTTTGAAATTTCAATGAAGGAATGTTGCCATGTAGAGTTATAGAGAGATTCCAGAATAAGAGGCATATTGGGACTTACATTCTGTGGTGAGGAGGAGCAGACATCTTACTCTGGTCCTGGGAATAACCTGGTTAATATATTTCATTCTGTTAAATGTTAGTTAGTGACCAAGCATGACTAAATTTACCAACTGCAAACCATATAAGAAAACAAAATAAAAAAAATCATCAGCCAAAACTATTTAAAAACAAATCATAACTGTCTGAAATCAGAGTACTCATCTCAAGTTTTCTTTATTTTTGGCTGGACTTTAGTTAAGTTCACAGAGGGAGAAGTGTAGGTTGGATATTAGGAAAAGCTTTCACCAGGAGGGTGGTGAAGCACTGGAATGTGTTGCCTGGAGAGGTGGTGGATTCTCCATCCCTAGAGGTTTTTAAGCCCTGGCTTGACAAAGTCCTGTCTGGGATGACTTAGTGGGAGTTGATCATGCTTGAAGCAGGGGGCTGGACTAGATGACCTCCTGAGGTCCCTTTCAGCTCCATGATTTTATGTGCCCAGAGTGAAGGATGACATACTTGGCAACTTTGCATCCTTTTACAAATAGTGTGAATTCTTGTTGTGCAGGGGAGCCCCCAGCAATTTTACACATGGTGCACACCACTTATCCCCTTTGTGTCCTCCTCAGGCCCTCCTGTAGGCAGAACAGAAGACAGGGCAGCTGGAAATGTAGAGAAGCCAGGCAGTTCTTTGGGAGTGAGCCCCAGTAAAGGAGCTGCCTCCATGGTGGTTTTGGTCACCCCACTGCCCACTCACGTTAATCATCATGGCAGTGGGGCCAAAACTGAGCAAATGGTGGTGTGACTTGGCATGCAGAAGCTGCTATGTTAGGAACACAAGAGAATGGCCTTGTGGGGTCAGACCATGGTCCAGCTAGCCTAGTATCCTGTCTTCTGAATGTTGCCAGTGCCAGACATTTCAGGGGGAATGAACAGACAAGGGCAACTCTCAAGTGAAACATCCCCTGTAATCCAGCAGAGTCCACCTGAACCCTGATAACGTGGTAGGCTAGTACAGTGTATGTTTCCTAGTTCTGTAAATAGTAAATGTACATGTAGACAGATCTTTCTCAAACACAAATTTGGATCAAAGAACTCTGATAAGAAAAGGGGAGGGGGAAAGAGAAAAAAATTTCCCTTGTAAGACTTTCAAATTGGTGACTTCCTTTACAGAAGGACAATTTACAAGATATTGCCAAAATCCCCCTTTCTGTGAGATGCTTGTGTAACCCACACAACTGCTGGGTGTGGTTTGCTGTCCCATGCAGAGGCACCTAGACCACTTACAGAGAGAAAGAATGAGTCTCCGCTATAGCCTTAGCTGAGACCCAACTGGCTTTCAGCTCAAGCTGTAGAGGCTCATACACTAAGCTCCATATGTCTCAGGTTTGGTTCTGCCAGTTGAGGGTTTCATGTGGGGGCTTGTCCAGGATTCCACCTGGGTCTCTGAAGCTCAGAATGCCAGAATACTTCCTCAGCTGGGGGACCTGTGTAACCCACACACCTACTGGATGTAGTTCTCTGTCTCATGAGCTACGTCTACATGTGGATGCTACATCGAAATAGCTTATTTCAATGTAGCAAAATCGAAATAAGCTATTTCGATGAATAGCGTCTACACATCCTCCAGGGCTGGTGCTGTCGACGTTCAGCGTCGACGTTGGGCAGCACTACATCGAAGTAGGCACTGCAGGGGAGCGTCTACACGCCAAAGCGGCCCAAATCGAAATAAGGATGCCAGAAACAGCTGCAGACAGGGTCACAGGGCGGACTAGCGCTTCCGGGGCAACAGCTAGCCGCTCCCTTAAAGGGCCCCTCCCAGACACACTCAGCCTGCACAGCATGTGGTCTGCAGAGCCACAGGCACGCACACCCCGTCAAGGCAGTATGGACCCCCAACAGCAGCAGCCAGAGGTCCACCCACCCGCCCCTGCAGGAGCAGTGCTTGCCCTGCTCAATGCTATGCAGGAGGCAGCTGACCACCTTCTATTCTCAGAAGAGGAGCTGCCCCCAGGGGAGGAGGAAGCAGCCCCAGACCTTGCTGCCCCCCAGACGCCCCCCGCCGCACACGCTGCCGGCTGTGGAGCTACCCCACGAGGACAGACTGGTGGGAGCAGCTGGTGCTCGGGGAGTGGGACAACGAGCGCTGGTTCCAAACTTCCGCATGAGCAGGCAGACATTCCTGGCACTCTGCCAGTGGCTCACCTCCACACTGAGGCACCAGGACACCTCCATGCGACGTGCCCTCATGATCGAGAAGCGGGTCGGCATTGCTGTCTGGAAGCTGGCCACTCCAGACAGCTACCGATCCATGGGGCAGCAGTTTGGCATGGGAAAGGCCACCATTGGGGCTGTCCTCATGGAGGTAAGAGGACCAAGGGAGGGGTGGGGGCCTGGGAGGGGGAAGCCCTGGGGTGGAGGGCAGCCCTGGGAGAGGGAGGCCAGGGGGAGGGAGCCCTGGGGTGGAGGGCCAGACACACCCTGCACACCCCTCACTGGTGCTCTCCCATGTCCTTCCCCTGCAGGTCGTCTGCGCCATCAATGCCTGCTCCTCCACAGGCTCGTGCGGCTTGGGGACCCGGATGCCACCATCACAGGGTTTGCCAGCCTGGGCTTCCCAAATTGCTTTGGGGCTCTGGATGGGACCCATATCCCCAGCTGTGCTCCGGAGCACAGCAGAGGACGCTTCCTGAACAGGAAGGGCTAACATTCGGTGGTCCTCCAGGCCTTGGTGGACAGCCGGGGCTGCTTCCTGGACATTTATGTTGGGTGGCCTGGCAGCACCCACGATGCCCAGGTGTTCAGAAATTTGGGTGTGTGCCGCCGGCTGGAGGCGGGGACCTACATCCTCCAGTGGGAGATCCCTGTGGGGGACACCACCATGCCCCTCTGCGTCGTCGCAGACGCGGCGTACCCCCTCCGGCCCTGGCTCATGCACCCTTACACAGGCCATCTCTCAGCCAGCCAGGAGCACTTCAACTCGCGCTTGAACCATGCATGCCAGGTGGTTGAGTGCACTTTTGGCCGCCTCAAAGGGCGCTGGAGGTGTCTCCTCACCCGATTGGATGCAGGCCCCACCAACATCCCCCAGGTTGTGGGCGCGTGCAGCGCACTCCACAACCTGGTGGAGAGCAAGGGGGAGGCCTTCTTCCAGGGCTGGGCTGTGGAGGCTGGCAGGGCTGACGTGCAGCCACCCGCTGCCCCCAGTTGCCAGGTGGACCCCGAGGGGATCGGGGTCTGGGAGGCCCTGCGGGCCCATTTCAACCAGGCCGCGGGGTGAACGCTGGCAGGACCCCCGCTGCACCCCCTTATCCTCCACAACACTCCCTGCCCCCACGCCCACACCACAGAGCACCCAAGAGCACACACCCCCACACTTTTCTTGCAAATAAAAATGGACCTGTTGTTTTTGAAACCAAAAAACAGTGAATTCTCGTATTAATACGATATATATATATATAGTAGAACAAAAGGGGGGAACTATTTACATGGGGGGCAGGTACCATAAAAGAACAGGGGTCTAACACAAACTATATACAAATATAATGGGGGATATGTACAAAGGGGGAGGGGGGGCCACGTCCTCGGCCCCGCACCCCTCTACTGTCCTGCGCCCGGGGTTGGAGGGCACGACCCTCGCCTCGGCCTGAGTCCTGGCCAAGGCTGGGTGGGGGCCGGGCGAACCAGCAGATACGGCCAGTGGGTGTCTGGAGGCCCCAGGTCCCCCTCGGTGGAAGGCCCCAGAGTGGCGGACGGCGGGCGGAGCGGCGGGCAGAGCGGCGGGCGGCGTGGTATGGGGGGCCAGGTATTCCTCTATGCGCTCGAATGTGCTCATGAAGGCCCCCCATGCTTCCTGGCGCCAGGCCAGCGCTCGCTCCTGGAGCTCCAGCTGCCGCTCCTCCACCCGCAAGCGCCGCTCTGACACCTCCAGCTGACGCCGGAGGGTCGCGAGCAGCTGGGGTTCTATCGCCATCCTCTGGTGGCTCCTCCTCTGTCAGCCTCATCCTGGGGCTGGTTGGTGCTCTGCCAAGGGACTGGCCTGCTGGGATGGCCCCGGTGGGCTCTCCGGGCCCTCTGAGACCTCGCCGGTGCTCTCCGGGCCCTCTGATGGTGCAGCTGCGGAACACGGGGGAAGAAGAGTGGAGACAGCCGTTAGTGTGGGCCCTGACCCGTGGCCCTTGTCCCCCCACCCCTCTGCTGCTGGTTCCCCATCCCCGTCCCCGGGAGATGCTGCTGATGCTGATGAGTGTCCCCCCTCCGGGGGACCCTAGGTTCCGCTCCCCCCATCCCCAGGGATGGGGCATGGCGCTGTCCTGCTGGGGGGCAGGTGCTGATGCACTCTTCTGATGGACATGCCACTGCTGTCCTTGGGGCCATGGTCGTCTGGGCATGTGGAGGGCCCTGGTCATGTCGGTTATCCCTGCCCCTTAACCCCGGGGGTGTGCACCGGGGGTGTACATACCTGACTGTCTGCTCCCACGGTCGGGGGACACCCTCTGGGCGGACGCCCTGCTGGAGCTCCGGGACAGGAGGGCGATGTGGAGCCCCCCATCGCTGGAGGAGGATTCCCCCTCCTCCTCCTCCTCCGGCATCCCATGGGTGGGCTCCTGGGGGGACCCCCGGGGTGCGGGGCTTGCCTGCAGGGCAGACTCTGTCTCTGGGGCCTGCTGGGGCTCGTCGGCCGAGGTGTCAAGAGTGGCTGGCAGGGAGGAGGTGTACCGGGGGCCCAGGATGGCCCTGAGCTCCCTGTAAAAGGGGCAAGTGATGGGGGCGGCCCCAGATCGGCTGGCCGCATCCGGGCTCGGGCGTAACCCTGCCGCAGCTCCTTAACCTTACTCCTGACATGGTCAGGATTGCGGGCAGGGTGACCCCAGGCAGCCAGGCCCTCGGCCAGCCGAACGAATGCATCCGCGTTCCACCTCTTGTTCCCCATTACCTGGAGCACCTCCTCCTCGCCCCAGAGCCCCAGCAGGTCCCAGATCTCGGCCTCCATCCAGGAGGGGCCCCACTGCCTTTTCCCAGGCTGGCTGGCTGCCTGGGAGCCCTGGCTCCATTTAGGGGGGTGCCCTGGCTACGCTTGGGGGGCTGGCGGGTGACCATCGCTGCGGGGGTGGTGGACTGGGGCTGCAGAGGGGTGTGCAGGCTGGCTGCGTGGCTGTGCTGCCGCCTGCATGCGCTCTCAGCTTCCTGCACAGGAACGCAGGGGGCGGGGAGTTTTAAGGGGCCGCTGCACATGGCGATCATAGAGCTCAGGGGCTGGAGAGAGCGTCTCTCAACCCCTCAGCTGATGGCCGCCATGGTGGACCCCACTCTTTCGATGTTGCGGGACGCGGATCGGCTACACATGCCCTACTTCGACGTTCAACGTCGAAGTAGGGTGCTATTGCCATCCCCTGATGGGGATAGCAACTTCGACGTCTCGCCGCCTTATGTCTATTTCGAAGTTGGCGCAGCTACTTCGAAGTAGCCGGCACGTGTAGATGCAGCTATGTTGTGGCATTTAGCCTACAGCCACACTACTGTAGATGGTCAACCCACTCAGGGTTGATCTTCTGTGGTTTTGTTTCGCACATGCATGAAACAACGTTTTCTGGGGTCAAAGTCGACCCCAGAACTCCTCATGAGCGGCGAGGATTAAGGAGTGTGGACAGGAGGAATTTTCATATCCACCTTCTTCTGTGTAGACATCCATAGCAGTCGACCACTGATAAGTCAATTTTAGCCACACAGCTGGCATACCTAAAATTGCGCATCAGCTGCCAACTGCTATGTCTAGCATAGATACAGCCTTAAACCACTTACAGAGAAAAAGAATGAGTATCCTCTACAGCCTTGTCTGAGAGCCACCTTGTTCTTAGCTCATGCACTAAGCTCCAGAGGTTCTAGGTTGGAGTGTGCCTGTCAGCAGTTACACCTGCTTGCCTGCAATCAGCTGTTCCTGAAAATGTCCCATGATAACTGCCAGCAGGCTGACTGAAGATTGAACAGAACTGCTAGGCCAGCAGCATTGAAGGGTATCCGAACGTGGCGTTCTGTGAAGCCCACCCAGCGAGATTGTTGCTGTTTGTGTCAACCTATTTGCTTATGTACAGCAACACTGCACTGTTTATTCAAACTAGCACTGTCCTTACCCAGTGAACATCCATATTGTGAGATTCAACTCCAGCTGGAATAACTGCTGGAGGAATTCGGTAATTTTGCCAAACGAACCCAGAGTTGCCTCACCAGAAGTACATTGCTGTCTTTTGCTCTAAGCATCATAATGCACAGCAGATAGAAGTAGACCTTCAGTGACAGCACTTATGACATATGCTTGACAGATATGGGTTTTTTTAGTTGCCCATTTCAATGATGTTCATACGAAATATCTGCATCTGAGGTGGCTTTCTCTTTTTTATGCTTGTAGAGTTACAACAGCAATCATCATTTTGTTTAAATACTTGTTAAGAACAAAACTTGCTCAGAGGCTGAAATGGCATATGCAAAGTTGCAAATTAAATTGTAGACACGGTCATAACTATTGGCTATGTAATGCTGAGCGCTCCTGTGAGATGCTGCTCTCATCTCCCACTAACTTACAACAGCACAAAGGTATGCCTGTAACTTCTGGTTAGGAAAGAGCCTTATATCTTGTTAATTTTGTTGATATCACAGGGTACCCTGAGCACAGATGGCATGCTTAATCAGGGTTATTTCAAGCTCTGTGCGACACTGAAAATGTAGGGGTAAACGCTGTACAATTAAATATCAATGACAAGACTAGACGTTTTTACTTCTAGTTGAATTCGCTTAAAATATACTTTTTTTAAATGGTAAAAAGTAGGCATTAGAGCTACGTTAATGGTTGGCTGTAGAGCAGAAAATTGCATGGATTTACAGCCTAGGGTTGATTTGCAGAGAGAGCTGGAGCAAAAGAAATCCATGGATTCTGTGAGTGTATTCTCATAAGTTCTCTAGAACTAAGAAAGAATGCGCAGAACGCACGCATGCTCATTTCTATGGACTTCTGTTGCTCCTGATCACTGGCATTGTTGCTTTAATGATCAGGCAAAGAACTTATTAGTCATTTGTTCTAGCAAACAGTCAGCCCAATTTTGTGCATTTCTACCATACAGTTTACTCATAAGTGCCATTGTTTCAAGTCACTAATTAGGTAGAGGTTGTCTTACATGTAGATTATTTCAATAGGTTAATTATGATAACCAGCTTATGAATCATTAAATGAATGAGCGGAGAAAGAGGTGAACAGCTATGGATGAAAGAAGATGGCAAAAGAAAGTTGTGGGGCAATACAAGGAGATGGGGGCAAAGTCTCATAACTGGGAGAGTTAATTACATTTGTTGATACCAACTAAATAGCCCTTCTTGTAAGGGAATTGAATGCTATGTATTTTTCCCTTTGGGCTGTAATGCTATTTAAGACTTTGCGATTTTGCTTTTCTAGATCTTATCCATCGCCTTCAAACTCACTCTTGCCTTTGCTATTCTAGTCGCTATTTCCATCTTACAGTCTAGATCATATGTCGTGGTGCTCCCCACATATATAAACTTCTCTACATTTTCTAGTTTGATCCTATCTAACACTGATTTTCCTTCCTGTTTCCTTATCTCCAAATACCATTGTTTTCATTTATCAATGTTCATAATCAGTCCCTACCGCTTCCCTTCCCCATTTAGCACCTGCACCGTTCTCACTTGCTTCTCTTCGTCTTCCTCAATGATAACTATTATCTGCAAACTTCAATTTGTTAATTCTCATCCCATGTTTTGATATGTCTTCTACCTCTTCCTTGATCTTGTCCATCACACTCGCTAGGTATGTGATGAAGATACTCGGCAATATCGGATACCCTTGTCTCGTATCTCTACTCTTCCTAAACCAACTTCCCAACTCTTCACATGTTCTCACAGCTGCCTCTGTGTTGTCGTTGATATCCTTCAACAACTGTATCAGTCTGCTATGCACTCTGTATGACTCTAACACCGGCCAAGTCACTTTCTGGTCCGTACTGTCAAATGCCATCTGAAAATCAATGAAGCAATTGTAGATGTCCTTTTTCTTCCGTCAAGCTTTCTCCACTGTCAGTCTTACTGGCAGTGTCTGCTGTGTGGCACGTCTGTCTTTTCTGAATCCTGATTGCTTATCTGCTAGATGTTCTTCTATCTGCGATCTCAGTCTCTCCATCAGTGTCTTCATCAGCACTTTGCCTAGGTGACTCATTAGGGCAATTGTTCAGTAGTTCTTGCACTCTAATGCTCTTCCTTTCTTGTGTATTGTCACTAACACAGATCTTGTCCATTCCTAATGTGCCTTCCCTTCTTTCTATGCTATATTATTTAGTCGGTGTATTTCCTGAATCATTTCCAGGGCTCTTGTTCTTCTTTAGTCGTTTCATTGCTCTTTCTACTTCCTCCTTCAAAATATCAGTTCCTTCTTGATGCTTAGTGGACATGTGTCTTTCAGTTCTTCAATCAGTCTCTCTGAGACACTCGGTTCCAACTGTGCTTTGTACAGATTGATGCAATATCTTGTTCATTGCTGCACAATCTTCTTCTTGTTCATGAACACCTTGTTGTTCTCATCTTTGATCACCATCTGCTTCAGCTGCCACTTCCTATTAATATTCCTAATCATCTTATACACCTCCCTGGTCTTACACTCACCATAATGCCTCTGTATATCTTCACACTGCTCCTCTAACCATTTCGCCTTATCCATTCTGGCCGCTTTCCTTACCTCATTGCATTTCACTATATATTGCTGTTCCACCCCCTCAGAAACATCCCTTCTGATCTTCAACACTCTCTTCTCTTCAGCCAACTTCAGCGTCTCCTGTGTAGTCCACTTCTCTTCTGCCAGAACCATCTGCTCAATTGCCTCTTCTATTGCCATGGCTATCCCTTCAACTCTCTTATCTAAGTCTTTCTCTGTGCCCACATTCCTGATCTTCTC